>NC_140264.1:1714806-2314806 GCF_949987555.1 Borostomias antarcticus | reverse complement strand
GTTTTCACAGCTAACATCCAAGTTCAAATCCAGTCTCACCATGTTACAGTTACAGTATACACTAACTAGCAAGGATATATAATTAGGATTGTCTGTAGGCTATATTTGTATAAGCTTTATCTGTTTACGTTGGGAAGGTGGAAATTCGCTTGTCCTGTCCAGCTGGAACGCACACAGATGACGTCGCACGCAGCGCGGCCGATTACGTCAGTACGTCATGCGCAGCCATCTTGCTAACTAGCTTAGCACACACACACACACACGCTCAACGCAATGAGCGAAACGTGGCACATTCCACCCACTCAAGTAAACAAACAAATAAATGAACGTGTGTGTGTGTGTGTGCGTCTAATTTTTCACTAAGTTCCACATAGATGCACTCACACACACACAGACACACTCACACGCACACCTTATCTTTGCTAAAGATATATGCAAATCCCAGCGATCTGATTGGCTGATTCCCTAACTATGTCTTTGCAAGGATAAGGTCTGCGTGTCTATAGACGCACACACACACACACACTCACACACACACCTGCGAAACGTGGAACTTCCCACCCCCCATATGAAGCTAGCAGCATTAAGGGGGGTGATTCTACCTATGGTCAGATGTAATAATTCCCTACACAGGGCAACAATATGAGTGGGTCAGACTCCCCCAGACATAGTCCAACTACGTGTCATAAATCCCTACACAGGACACAATATGTCAAGATTGACCACCCTATGAGGGGGTCAGACACCCCCGGACCCAGTCCACTGACTCTGTCTAGACTACATGACAATGTTTTCACATCAAATCAGATATCACTTGCCGCCTTTATAATCCGCGGCAATCTGCCGTTTGTCTTTGTCCTCCAATTTAGCTATCACTTTGTGAAAACTGAAATTCCAGTGATCACCTATTCAAACAGCTTCTTCCTCCATGAAATGGCGACTGAAAGGAAAATTTGGGATAATTGGCACGAGGTGTCCCTATCCCAGTGCATGCACAGACACATACCTGACGGTGGTGGGGGGGTGGCACAGACTACACAAACCTAAATAGATTCATTTCTCTCAACATGATTGATACTTGTAGATTACACTCCTCCTTATATTATAATCTCACTACATTTAAACATGTTTGGAGGAGAAACTTCAACAAATCATGTAGTATTTATTAACTTAATATTAATACATTGAACAGACCACCAATTCCCTCCCAATTTCTTTTTTCAGTATAGGGTTTATTTACCTTGCATCTCTCACTTCATCCGAGCCAGCTCTGGTTAGCCTCAGTGCCAGGCCTCCATCCGCGCCTTGAAATATGTTCTTTTCTCTTCTTTTTTTCAGTCTTCCCCAGGGCCCGAAAGCCCCATCCATCGGAAAAAATAACAGCTGGGCGGCTCAAGAAAAGGGATTTATACGGACGTTTCAATAACCCTAATGTGACACATTTCAGACTTCTATCCCTGGATCCTGCTAGGTGAGGTGGATTGTCTCTTGGAAAAGGATGGGTTAGTCATCCCCCTCCTTTCACCCGCCCACGCCAACCCCCCTTCCTCCTCTTTCCAGAGAGGTATATATTACAGTAGAGGTCGCCGCTCGTCTATCTCAGCATCACTCATCCTTCACTACATCCCGTGTTTTTTTGCACAGCGGAGTCGGGACAGATAGACGAGGAGCAGACGGATGAGAGGATGAGGTCCTTGTTGAAACTGGTCGTGTTGCTGTTCTGCCTACAGAAAGGAGAGGGACGCAGGATAAGGTCACTCTTCGGTAAGCCAAATGACCTTTGACCTCTCAGACACTGCGAGGCAGAGCTGGAATTTCTGCCTGTTGTGAGGGGACAAGATATTTTGGGTTATTAATGTGGCAGACGCACAGTTCTAGAAGTGTGTATATGTACCAACGCGTGATTTGAGCTCTGATTGCCGGTAACTTCTTGTTTTGGTGGTGTGAATTTGAACGTTGCTTGATAGTTGGATCTAAGGGATATTTCATGTGAGTTATTGGAGATTCCCGAGGGTTGTGTGACTTCAGAGACTGTGACTGGTCGTTCTCTGGTCTCTGGTTTGGAAGGTCTTCCAGTTCTTATTAGTCAGTCTGATCAGTGTATTGAGCATATGAACAACCACTCCTTATTTCCCTTGTCTCACTCTCTCTCTCTCTTCTTCCATCTTCCAGAGAAGAGAGATGGGACGGGTTCTCCAGGGGAGGGGAGTGGAGATGGAGAGGCCAGGGCGGACGACACCCGCCAACCCCAGAGAGAAGGCTCCGGAGCCGGGCAGCCGCGGCCCAGCCTCCCCCGCTCCGTCTCCACCCCCCGCGCTCGTCGCAGCTCCCCCCATCACGACTCCCCCTGCGGCCTGCATTACCTCCTCCTCCAGGTGCGGGACCTCGGCCTGGGCTACGACTCGGACGAGTCAGTCCTCTTCAAGTACTGCGGCGGATCATGTCCCCACACCCGCTCCAACCACGACCTGACCCTCACCATCCTCCTCCTCCGGGGGGCGCTGCCGCCCCCTCCGCCCGGCGAGCCATGGCACAGCGCCCCCTGCTGCCGGCCCACGCACCACGAGGACATGGTCTTCCTGGACAACAGCCACCGCTGGCACAAAGTAGAGAAGCTGTCGGCAGCAGGCTGCAGCTGCGTAGGTTAGGGGAAGGGTCATAGGGTGAAGGGGTCATAGGTGAGTGGGAGGAGCCTGACAGTAGGGACTGGGCTACGGAGGATGTTGTGGTTATTTGCTACACCATCTTCAACTACTTATGTATTATTTTTGCTTCTGTGGCTCAAAGATGATAATTTTTATTATGATGATGATGATGAAGCTAACAAACTCTGTAAGAGCTGTCATATGTTGCTGCTCCACAGGAAAAATGCAGTGAGAAAGACTGTTTCACTATTAACTTTTTCAGAAGCAATGATTTAAGATGAGAGAAATTCACTGTTCAAAAGAAATGTAGCATCATATATTTATATATATATATGTACTTTTTTGTATATTTTGTTTTTTACGATTCGAACAGTCCTCAAAGACCAACAAGATATTTATGTACAATAAATTATTTATTTATTTGATATCCTTCCTGTTTTATGCCGGTTAACTTATTTTGTTATTGTTCTTTGTACATATGTGAATAAAGTTTGTCTCATCAAAAGACGTTATTCAATGTTTACTACTGTATACAAAAATATTTACAGGTGGATCTTCACGTGAAAAACATTGTTCTCATGACCAGTGTTGGTTATTTGCACTTTGTTTCCATGACAACTACTTCATCCTCGTTTCCTCTGGCTCCCACACCTGCACACTCCCCTCCATGGCTGTGTGGAGGCAGGTCTCCGAGGGATGGAAGGACAGTGATTGGACGACAGCCTTCCCGACAGGCAGTTAAAGTGTTAAAGACCCCTGAGAGAGACACAGAAATTAGGAAAAACTCTTTTTAAGCTTCTCAATAACTTAATTGGTATCTGCAGCCCTGACGCTCACTGTAATCAGGGCTGTCTGGTCATCTGTAGGTTCTGGAGAATAACAGAACGGCCGTCGGCCGCCAGGTGGCCTCTTGGATAATCGCTCAATAATAGCTTACAACAGCTACGGGGCGTTGTTAGGCCCGACGCGATAGCGGAGGTCAAATCCTGTAGCTGTTGTAAAATCCTGTGTAACCCACTGCCTCGAGTGGCCAATTGCTTTTCTACAACGGTTACTACTGTACATATCTATATTCACTAAAACACACAGTAGTAACATGCAATCATTTATGTACCGATCATTCTCATAATTTTAGTACTTACATAATCTTCCGCGACAGGCTATAGTTCTGAATTAAATGGTTGCCAGACAACATAGGCTAACTCGCCTATTTGGGTAGGCCTTGTTCACATAAACCTATATAGGCATAATTCGGGTGATTCACATTTATTTCAACATTTCCATCTATGGTGCAGTTATTAAAACAGTTCTCCAGAGCACTCGTTTTTGCTGGTAGGGGTGTGTAAGTGTTGGAGTCGGACTGATGAGTGCATTTTTGTAATAGGATACGAAAAGTCGAGGTTGCTGCGAGTTGTTGCTATGCAAAGCATACATGTGTGCTCACCACGCACACATTTTTTGGGAATGTCATAAACTACACTCATTTTGGGAGAATGTACACGTCACAATTAAAGACATTTTGGGATATGCAATACCTTAGGAAAGTAAAGTTATGTACTTGGGAAATATAAATCAGTATGTAATTGAAGGGGATAGGGATTTAACTGAAGTATTATTGATTACAAGTAAAAAGGCAATAACAAGAAATTGGTATAAGACTGCTGTAGAACAGTGGTTAGAAATTGTGAGAGAAATTTGTACTATGGAGAGATTGACCTACCAACTTAGAGTGAGAGAAAATGTGTTTTTTAGAAAGTGGGAGAAGTGGTTGATCTATGACTTGTGCATGTGAACCATTTGACACATTAATTTGAGTAAATGACTCAAGGGTATTCACCCTTGTAAGAATGATATACACTATGACATACCATGACTGTTTCAAGTGTGTTTCTGTTGTATACATAACCCAATAAACATTTAAGTAAAAAAAAAAAAAATCACTGTTACAGTAGGCCTGTGCCTTGAAAGCAAATTTGAACACCAGCCATCTATCCCGACAAATCTGTAGGATAACATTCAGCATGGATCCATCTTGGTCCACAATCACCGGTAGGCCAGGCCGCAAGGCTGAAAAGGAAATCTGGAACACAAGATAAAATATAAATTGGTATTGGTCTCGTGAAAAAGAGGCTAAATTGGTGGCCGCGACAATGTGCTGTGCTGACTTGGCTATCGCCCCAATATCGAGGATGAGAATAGCAAAAAAAAGCAATACATGCTGACGATTGGCCGCTTATCACCCACAACAATAATTGTATTATAATAAAATATTAATCCTGTCACTTACCGATGTTTAGCACTAGCAGAATCTGCTTTGGTAACGGACCTCTGGCGTTTTGGGCAGCCTCCAAAATCCTCACAGCAACATGTGACGAAATGCTTTGTTGACCCCGTTTCATTGCTAATTCTTGCTAGTTAGAGTAGGCGCTTGGTTGACAGTTGCCATGACAATCAAATGTGTGGTTAGAAGTAGAACTAGCTGTTGTAAATCATATTTTTGAAATAGCTAGTGTAGTTTTTCTAAATTGCGCCATCTATTTTCGGGCACAGGAATTGTAGCTATATTCAGTCTGACCAGAATCAGGGATAAAAACGTATCCCCACCGGCGATAAAAATGAATGATCAGAGGAGGGGATAATCAAACCAAAGGGGGGGAAATCCCCCCCATCCATTCACACGCTACAGTCTAGCACCAGCTGTAGCCTCCAACTTTGCCTTATGCAGATCTGTCCATGTTGTATTTGGATCACACTCCCTCTTGGGGTTTAACAACCAACAAATGTCGTCCTCAGAGGTATTGCATTTTTTTTGCTATGTCCGTCCAATCTTTCCTCCGAAGTTCCCGAATCCCTGCCCAAGATTCCCACTCCTGGCCAAATTTCACAATTTCCTGATTCAATTCCGGAGGGCATGGGCCGGGTGTAGTGATGAGTACATTCCTGACTGAGCTGGCCTGTTTCATGTTTGCTTTTACATTTGTCATTTCCCATTCAATATATGAGTCAAGGCGTATCATTTGGTGAGTTATGCCTATTAATATCGTCAGCATGAACGGTTTTATCCGTTTTTTTCTACTCTCGTTGGTCAATTCCTCTTTCCCAGATCTCTCCATCTCTCCTCCTTCCATTCCTGTCCAAAAAAATGGGGAATGGAAAAAGAAGTATCAATTATTTTCTCTCCTCTGCTCCCGGAGATTTAAACATCCAGGTCACCCTTCGTCGAGCACGACCGTCAGGGTCGTTATCACGCTTCTTGATCTTAATGACCTTCCCCATCTACCCTTAGTCGGGGGGCCTCACACGGCTCAAAGAACACAGCTAATGACTTTACAGCCCCCGTGGCCGTTGAGTTCAGGGCAATTCTGACTTCAGCCCACACATATTCATCGTCCCTCCAAGGTTTGCATGTTCGGCCTTCCGATAGCACATCCTTCTCCAGTGGGTCAAGTACACTCGCTCCTCTCACCCTGATACGCCAGCTCAGCACCTCGTGATTAACAAAGTGTCTCTTATGTCTAGTAACCTCCGTGAGCCAGTCCCACTCCAGGCTGTCATCATGACTCTTTCGGTAGGGGATCGGTTCCATCTCCCTGCTCAGGACTTTTCGCATCCCCATCATAGTTTTTAATATACCAGATATCGTCATAACGACGTCCACGTCCTTCAGTTGCACAGCCGTCATAACCTCATTTCTCGTGTCTGACACTCCAATCCTAATGAGCTCTGGGCTCTTCGAATATTTCTGCCGGTCAGGTCGTGAAGGCCTGGCTACTGGGAAGCAAGTATTCACGACATTCTCCAGCTCCGATCTCACTAGCCCATTCAAATCCTCCGTACTGCCATGAAAGGTAATCCCCTCTCCCTAACCTAGGCTTCCTTACTGGGTCCATAGGCTCAAGTAGAAACCCTGTCCTCTATCTACAGTACACATATTCCAGAGTGGATCGTTATCCCTTCGTGTTTTGAGCACTTGAACAGGTAAACCCCCTGTCCACTGGCACCTGCACTTTTTAGACATTTCTCTATCCATGCGAGGGTATGCAGTTATAACTAGCCTAGCACCACATATCATGACACAGGTCCTGCATAGCAGAACTCGACACCCACTCGGCCCCTCCCTCAGTCCGATGACTCCTTTCTCCACCGGGAGGCGTGTGGTCTTGTCCCCAGGGACAAGCAGTGGGTTTTCTTTCCTCACACCGAACCATTTCACTTTGGCGGTAGGCAGTGTTTCCTGTGGAACTGATCTCTTGGTGTGGTGGTGTGTGAAAAAAAGAGTCCGATTTCGAAACCAAAGCAGGGGATCGGAGACCACCCTTCTTCCACCCTTGTTCCTCTCTCCTGCCCCCTTCCTATAAATAGGCCTATAAAGATGCCCTAACTTATCTCGTAAGGCTGGTAAAGTCCTAGAGCTTAAAATGTAATTAATTACATGTAACTGGACGGGATAAAACAGTAACCACACAGGCACTTAATAAATCATATGGTTTATAGACATATTTTAATGAAATGTATTGTAGGTTACCATTATAACAGCAGCGCAAAATTAGCAGCTCAAAAGTTAGTGCGGCACCATGTTTCAATGGGGAGCGCAGTTGCCGAACAAATCGTCATACCTCAAAAACGGTAAGTCACACAGCTTAGATACTTACATTGTACGAATCAGCACAGTTGTGTGAATATTTTGATATATAATGTGTATGAGCTGTTAAAACTATAGGCATAGCGACAAGTTAGAAAAATGGTAAAAATTCAAAATTAACAGCTCAAAAGTTAGGGTGCGGTGCCATACACTTCATTGTGGAGCGCAGTTGCCAAACAAATCGTCATACAGCAAAAACTGTAAGTCACACAACTTAGATACTTACATTGTACGAATCAGCACAGTTGTGTGAACATTTTGATATATAATGTGTGTGAGCTGTCAAAACTGTAGGAGTGCCAGCAGTTTACAAAATGTGTGAATATTTTCAAAGCAAGTTTCTGAACATTCCAAACGCAGTTTCAAGCAGTTTCAATGGGACAAAAAATAGTTTTAAAAGTTAAATTTCTAAAAAACTATATAAAAAAAATAAATCTGAATGGATCCGTTAAAGAGCTAAACATTATGAACATTTTAAAGTTTTAATGAAGTTTCTAGCACAAAGTATGAAGAAGTAGTTAAAGGAGTAGTAAAGGGAAAAATCATGCTTAGCCTTGTTTTAAGGTTACTTATGATCATATACAATGGTTCAGATCAAAAAGTTGACAAAACTAGCACTTTTGAGAAAGTCTAATAATTGCTCTACCACCGTTTTGGTCATACAATGGATGTGGGTGGGCACCGTGAAAAATCATTCAAAAACATGTTAAACTCACATTTCAAAGACAAGACACTCACCGAGGTGTTAGTTGGCGTTCTGACATATAATTCTCCATTAAGTAAGATTCTAGTTCATCTGGAAAGGCTTTTTTAAATATTTAGCATAGAACTATTTCATAGGGGATAATAATAATAAGACAGAAAGAAAGAAATTGTGGGAATATCACCTAATAAAGAACTGGATAACAATAGTGTGAATGCTCTAAAACATTCACACTAATAATAAAGAAATAGCGGGAATATCACAAGTTGGGCTGGCTTTTACAAGATAGCCCACCTAATAAAGAAATAGCGGGAATATCACAAGTTGGGCTAGATTCTACAAGCTAGCCCACCTAATAAGTAAGAAAGAAATAGTGGAAATATTACAAGTTGGGCTAGCCCACCTAATTAAGAACTGGATACCAATAGTGTGAATGAGATAGAGGATGTTGCTTGGTGTCAGAGGTTACAAGTTCAATCCTCAACTGATGCAAAATGAACATTGGAATGTCAACTTTGTCTTCCTATTCTCTCGCTTATTGCTCCTAAACTTTCCTGAAATTGCCTGGCCCCGCCTCATCGCTGCGTAGCAGCTTTAATTAGTTTTGTTTAGTACTTCACTATGTTATAAGACAGGGAGGCACCAACACCCATCATAGGGAACTGTATGGGTGCGGCCGACCCCTGTGTGTGCGCGTCACTTCTGTTTTGGCCAGAACACCAGCCAACAATTCCAGTTCGAGGACTTCACGGAACCGGCTGTGGAAGGCCAGAGGCCGGAACCCTGCCAGACCTCCACCAAGGATGCTCCCCTGCGCTCCACCAAGGATGCTCCCCTGCGCTTGGGTCATGTCCGTTTCAGGTTGGCCCGATGGTCCCAGAAGGGGCACCTCAGGACAAAGTGGGAGACTGTAGCAGATTATGGACATGACAAATAGTATACGGACCATACTGTGAGGTCATCTCACAGACAGGAATGTTGGTGCACTCAAGTGAGCTGATAAAGATCTGCAGGCCTCCAGGCTCAAGCCCGGGGATCTCCTCATCTCTCCTGCACAGTGATTAATCAAAGGGAAGTCACGCAGGAGAAACGTGGTTTGAAATTGTTAATGAAATTCAAGTATCACCAGTGTTACCCCCCAATTTGTTCTTTTCTTTTTTTCCTACCTGACTGTTCTAACTTAGTTATAAGTAGTATAAGTTCTATAGTTATGTAGTTCGTTCCCCTAGAATCAGTCTATTAAAACTACAAATTGGTCCTGTGTGACATCACTTCCCTGTCCTCTTCATCCTGAAACTGGATGTCACTTCCTTTTTCTCGATATAAGCTATCACTTTCGATCCAGAGTCCCCCACTCTTGCTAGGGTTCACTTCCTGTGCAGTCCGCTTTGCAAACCGTAAACATCAGAATAAACCTATTGTCTTTATTTGAAACCAGCTTGACCGACCACTCAGCGTGTTCTTGAAATCTAAAACTAAACCAAGTAAGATTTTTCATTCATAAACTCAGTCAAACTCACAGTAAACCTGACAAAAATAACCTCTTATATGCTGCTAAGTCAACCTAGCGATATGTGGTATCAATATGTAGCTAAATTAAATCCGTTGATTATGCATGTTGGGGAAATGTAATATCATATTGAAACCATAACAGGGATATTTGATGATTCCAGACTCTTATGAGAATTATGGCTTAGTTCACACGGCAGGTCTTAATGCTCAATTCCGATTTTTTACACAGATAAAAAAAAATTGTTTAGCTGTTCACATGACTTTTTAAATGTTACCTATATTTGACATATATTTGACTGCTGTGTGAACAGCCCACGGCCCTGAACAGACCCACATGCGCAGAAGAACAATAACAAAGACGTCAGGACGTCACACGCAGCGCACTGTTTATGGAAGTAACGTTAACCATGGATAACCTCCTTTTTTTTTTTCTTTAAACTTTCTCTCATAGTCACACCCTCTCTCCCACCATGCACAATATTCAGTAAAGACCACCAGGAGAATATGAGAGTGGGCGCCCACTTGTGGAGAAAGGAGGACAAGAAAAATCAGAGAACACAAATAGAAATGAAACCGAATGGATTTTATTTTACAGGAAGAGATCGTTGCAAAAACATCCGTAGCTACATTCCGTCAATACCGCATGTCATAGAAAGAAACTGGTACGCATACTAGCTGAAATATAATACCCACACAAATCGACTGTGCCAAAACTGGACTGTTTAAGTCTTAGTCTCTGATTACTGAGTGATGATGAGGCGAAGACGATGCACTAAACATCCTTTTCCAACATGGGATTAGCAAATATAGTGTTTGTCTGTTAAAAAGCTCAATAGTCCAATCAATAGTTATCCGCACTGCCCAGGGTCCGAGTCAGAATCACTATAGTCAGCAACCAGAGATCTCAGGCCTCTCAAACTACCATCCTTGTCCTCTGCAGTCTCACAATGCTCTCCTCTCAATGACGAGCCTCTGTCCTCTTCTTCTGTGATGTCCCTGCGTGTCTGTCTCGACCCTCTGCCGTTCGACTCCACCATTTCCCCTCCATGTTCGGCGATGCCCGCATCCATCCCTCCCTCCCTCGGCACCACGTCCGAATCCGTCCCCTGGCGTGCAGGCTCGCCGCTCCCGGTTCCCGGGTCGGACTTTCTCTTTGCCGGTTCAGGGCGGGACACGATGCCCTCCGAACGTCTGCGGACGAGGCTGAGGGGGCCCGAGGCAGAGGGCGGGGCGCCCAGGGCCTTGGAGGCGGCGGCTCCTTTCCCCTGCAGGCCCAGCTTGTGGAGCAGGCTGACCGCGGCACCCGCCTGTGGCGGGGAGGAGGCGGTGAACCACGAGCGCGTGGAGATCTCCTTCCGTTTGCTGTGCTGTCTGTCGTCGTAGGCTACGGAAGGAGGAGGAAGAGGAGGAGGAAAAAAAACATGAATAAACAGTGTTCTGTGTGTTTGTGTGTGTTGCACGTTTCTGCGCATGCTTGTGTGTGTGTGTGCTCACAGTTAGGGACGGTGTAGGTGAGCAAGGCTGCCAGTCTCTTGTCCTCCTCTTTCTCTGGCACCAGGGGGATGGAAAGATTAGTCCTCTTCCTCACCGCGTTGTCCTTCTCCTCCTCCTCCGCCATCACTTTTTTCTCCGTCTGCAGAGAAAGGCGAGGGGGTAAAAAAACTTCAGATATAGAACGAAATCTTAACAATGGAACTTGTACAGTCCCGGTGAAATATTTTATATTTCATGGGTGACGGAAATGGGCGTGGCAAAACGGCTCAAGAGTGCCCCCTGGAAAAGTTTAAATGGCGAGCCCCACCTTTCAGTTTGATATAGGCGAACAAATTTCGGTGGGCATATGTAGTTCATCGAGACACACTAAAATGTCTCTTGGACCTAAACCCAACATTCAACAGGAAGTCAGCCATTTTGCTCTAAATGTGCCATTTTTTCCTTGTTTTTACCATTTCCATGCCTCATACTTTAACAAACTCCTCCTACAGATTGCATCCGATCAACTTCATATTCGGTCAGCTTCATCTTAAGACCTTTGTGATCAAAAATTGGGTTTTCACCAAACACCCTTGCCGTGGCGCCCCACCAAATTTTGACATTTCACCATAAAACACGAAGTCCTCATAACTCCTCCATACATTATCCAATCTGTCTGATATATCTCATGGTTCATGAAGGTTCTGTCCTGAACACATCTATGTGTCAGTATTGCGTCATACTTATAGCACCACCTATTGGTGAAACAGGAAGTCCTCATAACTCCTACATACATTATCCGATTTGCACCAAATTGCTGATGATTCATGAAGGTCGCATTCTGAACACATCTATGCGTCGGTATCGAGTCACACTTACAGCGCCACCTACTGGTGAAACTGGAAGTACTCATAACTCCTACTCCTACTCCAAATTGCTCAGGGTTGATGAAGGTCGTGTCCTGAACACATCTGTAGGTCAGTATTGAGTCATACTTATAGCGCCGCCTACAGGTCAAGCAGGAAGTCATCATAACTCCTACATACATTGTCCGATTTACACAACATTTCTCACGCTTCATCAAGGTACCGTCCTGAACACATCTATGTATCGGTATTGAGTCACGCTTACAGCGCCACCTACTATCTTGTGCATACAGAGCTTGCAGAGCGACAGGTTTGACAGTCTTGTACTAGAAGGGATTCCCGAGCCTGGGATGACCATCCCGATCTAGCGAGCTCACTGCTTCGCTCCGCAATATCGGTCTGGCTTTCGCCCCATAGAGAGCGATTATGTGGGAGGGGGTACTTGCCTTGACAAACACCTTCAGCCAATTAGCGTTTAGCAAACTTTTGCCAAATCCAGTCGGAAGAACTGTAAAAACGTATTTTCCGCTGAGAAACTCTGCTAGTGCATACTCGTACTTGTTCTTGTTTAAGTGTTGTGATTAAGTCTATTTCTGCAATAACTGCACTTATAGCTGCGTTTATTATTCTGACGTTAACGTTACCACTCGTTGCTTCGGGAGCCGCCATGTTTGTTTAGTGAGCGGCAGGGACACGAACCAATCAGGGGCTGCTTTCCACTGTGGTACGGAACAGCAGTTAAAACGCAGTCCCTGATTGGCCCGGTATGGTCTGGATTTTGGGATAATGGCTCTGGAGGAGGCGAAAGCCAGACTGTTCTGCGTTAGTGAAACAGAATGTGAGCTCGCGAGAATGGGATGGTCGTACCAGGCTAGGGATTCCCTGCCTCACGTTCACCCCTCCACTTCGGTTTAGAGGAAAAAATCAGCGGACATGAGTTAATTCGGGCTATGCATCTTTTAGCTAGGTTACTACCACCACTAGCTAAGTTAGCTAGCTAGATAAACCAGTCACTGTAGATGTATTCAGAGATCTACAGTAAAATAACCAATCAATGCATTTTACCATCTACAGTAGACTGTACCTCTGTCTTCCTTTTGCTACTGGTATAGCCTACTGCCTACTTTCAATTTCACTAAAATAGCATTTATTAAAATGTAGCCGATTACATTGTGATATTTTTTTTTTTCCTACCGTTTCAAAAGCAAGAGATTTAGAGTGCTATTTCGGATACCTAGCCTAGTGGAGTAGGAGAGAATGTGCCTCGTTATCTAATAGCTTTTCGTGACCGAGGACCGAATGATATTCATTGAACAATCAAATCATCGCTAACAATGAAACAAATAGATTTCCTCCCTCTCTTTCTGTGGCATTCGCTACCAGCAAACACTGAAAATACAGGTCCTCAAAATATTTATATTATGCTAGCCTATCCAACTGGACCATTCTCCAATGAATGTTGAATGTACTTTTATTCTCTATGTTTTACAGAATACTGGGCCCAGGCACATTCACGCACACACAGACATACACCAGTGTTTGCAATGTCTCTCCTATGATGTTATTAGCCTCTCTTACTCTGAAAATGTAATTTCATGTTATTTATTGCTTTATAAATGTTCTTAGCCGGTAGACAAACATACTCCAGGAGCTTGCTCGATCGCCTCGTTGAGAGGGGTCAGGGAAGAATTTTTACAGCTCACTTATCTGGCCCCCGGGTGATTACTGTTTTTTTGCTTCCCTCTGGAATATGTAGAGAGTGGGTCGTATGCCCACCTCCCTTGTTCTCTGTAAAGCGCATTGTGTTGCCTCTGGGTATGAAATGCGCTATACAAATAAATCTTTGATTGATTGATTGATACAGTGTCCACACATGCATGTGCCATCTGAAAAGAAATAGGTCTACTGAAATAGGTCTACTGAAATAGGTCTACTGAAATAGCCTAACACACAGTGATCATCAATGGGCCCTGGTGAGAATGATGTCACACAAAATACAATAAGTTTGTAAGTAACTTTGACTTGTGTCACTTGGCTGAATGACTTTCATTGTGAAAAGATAGGGCCTATATTTTTCTGATAGGATTGACTTTTGATTTTTGACTTAAGACATAATGATTATATGCTTTTTCAATAAGCAAAATATGCACCAAAATGAATAAATTACTTATGTTGGAATGATATATTGGTCTCCGACATTGCAGGGTTATTTTGACGGTATTGAATTATTAAGCATGTAACGGTAACCGCGGTATTACGGTAACCGCAGTATTTTTCGGTCACGCGGTAACCTTGGGACTGGCTCGGTAAAACCGTAGGCTAAACTCACTGTTCTGGACTGGTCAGATGTCTTAGTTATATCAAGCTAACTATTGGCATCGGTGTGCTTATCGGTGTCATATTTATTCAGTTTGAGTAATTTACGATCGAGCTAGCTAACCACCTTTAGCTCAATTGGCTCAGTTGCTGGTTAGCGATGAGAGGCGGAGTCCCAGCCCAGTTGATAACCCTCCGTTGCGGGTTGGGGGGATGCAACGGTCGGCTAGGATCCTGCCTCTCATAGCTAACCAGCAACTGGTCACGTAGGGCGCATGTTCAATCCACACTAGTCACGTAGCTTTCCATTGCCCTGGAGGTCCAACCCGTCTGTGAGCGCAACAGAGGATGCCTGGGATAATTCACTGACAACTTTTGCCTTTTCCTGCTCATAAAGATTTGGCACGATCTTCTCAGCAAAGTGGGTGCGCGACGGGATCTCGTAACATGGCTCAAGCACATCCAGCATATGTTTAAACCCCTCGTTTTGCACAACGGAATATGGCCTCATGTCTGCAGCTATAAACACCCCAATAATACCTTTTGTAATAGCTTTAGCCCGGTCGGATTCTTTAGCTAAGGGCTGCTTAAAGTCCAGGTTAACCCAGTTCAAATTTTTGTTATGAGCTTCACACACCACAGGACACACCACTCTGGTCTGCATATTGTCACTCTGGCACGCCGTCTCTTTTGTGGTAGGAAGGCACAGCTTTGTGAAAACAGAGAGGAGTTGAAATCACACTTGTCTAATGAGTCAAACGCACAGATGCTTCCTCCTAACCTACCTCCTGACAAACAACACAGGTAAAACTGTAGCTACTCTATACCAACGCGCCAGTGTTACTGCCCTTAGATGCAAAATACAAAAACAGGCAACGAGGAATGTATGAGTCTGTCCCTATTTTCTCCCTGCCACCTCCGGACCCATTCCTATCCCTCCCAGGCGATCCTGTCGTCCCTTGGGATCAAAGGAAAAAGTTGTTTAAAATGTACCTTTTAGTCACTGGCTTGAACAGCGCTGATAGCGCGAAGAAGCGTACACTACCGGAGTTGATAATCGGGACAGACTCATCCACTCTCGTTGGCAATGTTATGTGTGAGAATAACGAGCACTCGGCTTAAACTTTCCCGCAACATCTCCAACAGAACTGGAATGTTCAGCCAGTAGCCGCCGAGCACCGCTTCATTGGGAGAGGGTGCGTCCTTCTCCAGCTGCAGCTGGTCTACCTAACCATCCCCCTCGCTCCCGCCTCCCGGTCTCCTGCTGGAGAAATATACTGTAACCATTACCGGTGAACCCATACGCACATCAGGTGCCACAAATATGGCAGGCAGTTTCTGTATAGTTAACGCTTATAGTCATAATATATCATCCGTAACGTTATTTGGTGGATGGTCGCCTGGTCGGTGCTGCTAGCTATGTTAGCTAGACTAAGGTTATATACACACTCCAAACTGCAACAAACTACATAGCTAATGTTAGCTATAATTCCTCCTAAGATTACATATAATTCATCATAGCTGACATTACCACATAAATGTCAAGACACATATTTTGTAGATTAACGTAGCAGTGTCTTTTCCTATTGCTTACGTTACCTAGCTAACGTTATAACGTTAATTAGCTATAAGCACACAATGCAGCGGTGTCTGCACCAAAGGTTGATGCGACAGGAGGAGAATGGAGGCCTGGGAGGGAGATGGTTGACAGGAGGAGAATGGAGGCCGGGGAGGGAGATGGTTGACAGGAGGAGAATGGAGGCCGGGGAGGGAGATGGTTGACAGGAGGAGAATGGAGCCCGGGGAGGGAGATGGTTGGCTCCGCCGAATTCACCAGGACCAGTCGTGAGTCCGTGAAACCCAAAAGCCTCATATTATAATTGCAGAAGCAAGAAATGTTTGCTGCAGAGGCGGGCGCTAGCGGTGACAGACTCCTCTGTAACACCATGGCTCTTCAAAAATGCTAACCATTTGCTTCTCATTTCAGCTTTACTCGGGAGTTGAAAGAAGGAGACCTTATCATCCCATTCCTGCTGGCATCCAGGAAGGATGCATTTTCGTTTAGATTTATGCATAGGCATTGCTAAGCTAACTAAGAAAAACTAGCTACTGTAATTCTAGACTGCTGGTTAAAACTAGCTAATTCTAGACTCAAGATTGAGCGGGAGAACCGAAGATTCAAATCCGTTCTATCTTTATATAGTGTTAGGGCGGGGATATGCTAAGAACACCGCTCTACGTCATCAAGTACCGTTTTAAGCCCGCCCAGAAAATCCAGAAATCCAAACTGGTCAAAAACACAAAACAGGTCTAACTTCACAATTCAGTACTACACATGGTTCATCCCATTTTTACATGTTATCAGCAATGCATCACTAACACATAGAATGTGTTTTCAAGCAAATCTCTGATTTTGGTTAACTGGGACTTTAAATGCCGTGGTGATGAGCGGTTGTTGAGCAGGAGTTTTTCAAGCTCTTCAGCTCCTCCGCTAGCCATGTCTACCGCTGGCAGCGCCTGACTAGTGTGGATTGAACATGCGCCCTACGTGACCACGTCGCCTACATCCTTTTTTGTTTTATTATTTTTTATAAACCTATCCGCGGACCACGTGCGTGCCGAACCGTAGAGATTTTCTGTAACTAGATGTAAGAACCATCTAGCCTAGATCTGCACCCCCCCCCACCTCTTGTCCTCCCATCGTTTCTTTCCATTCTCTCCTTCCTCATCTCTTCTTTCTCTTCCTTTTCTGTCGTTTTTTTTTATTATTATTATTTTTTAGACCCGTCACTTCTTTCATCCAGTCTCCTGCCGTAGAAGCGCAGCATCAGAGATCAGACCTGGGCTCTCTGCTCAGCCTCTTTCCCTCTTCTTCTCACTGCTCAACACATCATCTATACCCACAGACCTCCTCTATCACTACTCAACACACCATCTATACCCACAGACCTCCTCTATCACTACTCAACACACCATCTATACCCACAGACCTCCTCTATCACTGCTCAACACACCATCTATACCCACAGACCTCCTCTATCACTGCTCAACACACCATCTATACCCACAGACCTCCTCTATCACTGCTCAACACACCATCTATACCCACAGACCTCCTCTATCACTGCTCAACACACCATCTATACCCACAGACCTCCTCTATCACTACTGAATAGTGGTGCAACGGATCGTCGTTGATCTGTGATTGTAAGGAAAGCAGAAGCACTTTAAATTAAAATAAAAACTGTACACATGAGAAATGTGTTTAATAAATGCTATCGTGTTTTTTCCAAAGTACAAATCTTCTTCCTCTTTAAACTTTGTGTTTTTAAACTGTGTTTAATACCGTGATATACCGTACCGTGGACCTTGATACCGGGATATTACTGTACCGTGAGTTTTTGATACCGTTACATGCTTATGAATTATTGATTGGCCCTCTAGGTTAGGATTATAGCTTCTGATTGACTGGCTAGCTTGTCAGAGAGAGTTTGATAAATCAACTAGCTCATCCATGTTACACTAGCTCGCCACTTCGCCAGCAACAAACCTGGACTAGACTATTGCAACACCCCTCCCCCTGCTACAAATAATTTTATATTCAAATAAACTGGATGGACGTGTTTTCTAGCCCCACCAATTTTCAGAGGGCTAATGGATTGTGGGGGAGGGGTGTACGTTAGCGGGTGCTTTGTTGCCATGACCGCATCCATTTAAATTTTTTGCCGGTATGCCGCAGGTGTTGGGCTGAATTCGCTAGTTTGATTGGTAGATGGATGGATTTAACGTCCAAATTATTGTCCAAGTATTGTGTTGGCCTATGTGTAAGAGATGAATGGTTGTAACCATGAACTAAGATTATCAGCATTTATCACCAGCTTCAATTGATGCTCGCGTGAGGACTGGTGCACATTACCTTCTTGAAGGTTTCAGAGTGACAACATGGGGGACAGGGACAGACGTCGGCGTATTTATTCTGATATAAACCTCTTCAATACGTCTCGTCAACAGTTGGATTTACAATGGCCTGTTATCATCGGGGGACCTCATTTCAATGTTGCCAAGCAAACAAAGACATTAAAGGAGTAGTAAAGGGAAAATGCATGTTTTAAGGTTACTTGTGATCATATACAATGGTTCAGATCAAAACGTTGACAAAATTAGCACTTTTCAGAAAGTTGATAATTGCTCTACCGTTGTTTATGTTGCTAGGCTACCTAGTTTGCGGAAGTTTACACAGGTATGTGCTGCGAGTGCAGTCCAGTTCCTCCTGTAGCTGTCTAGCTCGCTAGCTACTGTTAAGCTGCAGTCTAAATGCATTTCTTCTGAGCCAGTCCCGCTAAACTCTGAGCAACTCTGACATTATCAAATTCATAGCATACCGTATTATAGTGCTGCAGTATTTATTGAGTGTTGCCTATTAATGTCTATGTATATGCTCGGCATCATTGAAATGAGGTCCCCGTTTCAAAGTTTAGGGGTCTGGATCTAAAGGAATGAATTAAGCTGTGGCGTCTGGTGGGTCCAGGTATGCCAGAACCAGCGGAGCGGCTTCTACCGTGCAGGTGATTTTTTTGCATGCCCTGACGGAAGGTTTCTAGGCAACAGAACGGCCCTAATTAACCTGATATAATCAAGAGCGGACACCGCAACAGGTATACTTGATTAGTGGAAAGGGCTACGTTAACACCCACCTACCTGTACAGCACTTTGGCTCGACCGCAGTCGTTTTTAAATGTGCTCTATAAATACATTTTGAGTTGAGATAGCAAACAAAAATATTCTCTTGTGGCGATACACATTTCAGAGACATCCACCAGACTGCTGCTGCTTGTATGCCTATACGACAGCAAATAGCATTTAGTGCAAAACATTTAATAGGCCTATCTCTTGATCACTAGGCCAATAAAAAGCCCTTACCTGACTGGAAGTTATAGCCATTCAACGGAGCGCTTCGTTAGGCCTACCCGTGGCCTATTCAGACGGCACTAGGCCTATATGGTATAGGCTACGACTGTATCCACACGCTAATAATCTCTAACCATACCATAAACGTATGAACTAGGCTATGGTGTGTTGTTGTAATAGCTAAATCTCTTCATTTCGCTAAGCAAGTATTTAAGATCCTGACTGTGAAATAACAGATTTAGGGGCCTAGGCTACATTACAAAAACAGGACAAGATGTAGGCTACAAATTTAATAAATTGAATTTAGCCTATTCGGCCATAAAAGGCTCAGCTTTTTTTTCTTTTCTTCTTTTTAAAAATTGTTTATAGTTATTTTTTAAAAGTTATATAGGCCTACTACAAAGAACGAAGCGTTTTCCGTTTTCGTTTCCGTTCCTTGAACCGGTTCAGAGCCTTGCTTGTGAGTTCTGGCAAGTAGTAGTACATTGGCTTTTCCTACGTTAAATGCAATTATTGTTAGTTGCTTTGGATAAAAGCAGCTGCTAAATGACTGTAATGTAATGTAATGAATACACGCTAATATTATAGAAGCTGCTGTCGTGAGCTAACTGGCTATCACAGTCTTATTGTGCACCTTCATAGCTTGCTATTAGCAGACAGCACTAAAGTTGACAAAACCACCTTTTCACATCATTAGAATTCCAACCACTTATTTGGGATTTATCATTCAACTGAACATGGAAACTGAACTACCTGATATGTCAACCTGCTGCCGTCAGTGGTCGGATTGTTTACATGATACTGGGCGCATGTGCTTGCTTGCGTCCATGAATATCCGACGCGATGACATTTCATGTAGTGTCCGAAATAGGGTTGGGCGATATGTGCTGAAATATGACATCACGATGTGGCCATCCAAACATCGCGATGGACGATGATATCGTCATTTTGTGGAAATAATAATAATAATAAAATAAAACGGAAAAAAAAAGTACAACATATTTTATAGGCCTATTACGTATCCCGGGTAGGCTATTGTAGACTTGCATTTTCTCTCTAAATTAAATATAAATTATTTCATATAAAGTGCATCACATAGCCAGTTAATGTTAGTGTGAAGAAGACAAGGAACGCGATGGCGGCGTTAACGTTAGTAGCAAAGAAAGGAACCGTTTCACCAGTTTGGCAGCACTTTGGGTTCGAGCCCGATGAAAAAGGTGAACCGAAGGACAAAAATCAAGTGACATGTCGAATCTGTAAGCAACTGGTTCGAGTGAAAGATTCACAAACAACGAATCTTCACGAGCACCTGCGTATTCGCCATCCGACCGAGCATGCCGCGTTGTCGGCAAATGCAACAGCAACGCACGCTAGCAAGAAGGCCTTTCAACACCAGCCAACAATCGTGGGGGCCTTTGCTAAAAGTTCAAAGTACAAGCGTGAGAGTCTACAGTGGACGCGATGTACCAATGCAGTAACTCGCTATTTGGCCAAGGAAATGGTATCATTCAATACGGTGGAAAAAAGTGCATTCAAGAATATGCTTCATACTTTCGACGGCCAGTATGAGTTGCCTGGTCGGAAATATTTCTCCATGACCGCCATCCCAAAACTATATAGCGAGACCAGATCAAATATAAAAGCCACTTTGAAGGATGTTGAATATTTGGCTCTGACAACTGACATGTGGTCGAGCTGCAACATGATGCCTTATATGTCACTGACTGCACATTATGTGACCAAAGAATGGAAGCTTGAAGCAAAATGTCTGCAAACAAGCTTCCTACCTGACAATCATACAGCCAACAATCTCGGAAATGCACTGAGAGATGCGATACGCGAGTGGGATATTGAAGAGGACAAAATATCTTGCATCACTACAGACAACGGAGCCAACATTGTAGCTGCTGTCAGGCAACTGGGTTGGCCATAGGTCAATTGTTTTGGCCACAATTTGAATGTGGCTATTACCAATTCACTTCAGCAACAAAAGAAGAATACTGATCGAGCGTTCGGAGTCTGTCGAAGCATCACCACTGCTTTCGCCCACAGTTGGTTGAGAAGACGCGAGCTGCGCAAATGTCAGGAGGAAATGGAACTCCCACAACACTTCTTGATCACGGTAATTACAAAATGTTTTAACTGCGATGTTAACACTTAACAATGTATCCACATTTATTTATTAGGCTAGGCTTCCCAATCCCTAGTAAAAGAATCGAATTTATAGATTAGAGAGTGTAGCCTAGGCCTACAGACTAAACCATATCCGATGTTTCAAGGTAGCTGCAGGGTAACGGGTAACGTTAAACTATTAAAAGTAGGCTAGCTTATTTAAATAAAAGGCATTGATTGAATATACTCAAAATAAGGCCATATTCATTGTTAACTCATAGGCCTAATTGTGTTTTCAGGACTGTGCCACGCGATGGGGTTCGAAACTGCAAATGGTGGAGAGAATCCTAGAGCAGTCTCAAGCCATCAAACGGGTGTTTGCTCAAGACACATCCCGTCGCCCACTCCCAGATCTGTCATGGCAGGACTTGAGTGTTCTCGAGTCGGTTCGGACCGGCCTGAGGCCAGTAGCGGATTTCACCGACATTCTCTCTGGAGAGAACTATGTAACTGCTTCCTCGCTTCTGCCTATGTTGCTCCACCTGCGAGAAGTTCTGGAGCGGAGAGAGGATGACAGCCCACTCGCGGCCAGCCTGAAAAGTGAGATTCATGCGCAGATGGAACACAAATATGATAATGACGCCACCATGAGTATCTTGCACAAATCATCACTGCTTGATCCAAGATACCGAGGGGAACACATGCAGCCACCCGAGCTGAACAATGTCAAGACCGAGCTGGTTGCAGAGATGGTAGCAACAACGACCCGCGCAGAGCGCCCAACAGTCAGTCCCACCACGCAGGAAGATCAGTCCAGCGCTGCTGCTCCTAAGAAGAGCAACAGCTCGCTGGGCAGTCTTCTAGGGAAGAAAAAAAAACCCGCTACGCGCACTGTTGCTGAAATCGCAGAGGCCGAGATCACAGCCTACTTGCTGGAAGAGACAATCGACGGAGATGGCGATCCACTAGGTTGGTGGAAAGATAATCAAACGAGGTTTACTTTGATGGCCAGTATCGCACGTAAATACCTCTCCATATGCGCAACCAGCACACCATCAGAGCGCGTGTTCAGCACCGCAGGTAGTGTTGTAACTCCTCTCCGCTCCCTACTAAAGCCTGAGAAAGTTAACATGCTGGTTTTCTTAGCCAGGAATCTAGAATAGAAACCCTGGGGTAACAGTATAGTGTCAGTGTGGTGTTTTTGTTTGCTTATTATTATTATTTTAAAATGCTATTTATGGTATTTTATTAAAATATGTAAATTATTTACAATTTCTTTATTATTTATTTATTTCTTTATTATTATTCAGTGAAATAAGCGGTTGATAAACACGGGCCCTTTCCAATTTTGTGAGTTGTTTTATGCATAATGTCCCAGATGCCAACATTTAAATAAAGCATAATTTACATAGTATTTTGGTGTGGTCTTTTGATTAAAGTAGGAAAGTAAGTACAAAAGGAAATTATTATTTAACCGGGATGGCCTAGGCCTATTTGGTATCTACATTTCAGGTCCCGTTGGCGAGTCTAGGTTCTGATTGGCTCTTTCTAGGTTTTTATTCTGCCCAGAAATGAGCATTTAGCTTGCCTGCATGTAGGTGTTATAATAGCAACGAAACAAAAGATTTTCTGTTCTACAGTAGGCCTAGTGTGTCATTTATTTATAGTTGGTTCGCTTAGAACCTTGAACTGGATTCATTAATGAAAAGCGCCGTAGGCCTATGATCTCAATGTGGCGAAAAGGTAAGAATTAAATTGCTAAAAACTAGGCTAATGCTATATTATTGTTGTAACAGCCAGGTAATATTTATGTTGCATGTGGCTGATCTGGCAGGCTAAGTTTGATGAAATCGTTTATCAAGTCGAGTCCGAAGACCCTACTATTAGAGGCCTAGTCATAGGCCTAGTTATAGGCCTAGTCTTGTATCATAAATGACTCGGGGAAGAAGTTGTAAATGTTTGCCTATGCCCTTCCACTACATTGTTTATGTGTCATATAATTTAACAGATTAGAATTTATACAGCTAAACAAACATGATGTTCACTCCGTGTCCGTGTGTAAAATGTTCCATCTGCGCACGTGCTGTTTAACTACATCAAATGGAGATAATGTTTTTTTAGCTATAGATTAACGTATTAAATACCTATTAATACGTATTAAATGGTCTTCATTAATGTAGGCCTACACATATATAATACCCAACTGTTCCATTTTCACAGCTCAAGTGAAAAGTGCCGATGTGACGATGGTTCTCAACCATCGTATTTTTCTATCAACCATTGGCGATGGACGATGATATCGTCCATCGGCCCAACCCTAGTCCGAAAACCGTTTAATCATTCCCTATACGAGTAACACTACATAGGGAATAGGGAGTCAGTGAACCATTTCGAACACATCTCTAGTCAGCTTCGTTAGCTAGCTTACTCGTCCTGATGCCAAGCGTAGGCCTGTTGTGGTTTTTCACATGCCTCTGTAATATGATCTTTAGAAACGTCTTTAGAAACGAAATAGCTTCCTCACTTGCTCCAGCACGCATGCGCACAGCGCGCAAGCGTTGCTCCAGCATGCTGTGCACATGCGTGCTGGAGCAAGTGAGGAAACTATTTCGTTTCTAAAGACGTTTCTAAAGATCATATTACAGAGGCATGTGAAAAACCACAACACGCCTACGCTCTATGTAAGCACAACTAGCAACTTATAAAGACAGATTGATGAAAACAACCGTTTCGCGGCAGAATATAGATTTTTTAGAAGCTGCATTCTCAGTGCCCCGTCCGCCGCCATTACATGGATATACTTGGCTCGCGCTGGATTTTAAATTTCTTCTACAGGCCTCCGAATTACACCAAAGTTATCTCGGTGAGTGAAACGTCTTATAATATGCCTTAAATAAGGTCCAGGTTGTTAAAAACGAGCATTCTCCTTTAAACAATAGACAAGACCAGGCGGAATGAGTAGCATATGCAGGTGAGTGTGGTTACCCTGAACTTCCTGCGGAGGCTGCTGTTGAGCTGGAAGTCGTCCTTCCAGCCTTGCTGTTGATCCTGGATCTCTGAGAGGGAGGGCAGGGCGGCCCGCAGCTTCTCCTTGTCCTTCCCTCCATGGTCCAGCTTGTACATGGCATCCGTCTCCAGCTTCTCCTTCTCTGTGCGCTCTGGGAGGGAGAGAGGAAGGGAGGGATGGAGAGAGAGAGGGAGGGAGGGGGGATGAGCAGAGGGACGCGGAGACAGAGAGAGACAGTCAGCAAGATTGAAAGAGGGAAAAGAGGAGATGTGAGGTCAAGAAAGAGACCCAGGGCCGCGTTTTGGCGTACTGGGTTTGAAGTCAAAGGTCAAGGCGGCGTACCCGTGGTGAGGATCTGCTCGTTGTCCGCCATGTCCCAGCGTTCCTCCTTCCTCCGGGCGCCGATCACGATCACGTAGTCGCAGGTGGCCGGGTCTGTCTGCATCTCAATGTAGTTCACACACAGGTGGCACTTCATCCGGAACCTACACACACACACACACACACACAAAGAAACACATGCAGAAACACAGACATAATCTCTAGCCTGAGAACTAGGGATACAGGTGGTGAGATAAGACAGACACACACACACCAAGACAAACGCACATCTACCTGTAGATTGGCGTGGTGTAGTAGTTCCCCACTTTCTTCTTCTCCGCGTTATAACGCACCCCTGTTTATAACACACACACAGATGTAGTGTGACATGAGAACACACAGGCCTGTCTCTTAGCAGCGAAGATGTACAACACCACAGGCCTACAACACCAAACAGAGACGGAGTGAAACCTTTCTTACCCATGCCAATGTGATTTCCACATCCATCACACCAGATATTGTAGGGCATCTCAAACCTGGGAATACACGCCGACATTGGTCATTTACCAGTTCTGTTTATGTGTGTCTGTGTGTGTGTTTGGGTGTCTTCTACAGTGGCTGAGAGAGAGAGAGAGAGAGAGAGAGAGAGAGATAGTGTTTCTTACCGGATGATGAGTATACCCTGAGACAGTTTCCTGGCCCTCTCCCGGAGAGGGTGGCTGTTCTGGTAACCATTGAGAGAACCATGCTAGTGAGTGAGAGTGAGAGTGAGAGAGAGAGAGAGAGAGAGAGAGGGGTCATCATACATAATCATGTCGTGGACTGGCTACTGGTGCCATCCATACACTAGTCTAGTCGGTGCATATATGTAGGTGTGTGTGTGTGTATTTATACTTGAAAAAGAAACGAAACCGCAGCTCTTGATGCTGGGTGATTTATATAGGAAAAAATAAATAATAATAATCACCCAGCATCGACAGCTTGAATGTGCGGTTTGTTTTTGTTGTTGTATATTGCTGTTACCAGCACCTCTCCAAGACTATGGAGTGCATTTTCTCCTTTTTCTTCAACCTGTGTATTTATACTTACCTTGGCAGGGTCAAAGTCCGGAGGATAGTACTTGTTTACTCCTTTCCTCTCACCCTGACAAAGAGGACAGACAAGAGAAATGTACATCCATGCCAGCCATGTTGTTCTTACGATGAGCATGCGGTTAGTGAAGAGAGTACTGGTACCAGATATCTTGTAAACTCACCATGTTGACAGCTGGACTTCCTCACTAAAGGAAGTGGACAAATCTTCTTTCACCTGAGGATAAAGGGCAGTGTTTCACTTCTTTCCTCGCAGTCAACTCAGCCTAGAGGCTACAAGCCAGCAGTTGGCTAGCTAACTAATGCTAGCAACATACATGTCTTGTGGCTGGCTACTGACTTTAATTTGAGGTCACTGGTTGGTGTATGTTAAACGTTAGCACAGAGGAAACTATATATTTGGTATTAGCTAACGTTAGTGTAGTGTTACTTATGTGTGCTCCCAAGGAGGTTGTTATGGTGCGTTCGTTTATAACTGGGAGGTGGCAAATTGCGACTTGCTACTAGGAATGATTAAATAAAACACCGCATGAACTCACACTTCCTCGTCGCAAATTCGGATATGTTTCTCAGCCCCCAGTTGCTCGAATGCACTAGATATAACTAGGTAACTGTGATATAATGGTATATAGATATAACTAGGTAACTGTGATATAATGGTATATAGATATAATTAGGTAACTGTGATATAATGGTATATAGATATAACTAGGTAACTGTGATATAATGGTATATAGATATAACTAGGTAACTGTGATATAATGGTATATAGATATAACTAGGTAACTGTGATATAATGGTATATAGATATAACTAGGTAACTGTGATATAATGGTATATAGATATAACTAGGTAACTGTGATATAATGGTATATAGATATAACTAGGTAACTGTGATATAATGGTATATAGATATAACTAGGTAACTGATATAATGGTATATAGATATAACTAGGTAACTGTGATATAATGGTATATAGCTGAATGCACACAGGTCGGAGGTAGGTATTTTGCCACTTGCGACTTGCCACCTCCGACCACAAACGAATGCACCATTAGTCTGGTCTGTAGAGGAAGTAGCTCACGTTAGCTAACTACAGTAGCAGCATTGCTTTAGCTAACGGTAGCTAGTTGAGACAGAGAGCCATGTTGAGACAGAGAGCCATGTTGAGACAGAGAGCCATGTTGAGACAGAGAGCCATGTTTGTCTCCAGATTGCTTAGCTGGTCACATATGGAAATAGACACGGCTCCACCGCGAGCTGTATTGAAACGTGCATATTGGTTTTACATGTAAACTGTAAAATATCGAAAATGCTGGTTAAACTTACAGATCAGCCGGCTGCAGAGAAACGGACAAAACAAGGTGTTTGCTGAAAACGTCACATCCGCTCTATGAGGAACGTCACGACGTGTGGTCTTTTGGGAAGGAGTGAGAACACGCGCCCCTAGCGGACTGGTTCCTATCGGAGAGGAGTTTACATGGAAACTCCCATACACCGGATTTTCTAATATTTACTACGAAGCCATTTCGGTGAAGTTATCGAAACAAAAACTTGTAAGTGTTTTTACATGAATAATCTACCAACTGTGAGAATTTCAAACAGTATATTCTTTCAAATTTTCGAAATTGCTCCATTCCTCCAGTCAAAGTCAATGGAATTTAAGAAAAATATGTTCATAATTCGGATTGTGATTGAAAATGATCACCAGAATCAATAAAGTTTGTCTACAAGTATTTGCCGTTTAAGGCATTCTACTAACTTTTCGGTGGCGACCAAGATATACTTTTTCAAAAGACGTGTCTATGAGAAATCCCATTCATTCTCTCGGCATTAGGAACGCTACCACTAGGGTAGCTACTATGAGATTACTTTCCCTCCCTATATTTCATACGAATAATTATTTCGGAGACATTTAAAATCGTTTTCTATGCAGGCATAGTAGCCTACATAATTATAATAGCTGTAGCTCTCTAACAAGGAACATTCAGCCTCTCAACTTTCTCCTTTTTTTGTTTAGGTTGATGGAAACCAGACTTTGGATGGTAGGCCTACTGGCAGTCTACTGGCTGGATTCAACATTCAACACTCAAGATTCCCTTTATTTGTCACATGTAATATGTGATGTACAGTCACAGTGAAATGCTGCTGCTGGCTCCAATATTATACGTGATATAGATAAACTCAAAAAATGTCTAATATTCCAAATTACTCATTTAACAAGTTACACATTTACAAATTATGAAAATTAGGCCTACACAGTTTACAAATTAACACTAATTCCACAATAAGTACCCCCTCTATACACTATGTATAGAAACAGTAAGTTGAACTACGTGCTATATGGATATGAATAAATAATAAATAACCTGGATGAGTTATGTACATATAGCTATAATAAATATTCCCGGATGGGGGGGGTATGATATTGCATTGTAAGTTGTATTGCATTGTGTATGATATTGCATTGTACACACATTGGTTGTGTTGTGTGTGAACACTAGGTATCCTGATCCTCTGGGTATAGTGGTACTAAACGTTAGATAGGGTCATTCAGGAGCCGGATGGTTTGCGGAAAGAAGCCCTTCCTGAGTCTCTCAGTGCTTGCCCTGTGTGTGCGGTATCTCTTCCCTGACTGTAGCAGAGAGAACAGTCCCTTGCCTGGATGGCTGGGGTCTCTCTGGATCCTGTTGGTCTTGCATCTTCTGCAGTAGATGTCTTCAAAATGGAGGAGTGTATTCCCAGTCAGGATGCTCTCCATCATGGATGAGTAGAAGCTCCGTCAGATCTGGTTTGACGCACTGAATTTCCTCAGTGCTTTACTCACCACAGTGTCTATGTGTGTAACTCAATCAGAACACACACACATCTGGACCAGTGTGTGTGTGTGTGTGTGTGTGTGTGCGCGCAGGCATGCATGCCAGAAGGCACAAATAGAAGTGTTTTTCCATGATGAAAGTGCCGTGAGGAATTCCCAGCCTAGTATTCCCTCCATCTGAACACAGCAGGCATGGCTGCTTAACCCCAGACCAGGGGTGTCAAACTCAAATACACAGTGGGCCAAAATTTAAAACTTGAACAAAGTCGTGGGCCAACATTGAACAAATGAAAATTTTAATATGGACCCAAACAAGTTTTGCTTTAACATTGAATATGCACTTATCACTTTCGCTTTTGGTGCGCATCAATGGTGTGCACTAACATATGTGAATACGCCCTCAGACACAAGTGTTGGTGCTCCATCTGCTCAGTAGAGAAGCTTGTAAAACCCTGACTGTCCTACAGCCAGGCAGACAGACAGACAGCCGGCATGCAGACAGACAGCCAGGCAGGCAGACAGGCCGGCAAGAAGGCAGACAGGATTGAATGAACAGGAACAGAGCAAACACAGCGGCCGGCTAGGTCAACACAGGTGTCTCTATCACAGTGAGACGTTACATAACGTAAAGCTTCTGTTTTCTGCCTTTCTTTTCGCCATTTTTAAGAAGGGGTAACACGGTTACAGTTGTAGTATGAGATTGCTATGACTACTGTCACAGAAGAGAGGGCGTTTCTGGGTCCTGTCTTGATTGACGTGCCAAAACAACCGCAGAGCATTATGGGATTTGTAGTATTAGCGGTGAATGCGCTGTATAATACTGGTGGGCCAGCTCTAGTAGTCATTTTGTATTGCCTTGCGGGCCAAATATAATTACACTGCGGGCCAAATTTGGCCCGCGGGCCAGAGTTTGACACCCCTGCCCCAGACTGTAAGGCTGTGTTTGGTAAAAAGGCCAACGTACTAAAGATAATACAGTATACTCTCTTTGACATGTTGTAACTTGACTTAAGTTCTAATGGTGAGTACAGTCTGGAATGCAGATTAACAGTTTGGTCATCAGATGAACTGTATTACATGTCTCAGCTACCATAACGTATCAGTTTCCTTCTTGACAGGTGTCAGCTCTGGAAACTTCTAGAATAGATAACAGGTGCTCCTAACCCTAGGGTGTTACTTCAGTCATGTGGCGTAGGGTGGAACTATCACGGAAGTAAGGATTACTATCACGGAATATCACATCTTAGATCAGATTTGGTTCAGGGATAATACATTAATATATAGCACATTAGTCAATATGAAAAGTTGAGGGAATACATATCTATGACAAGGCATGCCCACGGTGGGATTCGAACCCGGGTCTCCCGCGGGACAGACTGTTTTAACAACTATGCTGAAGAAAAGCGAGCTCTTCATCGGCGCGGCTGGACAGTATTTATACTGGGGGAGTGAGTTTAAACAACAACTCCGATGATGGAGCTGGAGCTCACCGCTCTGAAGACAGTGGAGATGATTGTAGAATTAAGAAAGAATCCAGCTCCCTGCCCCCATCACACTGAATGACACCCGAGTGACCACTGTTGACTCCTTCCACTCCCTGGGCACCACCATCTCCCGGGACCTCAAGTGGGAGCTGAACATCAGCTGAACATCAGCTCCCTCACCAAAAAAGCCCAGCAGAGGATGAACTTCCTGAGGCAACTGAATAAATTTAACCTGCCAAAGGCAATGATGGTTCTCTTCTACACATCCACCATCGAGTCCATCCTCACCTCCTCCATCACCGTCTGATTCTCAGCCGTAACAGACAAAGACAAGGGCAGTCTGCAGCACACCATCTGCTCCACTGAGAGGGTGGTCGGCTGTAGACTAACATCCCTACAGGACCTGCACGCCTCCAGGATCCTAAAACAGGCCAGAAAGATCGTGGCCGACCCCTCCCATCTCAGTCTCTTTGACCCACTCTCCTCTGGCAGGAGACTAAGGGTGTATTCACCCAGACACTAGATAGTGCGCACTAAACGAGCTTTGGGCCCGAGAGCGCTTCGTTTAGGCCTGTGTGAACACAGCAATCGCACTCAGGTGCGCACCAAAACAGCCGCACCGAGACCCTCCAGAAGGGGTGGTCTCGGAGCGGCTTCAAACGATTTCTTGTGCGCACCAGTTATGGTGTGAAAGCGCGTGACCTCGGACCGACGCAAACTAACTTGTGCACATTATAAATTTGTTCTTCCCGGGAGTTTTTTCCTGACGCTCTTGCACCCGCCCCCAGAAAGATATTGACCAATGACAGCACTGAGTCTTTTCATGTGACTTGTGGTGCTGCATCTGGACCAGAGTAAAGAAAGTGCTGTGTGAAAGCGAACCGCAGTAGCTGAGATATGAAACAATGTATCACTTTCGCTTTTGGTGTGCATCAATGGTGCACACTTAACATATGTGAATACGCCCTAATGTCCATCGGGACCGGGTCCACACGCCACAAAAAAAACTTCTTTCCCACATCAGACTCATTAACAAGGCTCATGTCCCACCATGACACCCCCCCCAACGGACTCTATACCCCCTGCACCACTTGCACACATTGTTCATACAGTAAACTCACCACGCTCCATTCTGTATACAGTACATAAATTGCATTTGCACTGTCATGTCTTTGCACTGCCCTGTCCTGCACCCTGTCTTATGCCATCTGCAACAGCATATGCCTTAACCCTAGTCAAAGTCTGTGTGAACCATATAGCCTACAGTACATGGCTCATAAACAGATCTTGAATCTTGAATCTACTCAGGACTCACGAGGACTGTTTCACTCAGTAGTACATCAAGCATCAGGTGATGAAGGAAGGACAAATGGAGGTGCATGGGAAGGATGTTGCCCAAATGATGGAGGGGTGTCTTCAAGGGGTAATGGGAGAGGTGCAAAGGAGGACTGAAAGATGTTCTGATCATCAGGTCCCTGCTGGTCGGTTGCCAGGTTGGTTGGGTGAGGGATAGAGAGAAGGATGGATAGATGGAAGGAGAGAGAGGAAGGGAGGGAGGGGTAGACCGGTAGAGTTGTCTGATGTGATTTAGGGTGTAAACAGGAGCAAGTTCGGGTTGCGAGTCTGACATTCCGTGGCCTAATCCTTCCAGAATGCTTCCCATTGCAAGAATGTTGCGCTGCCGACAATCCTGCCCGACCCAGACAAGCCCTATATGGACTGACCCAGGGCCAGCTCCCCACGGAATGCACAGCGCGGCCTCATGGAATTACAACACAGCATTGGAATTAAGAACTCATAGAATTGCATCAGAATGGTGGGTTCCAGTCCTGCCCTGTATGAATCAGGTGCGTCCGTCTCCCAATCAGTCGGTCTTTCATCCCTCCATCCTCCGTATCTTCTCGTTCTAGCCACGTCTCATGATTCGGGTGGATTTGTTGCTCCATCAGTTACATGTCTCTTAAACCTCCATTGGGGGAATGGCCTTTTACATCCTTTCCATTCCTCTGTCACTCATAGCAAGCTCAGCCTCCCTCATCCCTGCTTCTGTCTCCATCATCCTACTCGGTGGCCTACTCATCTCTCTCTCCTCTCTCTCCTCTCTCTCCGTCACATGAATACACCCTCTCCTTGCCTTTTTTCATTTGTTACACCAGTCCTATTGATATGATAAATAAATCGATCAATGAATCAGCTCAGGTCAGTGCATTCATACTCAGCATACATCCCTATGGTACAGTGGAGTGGTACTCCAGTGCTGTGCCTCGTTGTGTGTGTGTGTGTGTGTGTGTGTGTGTGTGTGTGTGTGTGTACAGTACGTGTGTGTTAAGTGTTTTCATCCTCCCAGCCCCAGGCTTGGCTCGGGTCCTGCTGTGTTCTATCTTGAGCACGGCTAGGCTACTTTTAGCCTCACCCCCGGTGGGCTGGCCCAAGCCTAGCACTCCCCTGCCTTTGAGGAGAAAGACAAACCGACTGTTTCACGCGTCAAATCTCAAATTTACACATTATACATCTTCTCTATTTTTGTTCATCCCTCCCTCCCGCCTTCTGTCCAACAAAATCTTGATGTGAGGATAAAGCCTACGGGTAAAACTGATAGAAGAGAGATGTGGGCCTAAACACCTAAAAACCTTTGTAGACATTCTCACAAGCAATGAACTACAATGCAATGAACAACCGGGGTCCCTAGGGACCCAAAGAATAAACTACTGCAAAAAACAACCATCATAGAAAAGAATTAACTTTTTCTTATTTTATTAGTTATGTAATTAATGTCATCTGGGGAAAATATTATTTTTAGCAAATTTACCGTTTATTTGCATATTGTGTGAAATGAAAAGATACTTTTTTTCTTTACATCTATAGAAACTGCACTGGCTTCTGAAACCAACAAACTGCTCATTCCACACAAATGTCTGTGTGCTCAACCCCCCTGATGGCATGTGTGATACTTTGCAAAATGTCCCCCTAGAGGGATTGTTAAATTAGGATCCATGTTAAACATGAACTCATTTTTTCCCACCTAAAACTGCAGATTCTTTTATTAGGGTCCCCAAGGACACCAATCCATTTATATAAAAAAGAAGAAAGAAACAGACAAAAACACAGAAAAAAAAAAAAACACAAACAGAAAAAAACAATGATATGAAGTCATTGGGAACAATGACAAAGTCATGAAAAACTGGAGTGATAAAATAAAGCATGTGTGATATGATGAGAAGTATTAGCCTGGTATGTCCATCCCGTTCTCGCAAGCTCACATTCTGTTTCACTAACGCAGAACGGTCTGGCCTTCACATCCTCCAGAGCGATTATGCCAAAATCTAGACCATACCGGGCCAATCAGGGACTGCGTTTTAACTGCTGTCCCGCCCCACAGTGGAAAGCAGCCCCTGATTGGTTCGTGTCCCTGCCGCTCGCTAAACAAACATGGCGGCTCCCAAAGCAACGAGTGGTAACGTTAACGTTAGAAGAATAAACGCAGCTATAAGTGCAGTTATTGAAGAAATAGACTTAATCACAACACTTAAACAAGAACAAGAGTATGCACTAGCAGAGTTTCTCGGTGGTAAAGACGTTTTTGCCGTTCTTCCGACTGGATTTGGCAAAAGTTTGCTGAACGCTCATTGGCTGAAGGTGCTTGTCTGTCAAGGCAAGTACTCCCTCCCACATAATCGCTCTCTATGGGGCGAAGGCAAGACCGATATAGGGCTTGGGAAAATGTAGTCCCAGACACGACCATCTTGTTTCTACACAGGTGTATCTATTTGTCTGATTGCATAGGATTCTATGCAGTAGAGCCAATCAGACAAATAGATACACCTGTGTAGAAACAAGATGGTCGTGTCTGGGACTACATTTTCCCAAGCCCTATTGCGGAGCGAAGCAGTGAGCTCGCTAGATCGGGATGGTCCTACCAGGCTAGAGAAGTATACCTCTGCGGTCTGAAGGATGAGGTTTAAACCAGTAGTGTAGTCGAGGGTAGCCTCCGTAACTGTACCTGCTTCTTTCTTCAGGGACACATGAAGTATCATCAGTAAATTATCTATTAGAGTATACCCGCTTCTTCAGTCAAATATGTTTGGATTGTTTATATTAGATTGTATGGTGTGACTGTGAGGATCTGTCTATGGTATACGTCCTTTTCACAGCAGCCATTTTGACTTGTCAACGCAGGGTAAACACTGATCAAATTAATGAGTCAGTCCCTATTGAACAGGGCCATAATTAATGTTATTAATTCACCTGTGTTTACCCTACATTGACATGTCAAAATGGCTGCTGTGAAAAGGCCCTAAAACGGTAGCTGTCCATTCAAATGATACAGTAGGTACTGTAGGATTAGAGGCAACTAATCTTAGTTTCTCATTCTGCAGATTTGGTGGTTTCCATCATACTTCAGTTTAAGTAAAATTTCTTGGAAAACCATACTTCATCATGAAACATAAAATACAGGGTAGGCTACATCTCCCAGTGAAGGGATCTAAAGTGTGACATCTCGCAGTCTGATGTGCTGAACGTGCAGGAATGCATCGGACCGTGGAAGGGGGAGTGATGCATGCTATACTGTAGGTTCACACTGTGATCTACAACAGAGATTGAAACATTTAAGTCTGACGTGAAATACGCTACACTCCTAAGTCTGATGTGAAATACTGTGTCTGCAGTTCTAAAGACAAAGAGGGTAGACAGGTCCGTCAACAATTCTGTCCAAAATCAGTATGAAGGTGATTTGCTCCAACAGAAACCAAAGGTTGTGTTTGTTGGTGTCATTTGACAACAACATGGTTACTGAAATATACAATCTTTTATCTTCCACTGTTGTCCATGCATGCATCAAAATCAAGACTAGCTGACTGCCCTACAACTGAAGGTAATTTAAAAACCCTGCGGTGACAATGCTGATTCTCTCTTGAAACGTCATTGTATTCTTCTGTTTATGACATCGCTGTGAGATTCCACGCATTCCACTCCACCTGAGACACTTCTACATTCTAGAGCGTCTCTTCAAAGCAAAATTCCAACAGGATTGCTCCATCTACACTGTATTCTTCCTCCCTCTCCTCCCGGAGGCGGAAGGAATGTGTCAGGCCTTTTGCCCTCTCACGCTCCTGTTTTCCAAGGGGATTAAACAGGAGATGAATCGGTATTCTGAGCACTCGGCAAGCCTCTTTCCATCTTCTGTTTTCCTCGTTCGGTGTTCTGATGGCTCACCTGGAGTGGTCTGACACCGTGGCCCAGTCCCAATGTCCACCCTTGCAGACTCGCAGACTTAAGGGCGCGCTCCCGCGAAGTCCGCGAGGGCTTAGGGGTGTCCCAATGTCAACTCGGCAAGTGCGCGAGGGCTCTCCGGCAGCCATTTTGAGCCCTTTATGGCCCCTTCCCGTAAGTCTGCATTTCTGCAGACTTAGCCCAAGGGAATTACCCACAGTTCATAGCGTCGTGACGTGAAACACGGGGTTACCTGAAGAACAGCCAATAAACAAGCACGGACAGATCAACCAACCGTAACGTTCATGTTACAGAACAAAATATGTTTTCATGTTTTCAGCTGGACTTGCTTATCTGCACAAGTAGCCTTATAATTAATTTGGTTTCATTATTTTTAAGTATGGGTTATTAACCCCATGGGTTTGTATAATGTGATTTGTTTAAAAATATGTAGGCTATGGTTATAATTTACATCGATTTCTGTTGCTCTAAATCATATGATTGCCCAGTTAAAAGCAGTATGACATTAATTACCCATTTCGGTGCAGTGTTCTTTGAATTGAGATTTCCAACATGAATATGGAAAGAGTTGTGAGGTGCAGGAATGTGTATACATAATATATTATCATTCTTAAGTTAATACTTTTGGATTCATCACAAACAAGAATCACAGGCAGTAATGTAGGATCGATGCGATAACAAATACTGGGTTGGGTTGATATTTGATCGCAGATGCGATCGCATATGACCACAAAATGAAATGATTTCAAGTTGAACAAATGTTTTGAGGTTAACACAGAGAGTTCTGATAATGTAAAGGGGATTTGACTCAGCCAAAATTAATTTACACGAAGGCCTACAAGAAAAACATGTACAATTTACAAATTGATTTAAAAAAAGCCCCACGCCCACAATAGTAAGAAATATGTTTTCACGTCAACGTAATGTGATGTCACAAGTGCTGTCCCATTCCTTGTTATACCAATTCGAGCCCTTGCAGCCTCTCACACTCGATCACTTCACCAGGTGACGTCAATAAGTCTGTGAGGGCTCAGGGCTTGAGGGTTTAGGGGGGACATTGGGATTGGGCCCGTGTCCTAACTACACGTGACGCGGGCGAGCGTCAGCGACAAAATGCGTTCCATTGCTTTGTTTTCTATTGTTATATCCTAACTGGACGCGAGCGACGCAGCACAAAGCGGCGCGACGTTTTAACTGCCCTTTTGACGCTCGCCCTGTTCCTATTTCCCTCCTGTCGCTCGCGTTGACAGGCGTTCGTTCTTTAACTGTCTTCAGTTGGGAATATAGACAACTGATGTAACAGAACAGGAAATTTAACGGTTTCAGTTAGGACAGCAAGCTGCGATGTCGCGTTCTGTTGCTCGCGTCGCAAGCAGTTAGGACACGGTGTGAGTCAAACGACAGTCATTTTTTACCAGGATGCCTCGCTCCTCCACCACAGGGCCATTGGACGGCCAATCATTGTTAAGTCCAATGCTAAGACACAGTCTTCATCCCATAATGTACATCGCCAGACCTTTTACAGTCTTTACTTAGTCTGAATCATCTTGCTGGCTTCTGGCATCCGTTTGACAGAAGGTAGGCCTACTACCATCAGATAACTTAAAGAATTATCCAAATAAAAGTTAAAAAACTTAGAGGTTCATTTTATTCATTTATTTAACCAGGAAGAGCCATTGAGATACAAATCTCATTTTAAAGGGAGGCCTGGTCAAGAGAGGCAGGAAACGGCAAACAGCTTTGATGATGCTGGTTCATGCTTGTATGACTGGATGACAAGTCTCCTGCTGCTGGTCAGAACAGGAGGTAGAAGAGTCGGAGATAATGTACTGAGTCAGACACAAACCTTGAAGATATAGTACATTCACTGTCCTTACAATCCATTTCATTAGAATCAGAATGGTTTGTGTCTGACTCAGTAGATTCTCTTCAACACTCCTGTCTCCTGTTCTGACCAGCAGAAGAGACTTGTCATAAATAAGCCAGTACAATGTCAAACACTCACACGCTTTCTGCCCTGAGCTAATTTGGTTGGTTTCATGTGGTTCATTTGTAGAAAGTAGGAGGTTTATCATAGCTTTGTCGTAGACAGGCAAGTGTGATCAACACAGCATCAACTAAACGTCTTCGAAAGCTTGTCAAATACACTGTGTAGCATCGGCATACCGGAAGACAGAAAAACACAGTCCACCTCAGGGCGTATGAACGAACACCTCCTCACAATTCTAACCAAATAAGCTCATGGCAGAAAGCATGTAGGTGTATGACATTGTATTGGCAATCCTTCTTTACCTACTTTTGCTTGTTTTAAGCGTTATGTAAGGATAACCTGCCAGCCACACATTTCTGACGAAATCCCCCAATTTATGGAGCCTTCTTCTGAAGGTTAGTCGCCGACCGAGGAATGTCCGTTAAAATAACTTCTGTCATGCATTTCTCCTTTTCTTTTAATTACGGCCTTACCCATCCCATCCCTCTTTCATTTTATCCCTTCACAGGCCTCATCCATCTCTCTCCCTCTCCAGCACCCCTTCACTCTCTCTGCCCTCAAGTCATCATTGTTGACCACTCTGCATGCATCCTACACTGAAAGAAAAAGTCTGTTGTATTTACATGCAATATGTACATCAGTTGCACACAATAAAATCGGTTTTGCCAACACAAAGTTTAATGTTTAATAAACAATAAAATTATGTTTTGCAAACACAATTCTTTCATTGGAATATTCTTTCATTGGAATTTTACATTATACAAACAATTTCATTATGCAATTTAAACCCAACTTTTTCATGTCCAACAAGCCTAATCTGCTCATGTGTTTTTCATGCTAGGATCATAGGATTCAATGTGTCCTTTTAATGTTTATTGTACTATATTCATTCATTCACAATTTGGTAAATGTATATTTCTAAATGAAATGCATATTCATTTATTACCATGGTATGAATAGTTCATAGTTACTAACTGATATATTATTGATAAAGTCAAAATTCCTTCAATGACTACAAAAAATAGGACACTGAACAGAAGTTAAGGCCCTTTCACCTTTTTATTGTAAAAAGATAAAAAGTGCTAAACTAACATGGACAAATTAAAGTGCATATAACTCATTAAATACAGATGTGAGAACATAAGAATGTCACTTGACCCGTGTTATTCTAACAGATACTTTATGGCATTCCGCACCACCGCTCGCATGCCAATAGAGGGCGCAGTAATACTAGGCTACTCATTGACCCATTGCTGTAGCTCATCTCGCACATTAGATGAGCCTACCTTGTTCTCAAACTCCTTGTTCTCTGTCTGGTTGTAATTTAATTATTACAAACAAAGCCTATCTATCTATAGTTTCTATCTCTGTTACTGTCATCGGGTCTATATCTGATAACTCATATGGAACAAGGTATCGGGACAAGTAGAGGTTTAATACAGTAGGCCAACTGGGTGTTCTCATATGGAACATGGCATCAGGATGAGTAAGATGGCTAACGGAGCTGACTAGAGATGTGTTTGAAATGGTTCACTCACTCCCTATTCCCTATGTAGTGTTACTCATAGTGAACTACATGGGGAATGATTTAACAGTTTTGGGACACTACATGGAATGTAGGATATTCATGACGAAAACAAGCAGACGCGCCGATCACTGATGGCAGCAGGTTGAAATATCAGGTAGTATTCAGGTTCCATGTTTAGTTGAATGATAAATCCCATATAAATGTTTGGAATTCTAATGATGTGCAAGTGTGATTTTGTCAACTTTAGTGCTGTCTGCTAATAGCAGGCTGTGAAGTTGCACGATAAGACTGTGATAGCAAGTTAGCTGACGACAGCAGCTTCCATAATATTAACGGTAGCTGTAGGTGGCTAAAAAGCAGATAGCTAACTTTACAACGATGATTCCTGTAGCTATTTTGATGCTATTAGTTCCAACTTGTTTCCCGGGCAGGAACGGAGACGAATTCGCATTAGCAGCAAAACAGCTAGCTACAGGAATGATCTTAACATTAGCTAACCGTCTTCTTCACTTCTCCTTTGGTAAAACATGACACTGTTGTATTGTGGTATTGTGGAGGGCTTAGGCAGAAGCAGGAAGCGAAGACCGTCATGGGACCTTAAATCAGAAAAAATATGGAATGGTAGTGAACGGCGTGAGAAGCTATTATAAGATAGACATGCAACGTAAACAAACACCATCCACAACTACGTGAACTCAAACTCCTTGTTCTCCGTCTGGTTGTAATTTAATTATTACGAACAAAGCCTATCTATCTATAGTATCTATCTCTGTAACTTTCGTCGGGTCTATATCTGTTAACTCATATGGAACACGGTATTGGGACAAGAAGAGGTTTAATACAGTAAGCTAACTAGCTGGCTAGCAGAGTATTCATATGCAACGTAAACAAACACCATCCACGTGACACAGGGGTCAGACGTGAGGGGTCACGGGTCAGCTAGCTAACTACTGTACCAGTTAACTAACAACTACATGGACACAGGCTGATCTACTGTACGAAATTGGACCCAGGGGTGTTCTCATATGGAACTAGGCTAACAGTTGTTTCAAGACCAGCAGTAACGTTAGTGGTTTAATTTATGCCCTTCGCGTGGCTATTCTTGTTGGGGTGAACTGACCAGCTGCTTCAAATCGCCGGTATAAACAGGAAGAGATGCCCGCTTCTATGATTGGATCTACACAGCAAACAAGCAAAACAATGCATCATGAAGACCGACGACTTGCTACAGTACCTCCTGGAATACCCCACTTAAAGGTCTTTCATATTGAAATTCTCTTGATGGTCTGGGGAGTCGCAGGAATTAAGGGAGTGCATCAGTCATGATCCTTGACAGTAGGCTACCAGCCGTACGCGCTGCGCTCAGCACAAAGTTGGATGAATGGATGGACTTATTGGAATCCTGGAAAATGTGGATTGTGCTCTAAAATCCAGAATTAGCCAGAATCCAGAAATATTATGCTTGGATATCTCAGAGATTCTCTGGAGAATACAGACCATTTCTGATGATATACTGAGTTTTGTTGATATGTGCCATATCTGGTCAAATATGGACTCAATATACATCATGAGAACATATATTATACTAGGATACCAGATACATCTTAGTTTTGTCATGTATTTGTTCCAAATATGACCTTACATCATGTCTGGAAATATCCAATCTCAATATTTCTCTAGAATACCAATTGTATCCATGGCATATCTGTACGTGACATTGCACAAACAAATACAGTCTGTATTGAGTTAATATGACTGAAAGTCATATCATTACCCTGGATTCTATAGAGAATATTGACCATTTCCAATGCATATTCAGAGTTTTGTTGGCATATACTATATCTTATCAAATATAGATTAAATCTACATCTTCAGGACATATCTTGGATACAATTTAGATCATCCTTGGTGAAGACCCCAATAATTTCTTAATTGCATTTAGTCCAGATAGGACCTTCAGTCATATCTACATTCAGATATGTCACCACCATGCTAGAAAACATGCAACATTGCACAGGGCCAGATAACTACAGTGAATATTGTCCTGAATTTCTAAAGAACACTGATCATTTTAGAGCATATTTCCGAGTTATATTGATAAGCAGTGCATGTGATCAAATATTAACTCATTTTTAGGACAGGGCTGGACTTATCTTACACTTAAAGGGACAATGTGTTCCCATATGAGGTTTCTTGCCTCCTGCCAGGCTGTTGTTGTAAATAAGAATATGTTCTTAAAGGAGTAGTAAAGGGAAAATGCATGTTTAAGTTTTAAGGTTACTTATGATCATATACAATGGTTCAGATCAAAACGTTGACAAAACTAGCACTTTTGAGAAAGTGATAATTGCTCTACTGACGTTTTGGTCATACAATGGATGTGGGTGGGAACCTTGAAAAATCTTTCAAAAACATGTTAAACTCTCGATTTCAAAGACAAGAAGCTCACCGAGGGGGTAATTGGTGTTCGTTATTGTTCTGACATAAAATTCACCGCAAAGTATGAATCCTGTAGGGTTTTATTGATCATTTTATGAAATCCATTGACTTGTATTGACGCGACCGTTGTAGATGTGTAGATCAATCCCCAGAGGGGATTCAGGAAGCGGAACTACATACGGTAGCTATTGTTATTGTTGCTAGGCTACCTAGTTTGCGGAAGTTTACACACGTATGTGCTGCGACTAAATAGTTCTATGCTAAATATTTTAAAAAGCCTTTCCAGATGAACTAGAATCTTACTTTATGGCGGATTATATGTCAGAACGCCAACTAACACCTCGGTGAGTTTCTTGTCTTTGAAATTGAGAGTTTAACATGTTTTTTGAATGATTTTTCACGGTGCCCACCCACATCCATTGTATGACCAAAACGGTGGTAGAGCAATTATCAGACTTTCTCAAAAGTGCTAGTTTTGTCAACGTTTTGATCTGAACAATTGTATATGATCGTAAGTAACCTTAAAACAGGACTAAACATGCATTTTCCCTTTACTACTCCTTTAACTACTTGCCTGGATAAATAAAGGTTGATTGAATGATTGTGTAGAATTTTTGTGTTAAAACATTCCAAAATCAACTGCAATTATCAAAAGAACTGTTCTGACGTTATGTAAAATATGTATTGCTGAGATATAATGTATTTCCCGATAACTTAGTGGGCAGGGAAACACAAAACCGTGAGCAGGGTTTGAATCCACAATGTTGGTCATCGTAGCGCACTGCGTTACCCATTCAGCCACGGAGATACTGAAGGCCTATGTTGCATTTGTTTCATTACAGTGAAACTGAGGGTGCGTCTTGCACCCTGCCTTTCTAATTGCAATATCTGAGCAATACACTTAGAAAACATGTTTTACATTACGTCAAACAGTTCTTTCTTAAGACACTTTTGATAATTGTAGTTGATTTCGGAATGTTTTAACACAAAAAATCTACCAAAAAATCCTACATATAGTAGTCCCTTTATGTGCTCAGTTCGATTTTTTTCGACCACTAGATGGGGCAGTGGTGCAGCGTATCAGATATAAACAAGTGGGCGTTTTCACTCCATACAGTGCCGTTCAAGGGGTGGGGCTCAGCGCCGGGCCGGCTTTGCTCATAATAAAAAGAAATTCTGCATTTGCTCCACAGGCACGACACCGTTGGCTATATTTCATGTACAGATAGTTATGACTCCCCTGGACCTATTTATTGCATATATTGGATTTTTTTTTTCTTTTTTCAAAAAGTGCAGTAAATCGAACAGAGCACCTCTATGTCGGTGATGTCAGGATATAACATTTCAATGGTAACTTCTATCTAGAATATATACAGCATATCTGGAGTTTATTTGGACAAATATAGGCTAGTGTTCAAATTTGATTGAGGGCCATACTGTTCGGACATCACATAGGCCCAGTTTTTTTCCACATATGATGTCATGTGTACTCTGAACAAAAAAAAAACATTTAGGTGTAATTAGCATTGATTGGCATCAAATGGGGCTACCTGTCAACAAAGTTAACTGTCAATTGTTAAAATGTCAATAAAAGGCAAAAATAACAAACTTTTAAGACAACCAAATTTAAGATCATGGAATGATATCAAACATATACATATTTCATCTAGACCTCCAAACAGATACACATCTGTAGCTTCAAATATACATTATGCCATGGACCTCGAAACACATTAGGTGTGTATTTGTACACCTCCATCTATTAAAACCCCAGTACATTATATGGGTTAAACACATCTTGCTGAAGGTAGTGTTACCAACACATTAACAGTTTCTTGCTTTGCTGTAGAAAAGGCTACTTTGTAAGTACAGCGTGCACACTGGCTTGCAATTCTTTTCAGTGGAATGAAAGATGCATATGACCATGCCATACCTAGTTTCCCAGACTGTGCAAGTGCTGTTTTGCCCATAATGCCACTTATCCTCATGCTCTTTGAACCAATTCACTTTTGGCACTGCATGTTCAAACTTTGTCAAACATTCATCTCGCCATAAAAACACAGACACTTTCCATATACTTGATATCTCTCCTGGGCGCAAGGATGCATTAGGGTCAATAATGGGATCTCCTGTGATTTGATCAACACCCAACCATTTTGCAGTCACAAATGATGATGATCCTGACCTATAGTGACATGTTGAAAATACATCACCAGCTAAAGTATATATGTTGCTGTACACACAGACTAAAGACACTCTCTGAATACTCTCATTTTGATACATCATCTTAAACATTGAAAGCAGATTGGAATTGTCTGAAATAGACATTGTGCTTCGTTTAACCCTTTAATAGCCAGACCAAGAAAACTGCTATGGAAAATTTATTTATTTGCATTTTTTAGTTAATTGGGACACAAATAACAAATAAAGTTTTTTTTTTTTTTACCACACCGTTTTATTTTTATGAACATCTACCAAATGGTTGAGCTGGCCTTTTATGGTAAAAGTGCATTTCCATGAATAATCATAGATTATCATGCTTTAAACTGAAATAAAATACATTTTTATTCATACACGTCTTTAATGGAAAATGAGCAACATACAAAACCAAATATATATATAAAAAAAAGACTAAATTATGATAGAAAATATATGAAAAACGTCAAAATGTAGTGTGAAATGCTCATTTTTGCATAATAAAATAAGGACTTGCTCATTTACTTCCTGTGTTGGCCTAACTTGCTCATCTGTGTGGTGGTGCAACAGCACAAATTATGTTTTGGGTAATAGATCCACCTCATAAGTATATTTGAATGCTACAAAGCATTGCTGGCTTGCATTCAAACATAGGAAAACCAAGCATTTCTCGCACTTCCATCTGGACACACCCTTCGGACAGAACAGGCACCGGTTCTCACTGTGAAGTGGCAAGTGTCCGCATTGCATAGCGCACATCTGGTGGTGGTGCTTGGGCTGCCGGGTGTAGTGCCTCTTACCAGAGACACTGGGAGTTGGTGGGGAGGAGGATGGTCTTCCGACTTAGGCTGGCCTGTGTGGTGGTGAGGAGGAGGATGGTCTTCCGACTTGGGCTGGCCTGTGTGGTGGTGAGGAGTTGGGTGGTCTTCTGACCTGGGCTGGCCTGTGTGGTGGTGAGGAGTTGGGTGGTCTTCTGACTCTGGCTGGCTTGTTGACTTGGACCAAACTGTGGGCGACCGCCAGGCAAAACCTTTTCAGAGGCATGGGTTTCTCCTTCAGCAGGCCACAGTCCCTCTTGTACACCAGCCAGGCATTTGAGACAGACAGATCGAGGACGTAGCCGAACAGGGGAAAGTACCATCGCCTTGACTTGGCTGGGCTCTTATACAGGTGGACCAGCAGGTCGGAAAGATCAATCCCGCCCATATGCTGATTGTAGGCTGGAATGAGTGAGGGGCATGGGATGGCTATCTTTGCTTTGGCCTCTTTGCTCCACCGCCTGACAGTCGTAAGAGGCTCGACCCCACAGGCATTGCTTAGAACGTTGAAACATTTGTTGTCAAACCATTTGACTGCGATGATCCCTTCATATGATCTGTAATCGAAAGCTCCACGCCCTTTCTTCATCAGTTCCTTGTCTGTCATCAGCGGAGCTCCACCGGTGCGATTTTGTCTGTGCCGATGCACTTGACACCCAGGGCTGACTGCACGTTCTGGATCAAGTTGAAACTGGTGAAGTAGTTATCAAAGTAGACAACTGAAATCCGTGGCAGTGCTATGGTTTTGCAGAGGGTTGTCTCCACTTTGGCCCATAGAAGTAGCTCCTGCTCCTGCTCATTTAGGTCAACGTTGAAAAACGTGGATGCCCCTTGATAGAGGAGCATGTCATGAATGATGCCAGAGGAACTGGCCCGGCAGAACAACTTAAATCCCCACTTGTCTGGCTTGTTGGCGATATATTGGCGGAGAGTGCCAGCCCTTGTGCCCTTATATGCCACCATGACCTCATCCACACTGTGCTTGTAGGTCGAAGGGATCTGGAGACACTGCTGACGAAGCATATCGAAGAGTGGGCGTATTTTGTAGAATCGGTCTGGACTGTCGATGCACTGCTGATTATCATTGAAATGAACAAACCGGCGCAACCGTTGAAATCTACTCCTCGACATGATATCAGCTATCAAGCCGAAACGTGATGTTCCGTGCCAGTAGTCTTCCATGGCTGGGAAGTTGAAAACACCCATGAAGAGTAGCATTGCCAGGAAATCTTCTATCTCTTCACAGCTTGTCTTGATTGGATCTCCCAACTCCTGGGCAGAGTAGAGGTTGGTGTGGTGAGTGATATGCTCTGGTGAGTGATATGCTCTATCATTCCGTCAGTGAAGAGTGTTTTGAAGTACTGGAAAGGTGTATTTACTTCGTATGGGGGTTCAAAGCTTGAATCAGAAACCTGGAATGGCTCGATGTCTTCCTTCTTCCAGATTCTCTCAGTGCCTTTATTTGGGACTGACAGTGAACTAGGGCCAGGGATCTCCTCTATGGATATCACTTTTAGGGTGTTTTTCCCTCTTCTCTTCTTACGGGGAGGTGGTGGTGAAGATGTGCTTGTGGAGGGTTCTTCATCATCCAGAGCTTCAAAGGGACACGCTTCTGCTAGTGTGGGCAGATAGTCTGGATCATCCATTTCATCATCATTATCACTGAGATCCTCCGCATCAGATTCTTGGGGGTTCTCTGGTATCACAGCCATAATATTGCGGGGCCTTCTTCCGTAAAATAGTTTAGTGTCCATCTATCAGTTATAAAACAAAGAAAATCAAAATTACAAACCATTACATTAGGCCTACAGTCATTTAGGTGACGCTTTTTTCCAAAGTGACTCACAATAACGTTTGGTGGTCGAAAGAACTTGTAGTCACCAAAAATCACTTCTACATCTTCCTACTAAAAAAGCATCCACAAGCATAATTACATGACAGGTCAATACAATTATAAGTACAATATCAGCTCAGAGGATGGGTCCAGGAAGTACTTAGCATGATATAGTTATGTTAGTTTAACAACATCTGAAGAGTTTCTCTCCAAAACGAGATATATCCATTTGGAGAAATGTTGGTTATTTGACATTATTATTTAAGACATCAGCAATCAAATTCATTCACAATTTTTGTTAATTAAACTATGACTTGAGCTAATTAAAGGCCAGGGACACATTTTTTTCAATCCAGAATAAATATTTTTATTATATAACCACAACTAGTTAATAAATAGGTCAAAAACATATCCATCTTAACACTGTCAACCATCTTAAATGGGTTAATATCTTAAATATATGGAATAGTATATACAATAATGGAATAATAATAATCATACAGACACATTAAATAATTAAATTTGGAGTTAGTGTTGGTCAGAACCTACACAATACAACCTTTTTTTTGCAAAACGCTATATATCCACCTTATACTGTAACACCATTAAGAAAAGCTAGTGGAGCAATGGTGTGTGTGTGTGTGTGTGTGTGTGTGTGTGTGTGTGCGTGTGTGACTGACTGTGTGTGTACGTGTGTGTGTTCAAACACATTAATAAAAGCATAGTTAACACCTATACATTAATGTCATTCACAAAATCCATTAAAAAAGCAGTGTACTATTTAAAAAGTGGAGTTATATAATAATAATTATTATAATAATATAATATAATATAAAAGGCCATTCTGGTTATAGCATTAACCAGAGGCAATCCAATTAGATTGTCTACTCAGGTAGGGGATGGTAGAGTTGTGACTTTGTTTAGCTCATGTTTCCATCGACTGGACTGTGTGTGTGTGTGCGTGCGTGCATGAGTGTCAGCTGGGCTTCAGATGGCAGTGTGTGCCTTTTACCCAACTCATCCTCACTGTGGACATCACTGGTCACAGCCAAGGCATGGTCGTAGAAGGCCTTGACGTGTGCTGGGGCACCAATGGCTTCCAGCAGGCTGATGATGTCCCTCTTCTTTACAGCCTTCACGGTGGTCATCATGGGCAGGGGGGCTGCTTTATACATGCCCCAGTTCTTGCCTCTCTTCAGGAGAGTGTGCTGGTAGGTGGGACCGTGGAAGGTGGTTCTCATCCCCAACCCTTTTCCATCGATCTCCAACACCCGGGCGTCGCTGATCTTGTACGATCTGGTGGACTGCATGAGAGCCTTTTTGCAGCTTTGTGGTCACAACTCTCCCAATCCTTCCCATACACATAGACAGAGCCATGCTTCCTCAGGATGTTGGTGTACTCTTCCGGCAGGAGGATGGTGTCCTGCTTGCGAATATCCTGCTCAATTCTTCCGAAGACTCTATCAGCAGGCAGAAAACTATGGCCACGTACAGGGAAGTAGTACTCCATCTTCACGTCTTTGAAGATGGTGCTTCGTAGACTGGACAGCATGCCAACCATGTTGACGTTCTTATTCTGTCTGTAGCAGGAATCACTGAACAGCCTCAAATGGCCAGCCTGCTGGACATCTTCAGCTAGACTGGATCTCAGGCAGTGGTCCAGAGCAGATGCAGTCATGTTGCTGTCTTTTCTGTTTTCATTCTCAAGCCACACATAGAGATGTCGGTCACTCAGTGCCTGCTGGCTCCTCTCTCCATGGTGGACCACAACACCAAACACATACATGTACAGCTGCCTGGAGTAATAGGTCTGGCCGATGGGAGACTTGGGCAGAGAGAGGTTCTGCATCATGTCAAAGCAGACTGTGACTGAATCCTCCACTGCATTCAGCAGGTTGTAGAATACCCGGGCTCTGCGTCGGTGGAGCATGAATGACACAATCTCTCTCTTCCTCTCTTCCTCGGTCAAGTTGGGATCCTTCATACGCAGCTTCGAGCTCATGCAGGTGGCACAGCAGTCTTTTGCCGGATGCCCAAACCCCAGGTTGAACCGGTGGCAGAACACGTTGTAGTACAGGGAGTAGCTGATGTCCCTGTGCTTCTGATCCTGGAACAGCTGGTGCATCTTAGCCACTGACGGCTCACTCGGCAGGTACTTCCGGCCAGGTGTGCCACGACGAGCATAGTGGCTGGCCTTGCACATGAAGGAGGACACATGCTGCACTACTGCCTCTCTCTTCTCCATGTTCTCATCCACTTTTCTGGCTCCACCCCTGCGCTCCGGTCTGGCTTCCCCATGTTCACTGAAATACTTCACCACCTTGGAGACTCTGTCTTTACTAACACCTATGGAGTATTTAAGAAAAAGGTGGTTTATTCAGTTAACAATCTGTCAATAGCAAGCTAGTAGTCACTACAAGCTAGTAGTCAGTATTCAGTCTGGTATTCTCTACCAGTTTATCATATTGGTACAGGGCTACACACTGTGGTAACCATCTGATAACCCAAACGCTACATTCTAAATAAAGAACCAACATAACCAAATTAGCATATGAAAATCATTGTAGGCTTTGTCTTTTGTCTGAGTGAAGTTTTTACGCAGCACCAATAATGCCATTTGGCATATGCCTAAATTGTGGGACATTGTGTTGTGCAGCTAGGAAAAGACTGACAGCTGATTGGCATGATTTTAAACACACTTTTTTTTTTATTATTCCTTTTATTTATGAGTGTTTCTGTGTTGTTGTTTTTTTTTTCCGTTATCTGAAAATCGGCATTCTAGGCTATACGTCTATCCTGGGCCTAGGCCTACATTGACAGCGGTCAACCGGCCCCCTCTGCCCCTATAAAATATTCTATTGTAGGATTTTGTCTACACTCTAGCGAAGGACACACTTTTGACAGCAATAATAATTAATTCAGAATAAAAATAAATAAATAGATAACAATGTATACTATTTTGTTTCAAAGACGTTATTTGTCCAAGAGAATCTCCTCAGACTCGGTGAATTCGCCAGCTGCCTGTGCATAAAGTTGCGCACGGATGTTAACTAAGTCTACAGGCTATAGAGACTAAATAAATCTAAGTTTGCCCAAGATTATACAGGCCATTGATTTCTCATGGCACCGAAATGACTAGTGAATTTATTTGAAAAATAATCTTACCAAGGACACTTTGGAATGTCGCCTTGCAGACAGGTATCTTGGAGTGGGGAGGAGCGCTGGACAGGAGGCTGTATTTCGCGGTGACATCCCTGGGCTTCTGCCTGTCCTCGTCGGAGACTCGTTGCCTACTGACCTTATTTACAGTAGTCAGACGAAGGAGTATTTTGTCCTGCTCCACTTTTGTCTCGCTTTTGTAGAGTGTGGCGAAGTTGAAGGCCACATCTTCATTAGACAGTTTGTCGGCATGACAAAGACCAAAATTAGCTGCTGCACGGTGACCACAATTAACTCCAGGATGTTTCCCCTCTCCTGAATGCCTTATGATCTTGGCCTTCTCTTTTTGGTGGCTTGCCTTCGATGGCTTTCTCTTTCTCCCAACAACAGCTGGAATGACCGGCTCCGATCCATCATCGAAATCCATTGCTAGCTGACGTTAGACCTGACTCGACTTGACTGACTTGATCGCTGACCTGATCGCTACGTTGCTAGCTATAGCCTACTTGACTTGACTCGACTCGACCGCAGCCGACAAAAACAATGAAACCTTACTGATGGATCTAGTTATTATTTCGTCCTCCTTTTATAATAGCCTATTAACCGATTGTTATTTTGCAGTAGTGTAGGCCTAGCCTAATCAGTGTCACTTCAGAGGTGCGCTTCTCAGTGACAGGAGACGCTCTTCTCAGGAGATGCTCAGCTGCGCTCACGCGCAGCGCTCTGAACGTTCTATTCCGGCTATATCGCGCTTTGAAAAGAAACTAGTCTGTCGGATATAGCGTTTTGTGGAAAAAATACATTTTAAAGTAGGCCTAAAATTTATAATCTTAAAATTCGTTAATGGCAATAATTCACACATACATTAAGGTACCTCTGAAGGACCATTTCCAGTAGTAAAATGCAAATGTCAAAAAATGGCGTTTATCGCGTTTTGGAACCAAACTCTTCATATTCTGTTAATTTGTTATCATGGAATTAGGAGTAATACTAGCATTACTAGTATTACCATGAATCTACCTAATTATTTACCATATTTTCTTTAAAAACATCTCTGAAATATTGAAAACTCATATAGCTAACCACATTGCTTACCTTTACCATAAAAGGCCAATTCAACTGGTTGGTTGAGCATGTAAAAAAAAAAAAAAATTACACCCTTGTTAAGAATTTTTCTGTGCATGAAGTTATATATTTCTGTTCAGTAAGTGTTCTGATACTATAATATGTAAAAAATAATATGCTTACCTTCGAAAAGTTGACCAAAAACACTGAAAATGTGAAGAGCGATTGTTCCACTTTTCACTTCTTGGAAGGAAGCCAGCTGAACAGGCATGCGCTTCAAAAACACAGTGCCATCTAGTGTTTTTTTTTGTGCATAACATGTGTCAACCAAATGGTAGAGATGGCCGAAACAGGTGATTTTATTTATTTTTTTCAACAAGATATCAAGACTCAAAATGTGCTCTACCAAACGGTTGAGCAGGCCATTAAAGGGTTAACAGGTGGAAGCAAAGTTTCAAGTGTATTATCGAACTCAAAGTTGCCATGGGTAATATGCTCATGAGAGAGGTCATGTAGGACTGTAACTTTTCTACTTGAATAACTGTGGAAGTGAGGACCTTACAGAATAGTGTTTCTACCTCTGTATAAGAGCTATCAACGACCTGGGCATATTCATTGTTTGCCTGCCACTTGCCATTCAATGAGCCATATTCAGTTCAGCCAGGACGGTTATTAGTGTGATAATTTCCTAATGTACCATTGGCACGTTCAAACGAGAAGCACCAGAACCCATGAACAGGTCCAAAGTCTTTAATACAGGACTTCAAATGTAGATGTTAATGCAGCTTCATAGTGCACCACTGTTTACAATATCGGTTTTCAAAAGAACTACACAACATTTTGAGACATCTATGGGCATCCTCAATCTGCATATGATCAATAACTCTAGAACACAGCAATTGTGTTGCTGCAACAAAAACTCTCCATAAACTGTAGTCCTCTTTGCCTATGACTCCTTTAAGGGCAAAGGTGGAATAGACACAAACCCAGAGTTTCCACTGTGCAGCTGTAAACCCTTCAAAAGCTGCCTCAATATTTGAGCTTATACCAGAATCGATGTTACTTGTTAGTTTCAGTGACTTTACCCTTTCCTGTATTGTCACAAACCCTTCCTTGGAGATGGCACCTGTTTCTTTCCAAACCTGCATAACTCTTTTGGCTGTGCCCTCTAGCAAGTTATGCATTGGATCAATAACATGCATTTGAACAACATCAAAATACAGTAAATCATGTAGACAACTATATCTGGCTCCATATTTACGCTCAATTCGAGTTTTGTGAGCTTTGTTCATTGCCCACTTAGCTTTTCTGGCATATCTGCAGTGGTCCACGCTACTTCTAGTTGGCCATGCCTCATCAAACCCAGAGAAATCTACATTATTGTCTTCTGTCCTTGGAAAGTCTTTTAGACACTTGCTGCAACCCTTAGTTGCCATATGGCTAAGAAACCCTCCAGTTTTCCTAGCAGCTGGAATGTCACTTGCTAAAGACAACAGGGCTGCACAAATTGTCCAGTAGGTGTACCGTCATCAACATATAATCCTGACCATTTTTTTCAAGTCGTTGACCAAAAAACATTTATGTGTTCCTTTGGCTCGTGGGGACCAGGTATAATTCCAGCAACTATCATGTTCTCCTTCTTGAACCTTTCCTCCCTTGGAAGGTTCATTATGGTGTGTTTAACAAGTGTGTTTAAACCTCCGGCTTTGAATTCGACAGAAGACTTTCTCAACAAGTACTTCAGGCAAGGATGTGTTGACTTGATGTCAAACTGCAATCAACTCCAGGAGGTCATCTCTGAGGATGGTCTGGCATTATGGCAGGTGGCTTTGATCCAGATGTGTTTGGTCTCCGGGCACCTGTTCACTGGGAATCCTGCATTCTACACCTGGTTCTTGAAAAGGCTTAGAGGCATGCAACTAGATACACTAGTCACACTGCAGCTCACACCAGAGCTCCTGGAAATGCTATCTACTCCGGGTGGGTCACTAACAATCGTGAGGGCTATGATTGTGCATGTAATGATTGCAACGATAAATGCTCCATCGATTGGAATACCTCTTGTTGATGGAATTCGTGCTGCATCAAATTATGCTGAGTGGTCAGGCATGGCATGGGCATACCTTGCATTGAGTCTTGTGATGAGGACAGCTCATTCTATCCTACTGGTACCATCAGTACGAAAGGAGGCAATGCAACTCTCTAGATTCATCTCAGGGCTCGGAAAGGACTTGACCCGCCTGCCTTTCGAAAGGGTTCTAGGTCTGTCTCAGATGAGGGGGTTGTATGCGGAGAACTATCCCACTTTGTCCAGTGCCTCATACGGTGTGGCTGCAGCAACCTTTGAGAACTTTGGTGGATTTCAAGGGACAATCTACTCACAGAGAATTTACAAGGCAGCACAAGCCCCGACTCAGATCATTACTGCAGTGGATGCTTCTGTTCCTGACCCACTCACAGGTCTCCAGGGTGATCAAATGAAAGATACAACACAGCTTGTGTCCAGAGCACTGAAGGAAGCGTCTGACGAAACAGGAGCCACAGGGCACCAGACAATCTGATCCTTGCAGATGACTAGCTAGAATCATCACCGCAATACCTCATGAACGCGAGAGAATCCAGTCCTGGATACAATAAATGTATCCTCAATCCTTGATGTGATCTTTGATTTTATTTGTGATGTTAATTTTAATTTAAATCTCGATCTTAATTCCGATTTGGACTCTAATTGAGATGTTGATTTTGGTGCCAATTTTAAGTCTGACTGACAACCTATCCTTTATTTCGGTCTGTGTTTTCGCTCTCTTTAGAGCCCCGAAGCTGATTTTAACACCAGCACACACTCAGGGTTTTATATGTATACACTTGGGGTCACGGGGAGTGTTGGCAGTTTTCTGCCTATCTCCTGGCGACAGTCATGTCAGGAGTCATAGCTCAGTTGGTAGAGCGGGTCGTTCAGTGATCGAAGGGTCAGCGGTTCGAATCCCAGCTCCGACTGTCCACATGTCGAAATGTCCTTGAGCAAGACACCTAACCCCAAATTGCTCCCAATGAACAGGTTAGCACCTTGCATGGCAGCTACCGCCATTGGTGTGTGAATGAGGATGTAAAGCCATTTTAAAGCGCTTTGAGTGCTGCTAAGGTGAAAAAGCGCTATATAAGTGCAGTCCATTTACCATTCCTGCAATGTACATTACCCCAACAGTCATTAATACTTTTTATAAGGCTGGAACCAGTCAACATTGAGCATAAGACCAAAATTGCCCACCTCTTATAAAAATGGCTTGCCTTCATAAACCAGAAAGTCCTTCCATACCTGCCCATCAAAAATGTCAGCATACTGTTTACTCCCTCCCAGGGCTTAAAAAACGAAATTATTTTTCAATCGGTTCGCTCCGAGCAGAACCAGCATATTTTACGTTTCCGTTCTCGTGTTCCGCCACCAACATAGCGTTCCTGAACCGGTTAAGAACGAAAAATAACGTTCCGTTCACCGTCTAAGTCTAGGGTTGTGGTGGCCTTATTGCCAACAATATTAGCCTTGGTGATGTGTGCTGTAGTGGAGCCTTGATGATTATTTTACAAGAAATACGCAACATTAGTCCTATTCCCGTATGCCCTTAATCCACACCGTAAACTATGCACAGGTCTATCTTAAGTCATCATCATAGCTCATCATCCTTTTAAAAATATTTTCTTGTACTGTTGCTGCAAGCTATTTTATTCTGCGCCTGTAGGCCTATTGTTTGTTTTTATTTCGTTTTATGTTTTATGTTATTTATAAATAATGAGTCACCTCATTCATTCATCTGTGCAATCCCTATTGTTTATGCTGCGTTCCTTTTGTATGGGAGCTCCGGATTTGGCGCCTATACGCCACGTAGCCTATCGTCTGGCATCCGCGGTCTTTAATATTATAGTAATTTAACTTACGCTATTCAATGATCAGGGTTGCACAGCACATTGTCACTAAAGTGTGCTCATATTAATTAATGTAGCCTTATCATTTGGTTTGTGAAAGTCAAGACGTGACGGAAATCTGTGCAACAATAGGCTATGACTAGATTCCAAGAGGCGCGCTCGCTTTCACAGCCTAATTGCCGAGTTGAACTCTGAAGGAGGCAGACCATTAAATTCGCAAAACATAGGTTTATGCATACTAGTATACATCCAAGCAACTGTCACAAAGTACTCCGTGTTTTAAATAGCCAAACCATACTTGGAGCGAGATGCGCAACGAGTGAAAATTGGCTTCTGCTGAATGTTGGTTATAAAGATAGAGGAACTTTATTGCAGACACGCAGGTCCATATACAACATATTTGCAGAGTAGGCAGGTCCATATAAAACATTATATTGGCACAGTAGGCTATTATTTCTTTCACTTTATTATTTGCATCATTCTTTGTGGACCAATGTTGGAATAAATTTGCCTTCAAACGTTATTGCCCACTCTGACATCCGCGGTCAAAGGAGTGTGTGACAGCCCTGCGCAACGCTTGCAAATTGGCTGCCGCTGAGTGGTTGGGAAACATCAAGAATAGTCGTGCATCTTAACTTGCAGAGTTTGAGAAACATCCTCAATTTTTCTAAATAGCACTTGTTGTAGAAACTTGGCAATCCTGTTTTTAGACTAGTCATGTAATCGGTTACAAAACCACCGTCTAGTCGCTGCGCACATCCCTAGTCTGAACTAGGCTATGGTGTGTTGTTGTAATATCTAAATCTCTTCATTTCGCTAAGCAAGCATTTAAGATCCTGACTGTGAAATAACAGATTTAGGGGCCTAGGCTACATTACAAAAACAGGACAAGATGTAGGCTACAAATTTAATAAATTTAATTTAGTCATTCGGCCATAAAAGGCTCAGCTTTCTTCTTTTTAAAAATAATTTATATAGGCCTACTACAAAGAACGAAAAAATAACGTTATTAACCGGTTTTAAAGATTTCAAATTAACGTTTCTGTTCTGGAACAATTAAAGACCATTTCGTTTTCGTTCCGTTTCTGTTCCTCGTAAAATACCGTTCGTTTTCGGTTTTCGTTTCCGTTCCTTGAACCGGTTCGGAGCCTTGCTCCCTCCTTAACATTACGCTGCCTACACTTCGCATGACTCTTTGAAGCCAGGCCGCTTGAACATATCACTAATTGATTTTATCAAACTACAATAACAGCATTTTCTTTTGGGGTAAAGAAACTCTTTCCCATCTTTCCCAATAACAGATCTCATTAGCACAGTGTCACATCTTTTATGGAATCTTTTTTGAGGGTGTCTGGGATATGATACATGGCAGCATTTGTTTGACCTCTTCCGGATGACCTTCCCACTCGCATCATGTATTATATGACTGCTTCATCAAAGGTATATTACACAATGGCACTTCGGACATACAACATATTTTGTAAAATCTTCTCCATTTACAGATATAGGGGCAAATTCACTAAAGCGGAATTGCGGCCTTTAATTGCACCATGACATTGCGCGTCAGTTGCTCCAGCTATGTGCTGCGTTGTAAAAACCTATTCACTAAAGACATTGCGCTAATAATATCCCAGCGCAAACACACCCATTCGGTGTTTGCGGCTGAGTGCAATTTGCTGCTGATATAGGAAATGACTATAAATACTGCGCATACAGCGCATACACGTATGCATATCACTGGACGATGGCAGACAGAAAAAGAAAGATACGATTTTCAGACAGCGAACTTGAAGTCCTCATGGACGAGGTTCAAAAACATGTCTCACACAGCTTTCCGCAAAACATATCACAGCTGCAGCAAAAAATCATATTTGGGGTTTAATTTCCCAATCAGTCAGTGCCATTGTTGTGTGTAAACGCGGAAGACTGCAAACGGAGGTGTAATGATTTGAAAAGACAAACAATGGAAAAATTGTCATTTTGTTATGCAAGATGCAGCACGCTACGATGATTTGGCATACTTTTGGGGGAGTGTATAACATTGCCCCACCGGTACGATCTAGGCATCTAAACGGCTTTTCAGGATTCCAAATGTGCACTCAATCACACCGCGCGTCCTGATGTGAGCCCGGTTGTACGCCGCCTCTCCAACGTTGGAAGGATTACGCACGGGAGTCATCATCTATGGCTGAAGATGATACCTGCCGTCACCTATGATACAAAAGCAAAATATTTTCAAGACCATTCAAATAAAAAAAATATTGTGTATGTTTTTTAAATTTATACCTATATCGGCCGCCAGACGTTCAATAAACGGCTATAGAGAATGCACAGTTTTGCGTATAGCCTATTATATGCACAGTTTCGCGCTATGTAGGCTATTATAAATAAGTATTATTTATTGGGGGAGCTTGGACTCGCTGGGGACTGGTGGAGAGACGCATAGTCTACAGAGCCTCCCCAGACGCGACTTCATCCTCCAGTTGGCTGAAAAGCTGCACGCTCTGGCGTCCAAACAGCTACTGGCGGCGCCCCGCAGTGTCCAAAGAAGAATACTCCCCCAAAAAAAATACCTGCATGGTGAAGACAAGCTGCAGCAAGAACAGAACTGTCTACCAATGCATGAAGTGCACAGTTGCACTGCCAAGGTGCAGAGGATATGTGCGAAGTGTATTTGAGCTGCCTCCTCAACCGCGCGTAAGAGCAGAGTGCATCAACTCGTGTATAGCTACAACTAGTAGCCCATAGCCAATAAAACGGCTTATTGTTTTATTTATATATCAACGAGATAATTAGATAATTATTAATTTTATTAGATAATTATTAAACATCGAAGTTCTATGCTGCATCTGTGATTACAAGACGTATAGGCTTATCCTAAAAAGCGATGCATTCTCATATATTAACTTAGATAATTATTAATTAAATAATTATGATGTACCTACGTTCTATGCTGCATCTGTACAGTAGGCTAGTTTTATTTGGATCCTTGGCCAAAATGCTGTTCTTGTAGCCGTTTCATAGATTTTTTTCCTTTTGTGAAGTGTAGGCAATACAATTCTTGTTAAAGTGCGAAGATAACATTTTGTTGTGTTATTTTATTGTCATATAGTCATTTTGTGAGTAGTATGAAAGGACAACATTAAGCCTTGAGTTGTACAGTACAATCCTAAGACCGTATACCGTAAAAAACGATGCATTCTTACGGTACGTCCATTGAACTGGCCAATAAAGGTATATAGTGAGCCGCGGCGGTTCTAGTGTTAAATCATAAAGTGAAATTCTTCTTCTAAATATTCTCTCACGAACAACCTGCCTGGCATTGCGATGCCTTCGCCTCCCAACAATCACTGCTGCCATGATCAGCGGATCAAATACCACCACGTCTCTGAAAACGGAATGAATTTCACTGTAACTGCGCGAAGCAATGATCTTTGTGAATTGGGCAGATTTTGCGATAATGTTCATTTGCATAGAAAGGGGAACATTCTCCGGCCATATTACCTAATTTAAATATCAGCTTATACAACGGTTAGTTCTGGTTCTTGATTCTGATTGGCTGGAAACCGTGTTAAAATACTTTGTAACACACACCTGGGACCGCATATCATTCCATTTTCAGTATTAATGCGCCTCCCATTTGATCCAATGCATTGTAATTGTTGTTGCTGCTTGGCAACCCTTTTGTTAGGGGAACTATTTTGCTCGGTGGAATTGAGGGAATGATGCTTTGTTTTGAATAAATGTTAATATTTTACATTGCTGTGTGTTCGTTGTATAAGAGCAATAACTCCGCTTCGCGTCGTGCCTAGCAACGCCCCCTAGCTGTTATAAAATCACTATAACACACGGCCTCGAGTGGTTTATTGCTTAATAATAACACCGGTGCAGAGAAACGCTATGACGAAGGCAACGCAGTTAACACCGTATTTCGCCCTTTGCGAGGGCTTTGTGAATAGCAAAGTTTATTTTCGACTTATTTGCACAGGTTTTGCGTCAGGAAAAGCTGCACAATCCTTTAGTGAATTCGCCCCATAGTCTTCCTGAACATTTATTAAGTGACAGGGAAATGTTTAGCAATATTTTGTAAAGGAGTGACACAAAATATAATACTAAGTAAATTAAGTAATATTCTGAAATTTTTTGAGATTGCATCAAATGCCTGGTCAGAGATTGTGAAGAATGACTTCCATTTTGACAGTAACAAAAGCAAGAATGCGATTACGGCATGTTGTTCACATGGAGCAGCTCCCTCTGGATTTTCTTGGTTATCTTGCCCATCGTTCAGTTCTTCATTCTCACTCCAAACTCCTTGGTCCTCAGAATATGACTACAATTAAGTAATTAGAAAAAAAACGTATGAGTAATGTTGTCATTTTATTGGATTTACAAGATTGCATTCAGCCAGTCAAAAAATCTAAACTATAAATTGATTGTCTGTTGTTTGTTGCATGTTTGCCACTTTGCCAGTGGTCCAGCAGAGGGCGCACTAATTATTAATCATGGTGCAATAATTTTGCCCACTGTTAAATCACAATCGCTGTTCTGGCTGAATCAACAATGATACTTTACTACTTAAAGTTACTAAAAAGTTTACTACTTAAACAATTCAAGTATCAAAATGTTCAGCTTGTTAAGGACATGCGCGGACTTCTTTCAGATTTTTTATACCTTATACTTTTTAAAATATTCAACTTTTTCAACAATTTTTTTGAATGGAAGTCAATGGGGGAGTTTTGAAACCTTCTTCAGCCTTCAACTCCTTCATACTTTGAGCTACAGCAACCATTCAACTATCAGATTTTTAATATCTTTTATACTTTTAAAAATATTCAGCTTTTTTCAACAACAAAAAATTACAATGGAAGTCTATGGGCGGACCTTGAAATCCTCTTCAGCTTTGAAACCTATCTCCTCCTTCATTTATTGTGCTAGAAACCTCCTTCAAAGTTTAAAACGTTCAGGACCTTTACCTGAGTAAACGATCTATTCTTATTTTTAAAATTCCTTATAGTTTTTATGTAATTAAAGTTTGTTTTGGACCTTTTTTAACATTGAAGTGGATGTGTGGAATGTTCAGTTTTTAGAGTGTGGCAGCCTGTTTTTTGAAAACATCTACACGTTTTGTAAACTGTTGTCGCTCCTACAGTTTTAACAGCTCATACACATATTATACATTAAAACGTTCACACAACTGTGCTGATTCGTACAATGTAAGTATCTAAGCCGTGTGACTTAGTTTTCGCTGTATGACGATTTGTTCGGCAACTGCGCTCTCCATTGAAACGTATGGGCCCACACTCTGACTAATTTTGCATTTTACCCTTTTTCTAACTCGTTGCCATGCCTACAGTTTTTAAGCTACACGGACATATCATAGCCTAAAATGTTCAGCATTTTCTCAGGATTCCTACGGTGTCAATATCTAGGCTGTGACATTTATACTTTTTGAGAGAGAGCTGTCTGAAGCCAAAATGCCTTTCCATTGAAGTGAATGAGAGGATGCTCACAGTGTCAGTTGGGATTTGAATTTGGGGACACGCGCAGGCTCTCTGTACAGGCACCCTTTTATGACTACTGTGGTAGCATTCATATTCATTCCTTTCTCCTTTCCTTCCATCCATCTTTCCTTTCTTTCTTTCTTTCCTTCCTTCCATCCTTCTTTCCTTCCATCCATCCATCCATCCTTCTTTCCTTCCATCCTTCCTTTCTTTCCTTCCATCCATCCTTCCTTTCTTTCTTTCTTTCCTTCCTTCCATCCTTTCTTCCATCCTTCTTTCCTTCCTTCCATCCTTCCTTTCAGCCATCCATTCTTTCATCCATCCATCTTTCTTTCTTTCATCCATCCATCCTTCTTTTTTTCTTTCATCCTTTCATCAATCCATCTTTTTTTCTTTATTTCTTTCATCCTTTATTTCATCCATCCATCCTTCTTCCATCCATCTTTCTTTCCTTCCATCCTTCTTTCTTTCCTTCCATCCTTCCTTCTTTCCTTCCATCCTTCTTTCTTTCATCCATCCATCTATCCATCCATTCTTTCATCCATCCATCCTTCTTTCATCCATCCATCCTTTCTTTCTTTCATCCATCTTTTTCTTTCATCCATCCATCTTTCTTTCATCCATCCATCCATCTTTCTCTTTCTTTCATCCATCCATCTTTCTTTCATCCATCCATCTTTCTTTCATCCATCCATCCATCCATCCATCCATCCATCTTTCTCTTTCTTTCTTTCATCCATCCATCCATCCATCTTGGTCTCCAATGAGGGGTGCATGGGGATGACCTGGCCATCACTGACCTGCCCCCCACAACCTCTGACCTGAGGGGGCGGAGTCTCGCCACCACGCCACTATCCACGCCACCGTCCCCACATCTCAGACCCTGAGTTGGCTAAAGACGCAGTTTTCACGGTTGGGTGCATGTGGGTGGTCCGGGGAGCAGTACGCTGTCCTAGACCGGCTCTGACCCGAGGGGGCGGAGTCTCATCACAACGCCACTATCCACGCCACTGTCCCCACATCTCAGCCCGAGTGAGCTACAGACACACGCTCTTCACTGTTGGGTGCATGGAGATTGCCCAGATGTCAGTGCACTGCCCCCGACCTGCTCTGACCGGAGGGGGCGGAGTCTCGCCATCACGCCACTATCCACGCCACGGACCTCACAACACAGCCTCTGAGGTGGCTAGAGACACACAGTCTTCACTGGTGAAGGCAGGTGGGTAGCCCGGCATGGCCTACACTGTCCACGACCGGCTCTGACCCAAGGGGGCGGAGTCTCGCCACCACACCACTGAACATGCTACGGACACCACAATTCAGCCCTTGAGAACATTGTATCTGGCACTCATAACGTAGCTAGTGCTACATAGTTAACAGACGTTAGTAGGCTAATATGTAGCGTTTGGCTATGCATCAACCGCAGTGTTTGAGTGTCTGTTTTCAAGTAGGCAAAACATTGTACTGTAGCTATAATTAATGTAGCTAACAAGAACATCTGGTGTAGACATTAGTAATATGCACCAACCGCAGTTGGTGTGTTTGTTTTCAAGTTGGCAACAGGAACATAGTTAACAAATGTTTGTAGGCAAATTAGGCTATATACTGTATAAGATATGCAAGTATCAATGAGCATGCCACATAATTACATAGACCTACAACATTTTAGCAGTGTAGCCTATATGCAGGTTATATTATTCTTGATTTTATTAAGACACACACAACCTTTCTCCCACACAAGCTAAATATTTACTATTGATATTGTTTTGTCCCTTTTCCTTGAACAGAACAGATACTTGTTGACAAACGCAGGGTGGCTACATTACTTCTACTCCGTAGAAGGCAGGGAAGACGAGGGTGCATGTGGGTTCACCCCATCAACCAAAGACGAGAGGAGCAGGGAGCATACCATAACTTGGTACAGGAGCTTGGATTGGATGGGGAGAGGCACCTGAAATATTTCAGGATGGGCACACCACAGATGGAGGAGAGAGTGTCATCGGGCCAGATATTGTGAAGCAGGCCACCAACTACAGGGAACCAATAGAGCCCAAACAAAGGCTTGCAGTCACACTAAGGCAAGTGTACAATTTCATTACATGATACAGTTAAGCATTCCCAATGACCACTCAAACAATAATGTTTAATAGGTTTTGTCATTTTAATTAACAATGTTTGGATTATATTATATGGCTGTAGGACTCCAATGGTATAGGGTGGAGAGGAGTGTCAGATGGTATAGGGTGGAGAGGAGTGTCAGATGGTATAGGCTGTAGAGGACTGCCTGGTGGTATAGGCTGGAGGAGGACTGCCTGATGGTATAGGCTGGAGGAGGACTGCCTGATGGTATAGGCTGGAGAGGAGGACTGCCAGGTGGTGTAGGCTGGTGAGGAGGACTGCCAGATGGTATAGGCTGGAGAGGAGTGCCAGGTGGTATAGGCTGGTGAGGAGTGCTGGATGCTTTAAGACTCCCATGCTCCATAGCTATGAAGCATGGGTGGTGGAGGGATGGAGGTGTGGTTGGAGGGATGGAGTGGTAGATTAACATTGTGCTGGTACTCCTGGGAGTACTCCAAGTTGTCTAATAGAGTCAGCATTTGGATTTTGTCCCTTGCTAATTAGCGGTTATCAAGGCGCTCCATCTGGGGAGCCAGGCTTGCTAAAAAAAAGGTCTACCTCATGTGTTGGAGGGACACTTCCAGATGGTTGGGACAACCATCAGCAACTGCTCATCAATTTCTTGAGAAGCAATTTTCCTCTTTGTTCCTTTTCTTGTGTTCTCTCTTTCTTGTCGTCTCACGCTCTTTCTCTCTCTCACTCTGGCCCTCTGAGAGATGGCTGCTCAGGGACTCATTTCCCACATCGAGCTCAGTCTTCTTCCCCCTCCTCAGCCTCTTCCAAGTTTGTGATTGAGCTAAAAAGAAATACAATAGTTATTTATTATGGTCTCTATATACTGTATATTATTTTCTGTACCAAATTAACATTGTAAATTAAGTACAGGTCCCTGGCATGAAATGTGTAATATCTGTTCTATTAGTATTCACAGAAGTTCAGCCTGCACAATGAATACTGTTACTAACTTTCTGGGGAGTGAATATGGGAGCAAAAATGAGATTTGCTCAGCATATGTCCAACTCCTCTCATTCCTTGCTCCAGATCCACTGGGCTGATCCTGTCTCTTCCTCCATTTTTGGAAGGAGTCTCTTAACTTCCTCCATTTTTCTTTGCATTCCTTTCCTGTCAAAAAAATAGATGACATTATGTAGTTAATTTGAATGACATAAAACATTGATTAAACTCACAAATGTATATCTTTATCTTTAACCACAGATATCTTGGAACTGGGGAGTCATTCAGTAGCTTGGCCTTCAGCTACCGGCTGGGTGAGCGGACAGTGTCGGGCATCATTCTGGAGACGTGTGAGGCCATCATCAAGAGGATGATGTCAACACAGCTGCCACCACCAAACGAGGGGATGTGGAGGAAGGTGGCAAAGCGCTTTAAGGAGAAATGGCAGTTTCCTCATTGCCTAGGGGCAATTGATGGAAAGCATATTGCCATCTTTGCGCCATCAAACTCCGGCAGCCAGTACTTCAACTATAAGAAGTCCTTCTCCGTTGTGCTCATGGCCCTCGTTGATGCGGACTGCAGGATCCTGTTGGTCCAGGTAGGAGACTTTGGGAGATCTAGTGATGGTGGAGTATTCGCCAATTGTGCCTTGGGAAGAGCCCTGAACAACGGAACCCTGGACCTGCCACCCCCAGAGGCCATCCCACGAGCCACCACCTTAGGGGAGGTGCCATATGTTATGGTAGGGGATGCTGCATTTCCCATGAAAGTGAACATCATGAAGCCATATCCAGGGCACCATCTCAGCAAACAGCAGCGAGTTTTTAATTACAGGCTGTCAAGGGCCAGGAATGTTGTGGAGAACTGCTTTGGGATCCTGTCCTCTCGGTGGAGGGTCCTTCTGAGCAGGGTCCCTCTTCAGCCTGAGAAGGTAGACAAGGTGGTGCTGACCGCGTGCATCCTGCACAACTTCCTCCTCACAAGGGGACAAAATCATCCCCAAGTGTTGCAAGAGGAACAAGGAGCCGCAGAAGGCCTTGGAGGAATAGACACACTTGGGGGTAACAGAGGACCCAGGGATGCCTACATTCTCTGTGACAACCTGGCTGCATACCTCAGCTCCCCAGAGGGCAGATTGACCTGGCAGGATGGAAGGGTGTAGCCAACTCCTCCTCTCCAGCCTACACCACCTGGCTCTCCTCACCAGCCTATACCATCTGGCTCTCCTCACCAGCCTATACCATCTGGCTCTCCTCACCAGCCTACACCACCTGGCTCTCCTCACCAGCCTATACCATCTGGCAGTCCTCCAAACAATCCCCCCTCACCCCTCCCTCACCACTACACACACACACACACACTCTCTCTCTCTCTCTCACACGCACGCACGCGCACACACACACCAGCAGCAGTAGCAGCAGTAGTATTATTAAACAATAAATTCATGATATAAATCCATGTACTCATGCCGTTTTTATTCAAAATGAACATGACTACAGTTATGCTACTATGGAAGGAGTATTGATTTAGCAGTTTAGTTTTTTAGTCATAGTTCAACCCCAGGATTATTTATTATAGCTATGTACATAACACACCCATGTTATTTAATTGCACTGACTATGTCATGGACACAAACAGTCATGGGATGGGATAAGTAGGGAAGGGATGGGGTAAGTAGATGAGGATGATACTGATAGACTGCTAGATTACAGATAGTAATGTGAATTGTCCGTTTGGGAACCTTTACTTCTAGTCAAGTACCTAGGACTGGACCAAGGAACTGGTTTGTATGGACACTAAGGACAAGCGATTACAAGAATTCCAATGTACCTGTACTCATACTTGTTTTACACATAGCAAATAAACGTTATAACGTTATTCTATTCTGTATACAGTAGGCACCACTAGAGGGCAGTCTGGTATACCATATATATATAGACACAGCCTGCACCTGGGCCATGTTTATTCTATAAACCGGTGTGCACCGTTTTGTTACGCTTCCCACTTTAACCCAATCAGCAGAGTGATTCAATCCACCACCTGAACTATTTCAATAAACGTTTTGGCTACATTTTGTCGGGGCTGAAAGCAGCCCTGGTGACCGGTGCTGTTTCTACTATCTCCATGCGATGAATGTAGGCGAAGATGATCGTGGCTGAAGATACTTTTCAAACTTGTCACCAGTTATCAGCAGTTAACTAGCTAGCACTAGCTTATTTAACTCTACCAAGTTAGTATAAAGTTCAAGGTCAAGACTGCCCAGTGAGTACTTTACCTGATAATCCCACGATTTCACCAATCTCTCGCCAGCACCGGTCTCTTCTTACGTTGTCTTTGTAGTGTTTGGACATGGGGTCATAGAGCATTGGGTATTTCTGCACCTCTGCAATTATTTTCTCCTCCATTGTACAGCTGGGTAGACTAAAATAACCGTTAATAAAACGGTTATTTTAAAGCAACCCAAATGTTCTAAAGGCTTCATGTGAGATTCAGCATTGAACAGCTAGGTAATTTAAATATCCACCTGGATATGTAGCCTACACAATAATAGGCCTACTTAAAGGACAATGCTCGTTTTTGACAACCTGGGGCCTCATTTATAAACGTTGCGTAAGTACAAAAGCGTGCGTAACCCATGCTGAGAAACTTTCTACGCAACTTTCGGTATTTATAAAAAACGAGCTGAGCGATAAGTTGGCGGAAGGTGCACTTCGACCCTCCTTTAACTACGATAAGCACGTTTCTGGAGAAAGGGGAAAACGCGACTCCGATGGCAGAGAGATGAAACTCGGGAAAGTCTGCGAAACACATGACATATTGAATAATAAATACATCGGTCGCTGCAAGAAACCCTCCAATGTGTCACACAGTTTAAACGGAATCAATCGCCACCGTAGCCTAATCACGAAATAATGTCGGCATTGCTTTGGATGTGTCTGTGAATTGACCCATTTGTGTCATAATATAATGTTATGTTGTAGGCCTATTCATTTATAGGCTATTCCGTGAAGCATCACGGACAGTAGCCTATGAATAAAAGCCACATATTACGTTGATAACACAACACAACATGAGCCTATAGGCTTATCATAGTAATGATTCCGTATGTCGATGGTCTACAACTATAAGGCCTATACCGCACCAAACAAATGTTGCATTCGGCGTTGAAGTATATTTATTCAGTTAATCATTTATTTAGTTAATTATTCGTATGTTTAATTATCCACCTATTCATTCGTTAATGTATTTATGTTGTATTTATAGCCTATATTTGATTAGGCTTTTATGTAAACCCGAATGACCACTGAGGCAAGCCGCAATTACAATGATGTTGAGCGGTGAATGGAAATGTCCTACTTGAGGCAACTGTAGGCTACATTAGGCTATATTGTACATCATCATATATCCTCATATTGTCTTATGATTGTCATGTAGCAGGCATACGAGGAATGTGGGCCTAAAAACGCATGTCATCCCAATGCTCACATGCCGCTTTGGTAGAATTAGCTGTGCGCAAAACAGCGCATGGTGATGCGTCTCCAAGTTGTAAGAACACAAGGGAGCAAGTTAGATTATTAATTTGCCGAATCGTCATGTGTGTAGCTATAATTACCCTTTATAGAATCACATGAAACTCATCCATGGACCCCATATATTTACAAGACCTCGATACAGGCACTGATATAGCTGGATTATAGTAGGCCATGACGCACGGGGCCTTGGATATGCCGGGACTTGGCACAGATGTTCTAATATGTGACAGCGGCTGGTGATTTGGTCCGCAACTCGGCAAACCCCGAAATGCGCTAGAGGGCAAAATATATAAAAAAACGTTTTTTTTCGTTTTTGGTTTTTTGGTGTATTACCAAAGTTGAAGTTGTGAAGAACCTACTTACTATAACAGACAACAGTTTTAGGTTCACGAAATACGTTTAATTAGTCTGCAAACTAAGCTCGTTTTTAGCTGATTTCGAGCTGGGCTTGGGGGCGGGCAGATCGATTAGCATGATTTGGTTTCATTGGCTATTGCTTCCGGGTTCTCCGCCCCCCACCCTTCCCAAACACGCCGGCTTTGTTTACATTCAGTTCCAAGTTTAACCATGGATGCTACAGCTTTTGCTAAAGAGAAGACGGGGATGGCATCCAGGACATGGAAAGAGTTTTAAGAGCAGCTAAAACTCCAGCAGAGCAGGAATCGTTCGTACACAGTTTATTCTTGATGACCTGTGATACAGAGATGACTGTATCAGCAAAGCAAGCTGCTACCAAGCGAACGCGAACGACGTACCAGATTCACACCACCGCCAAGCATTCTGCTTTGCTTTGGGGTAAGCTGATCTTTATACTATCTGTGCTGTTTATATTACATTAACGTTGTCGTTTAGCAGAAGCTCCTTTCTAAACAAGTGACTAAGTCTAGCTAGCATAACAAAGGCTAGCTAGCTAACGTTAGCTAACATGCTAGTTAGCGGAGCTAGCCCTTTGTTCCTAAACTAGCTAGCGAGGCAGCTAATATCGAGCTAGGTAGCTATATTATAGAGAGAAACAGAATGAGAGAGCATGAGAGCTATGGTAGTCTGACACCTTTTTCTTTGTTTTGGTTACAGGATGAGCAAAAACCAGCTCCAGCTTGTAAGGAATTGCAGCTCTCCCTTCATACCAGCCAGCAAGAAGATCACTATGCACTACAGCTTTGATTTTGCACAACAGGTGAGAATACGTTCATCCTATCATGCATTAGCTAGTCTATTTAATCAACACATTCTGGTACTATTTTATCTATATGGAGTGCCAGTACTGTGGGCAATAGTTTAATGTATTTTCCTCCTTCTATTCTATTGCAGTTTTGATGCTGAGAGACCTGGCATGGTTGTGGCCAGAGAACACTGTGATGCACCGGCACCGGCGCAAGCCTGATGTCCTGCCCCCCAGAGAAGGTCTTCTTGTGCAAGCCCCACCCGGACTGGACATGGCCAGACAGACGTATCTCTTTGACAAGATCAGAGAGTTCTGTTCTGATGAGGGACGAGACGTCACATGTCCCCCGCCAAACTCCACAGCAGCTCAGAACAAGACTGTCCGCTTGTAGATTCACTGCAGATCATCAGGACGGACAGCACTGCAGGAGAAAGGCCACAGCCTTTCCTGTTTTCCTGTTTGTATACTGAAGCGTTGCTTGTTCTCTTGCACAGACTTGCCCACACTTGCACAGACTGCATTGTTAGAATATTGAATACTGAGCTGAGTACTGTTGTTATTACCTTGAGTATTGAGCTGGGGACTGTTATTACTTTGTTGTACACTTGATCACAATGAACACTATGCACCTTGTCTATAAAACAGACAACTGACTGTACACTTTAACACTTAGACTGTTGCCTTTTTTTGTACACTTAACTACTTATGCTTGTACTTTATATCATGTATGTGACAATAAAGAACGTTCAATTTGAACTTCATCTTATATTGTTCTTAACTGCATTCACAACACAAGATTAATACTGACTCAAAGAGTGTGGGGTCATCAGTGAGAGAGCACCTCACTTGGCAGCCACTCTCAGGTAATACCCCAAGTTGACAGCCACTCTGACAGATAATGACAGATCGTCCAGTGGGGGAGTGGCTGGGGGTGCGGTTACCAGGCCATTGTTCACGCCCATTACCTGGCAGTCAGAGGTGTGAAAATGTTGGAGAACTTTGGAGGGGGATTTCTCAGCTAAGTTGATTTGGCAGTACTAGCATTCAAATAAGCATATCTTCTTCAAATATGTTCAGATTTCAATGTATGAGACCTCATTTGAAAGCTTACAATCTGCACTTTCATAATCTGTACAAAACTGAAAAATGAAAATGCCTAGTTGAGGACCAAATTACCAGCGGCGGTCACATATGTGCTTGGCTATCCCGCAACATCCATTACAACACGCAGCTTCTATATGCCTACATAATGTTTTGAGAAAGTATGTGAAATGCATGATATCCCGGAAAATACACAAATTGGATGCTGCAAAGAACCCTCAGATCTGTCGTATAGTTAAATTGGGGAGACTTGCCTTAAGTAGTCACTATAGGCCTACATGTTTGCATTGTTATGGATGTCATTGTAAATTGACCCGTTTATACGTTGATAAGTTAGGCATTTTATTCATGGGCCACCCTGTGAAGCATTAGATTATGTGCAATATAGATCCAAACCCCATTACCCATGCAACAACACTATAGGCTTATAATGATTATCAGTTTGGATATAAGCAGCCACCTAATAAGGCCTACCGCACTAAACAAATGCCAATATAGCCTGCATGATAGATAATTCATTATCTAACAGACCACTCAGGCCTAACAGGTGCTCTTATCAGTCGTGCACATGTGAAATCATCGTTCCGAAAAGATCCTTTTGCGGCGTCTCTACCTCGTTGACCAATACCTCCACCTCGCATCGGTAAAATGTATCTTTCTCTTTCTGCCTTTTGCACTCGGCTCCATTGTCGTTGCATATGTATAGGCGTATCACTGACCATTTATAGGGAATTGTGGGCGTTAATTGGGGTGTGATCAGAACGCGCGTTCACGTGCGCCAAGTTAAGTGTTGATTGTGATTTATAAAGGGCAGCTGGCGTAGGCGTGCCTGAGTGAACACGGGTTGTGATACGCAGCGTTTTATAAATCGGAGATTTTTTGTGCGTATACTTTAGTAATCACTTAGCTAAGCTAACTTAGTTACGTGGATTCTACGCAATGTTTATAAATGAGGCCCCTGGACCTTATTCACGACATATTATAAGACGTTTGACTCACCGAGATCACTTTGGTGTAGTTCGGAGGCCTGTAGAAGAAATTTAAAATCCAGCGCGAGCCAGTATATCCATGTAATGGCGGTGGTGGGGGCACTGAGAATGCAGTTTCTAAAAATCTATTTTCTGCCGCGAAACGGTTGTTTTCATCAATCTGTCTTGATGAATCGCTAGTTGTGCTTACATAGAGAGCATAGGCCTGTTGTGGTATTTCACATGCCTCTGTAATATGATCTTAAGAACAGCTTTAGACACGAAATAGCTTCCTCACTTGCTCCAGCACGCATGCGCACAGCGTGCTGGAGCAACGATTGCGCGCTGTGCGAATGCGTGCTGGAGCAAGTGAGGAAGCTATTTCGTTTCGAAAGACGTTTCTAAAGATCATGGCATGTGAAAACCACAACAGTTATGCTCTATGTAAGCATGTGTGCAACTGTGCTGATTCGTTTTTTTAAGTATGACGATTTGTTCGGCAACTGCGCGCTGTGGTTGCTATGGTAACAGTTCACAGGAGAGAGCTTGAAAGTAAAAAGTAAAAACTACAGAGAAGAAATTAATTGTGGGTCATACTATATGCCTTAGGGGAAAGAAGGTTATATAACACCTATCACCATTCAAACTAATGGCGCTCCACTCTAGCTTTTGAGTTGCTAATTTTGAATTCATACCTCTTTTGCTCTATGATGTAAACATCTAAGATGTGACATGTATACTATTTGAGCTGGAGCTGTCTGAAGCTGGTCATGCTTTCCCATGCAAACAATTGATGAAATGTTCAGAATGTCGGTTGTGATTTGAATTTGGGTGCATGCGCAGCCTCTCTTGAAGGCCCTTCTGTGACTACTGTAGCATTATATTCCTACCTTCAGAAGAATGATACAGATTAGAAGCAACTCGAAACAATCTGGAGCTCAAGGCTCTCAAGACGGTGGAGATGATTGTAGACTTTAGGAAGAAACCAGCCACCCTGCTCGCATGCACGCACACACACACACACACCTTAGTATTCTAAACAATCTGGGGATGAGTCTCGCCACACACTGTCTTCACTGGTGAGCTCAGGTAGGTGGAGAGGGGTACACTGTCCACGACCTGCTATGACGTGAGGGGGCGGAGCTTCGCCATGACGCCACTAACCACGCCACGGACCCCTCAACTCAGCCTCATTATATTCACGAGCGCTCATCTATCACACTACACTCTGCACACTGAATGTATACTCCCCACACGCCATTCTGTATTGCGTAAATTGTGTGCAATTTCTGTGCCATCTGTGCTTCCCTTTTTGTTTTGCTTAATTCTAACGCTCAGTATTAGAATGCCATTCTTCTTTTGGCTGGGTCCTTTTTATAATCCTAGTGTTACCTTTCCTGCTCCTGCTCCAAACCGTGCTTCCAAACTCCATGGTGTGGATGACGCAGGGGCGCTCTCCTTGCTTAGCTCCAGGGCCAGAGCAAACTTGGTGGCTCTCAGGTAAATTCCCTCATTGACAATACTGTTCCCAGTTATTTATTTAGTTAGTTTAGTTTGTGAGAGAGTGTTAATCGTTAATTTACTCCACTCCCCCTGCTCCTCCGCCACCTACTGTCAAAGTATTGTTATTGCAGGTCAATTATTTTAGATTTTAGATTACGCCTCCAGGTAGGCTAATATATTAACTGGACCGCAATAATTGTAGCCTAGCAGCCTGATAATAAGCATGTAGTTCATGCTGTTTACGTGATGGTAACATGTACACATTGGCCTATAGCCTTCAGCAAATGGTTGGCCTATTATCAGGCCCCAACCATTTGCTGTATGGCTACTGACCAATGTGTACATGTTGCCATCAGGTAAACAGCATCTACATGCATGGAATACTATTTTTCTCTTCCTACTGCTACCATGTAACCATCCTTGGGGTCTTGCACTATACCAAATTATGTTCAAAAGGAAAATGCAAATGCAAATATACTTTCTCAAATGATTAAGCACACTACATAATTAGTCTCCATTTAGCCTACACAGATGAGATCACACTTTAGTGGGCATCATAAGTCCTGTTAAGAATTTCTCTTCATAGACTTAAATAATATTTCTTTGAAGAATCAACTCTCAAAATCTGAAATAGTAGGTGCAGGCCTACTTTTATTAAAACTATAATAAACAATAAACAATCATTTAAAAAACAACAGATAAACAACATCATTCGTAACCAATAAACTAAAATAAACACACTATTTACACTATTTACAAAATTATCTCTACGAGTTTCCCTAGGCTATATTCCAGCACCACCTTGCATGGAAAGTCTGGGAATTCTTGGAAGGTTTTGGTCCAGACCTCCTGGCTGACTTGGACCGGGGAGAAGTCATCCAGGAGAAGCTCCTTGCCCCCATTGTCCAGGTCCATGACCCCCATGATCGTGGCCTCCTTAGTGTAGGCCTTTGCGTGCTGTTGAAAGCAAACATTATTTTCAGTCAGGGATGCGATATTGAGCACCATCTAGTGTCTCAAAAGAGGAATTGCAACAACAGAACACAATTCGATTTGCTTGTTGAATAGTACAAATCTTAACCCCACTGGGGGCTTGAACCTCCAACTTTCTGCTTATGAAGCAGGGACTTAGACCACTACGCTTTATTACTGACTCATGAGTGGTATTAGAGGTGGCTACCAAAGCAGTCTAACCCGTCAAAATTAATTAATTCAGACTAAATAAAAAGAAATTATGGAAAAAGCAGTACTTTTATTCAGGAGTGGAGCTACTGGATCGGACGGCGCTTAGAATGAAGTATAAAAATGAAGTATTAGTGTAGCCTACAGTATGGCCTAAGTAGTTACCTCGTTTAGGGTCAGGTTCCTCATTGGGCATGCCCCTCCTTCCCCTGTGTGGGCCCGCACTGTTGAAATGTAAGGTAATGCAAAGTTGACCATAGAGTTTTAAATGCATTAGTTAATTAAAGTATACACTTTATGGACAAAAGTATTTGGATACCTACACTTTACAAGAGCTTTTATGACATTCCATTCTAAATTCATAGGCATTGATATGGAGTTGGTTCCCCCTTGGCAGCTATAACAGCTTCCACTCTTCTGGGAAGGCTTTCTACAAGATTTTGGAGTGTGTCTGTGGGATTTTTGCCCATTCATACAGAAGAGCATTTGTGGTGTCAGACACTCATGTTTTTAGAATTTAGAATGGGATGTCATAAAAGCTCCTGCAGGTGTAATGTGTAGTCGTCCCAATACTTTTGTCCATATAGTGTATGGGCTGGCTAGCAAAATATTGACTGAATTGAAGTGGATAAGCTCTCTTTTCAATGCATTTTTAAGCTCTCTTTTTCAATGCAGCCCTGATTACAATAAAAACACATATAGGCTACAGAAAAGTGTGTCATGGACAAGCCCCCAGGATTCGAAATCTAAAGTGAAGCCCTATTGAACCGCGCCATCTTGGCTAAATTTGTAGTCATTTGGCTATTTCCAGTGACTTTTGTACTTGCGCAGTTGTGCTTTTCTGTGCTACGCGCGTCCATTAACAAGTTCTGTGAAATGCAATGAAATGAAAACCGGCTTGCATATTAACCTGTTTTTGTCAAATATATCCATTGGAGACATTATTTTTTACCGAGGCATCTTAGTTTTAACAGGTTAATTATAGCTGAACATGTTTTGTTTGCTAGTAGATGGTATTCATTCCGTTCGCGATAACGTTATTGCAGCCAGGCTAAATTCTTCCAGGGAGCCAGTGACAGGCGAGTTGAAGAGCTTTACTCCCCGCCAGCAGGAGCTTTGGCCGCTGCTGCCGCATCTCGTGGTGCATCGAGTTCGTGGCTGCTATTTCACATTCGCCCTTGATCAATCCCAATACCGATACAGCAGCCCTTCCCAGACGGTACCCCCTCACAATATAGGTGGTACCCGGCTTCACCTTATTGCTCTGCTCCTCAAATAAAACGAACTTCACGGCAGTATTCCCATCCGAGGCTGCCACCAGAAGGTTTTTAGCGGTGGACACAGCCGTGGCATTTCCCTCGGAAATGTTCTACTCCTTGACCTTTAGGATTTCCCTGGTGGCCACAACCTTAAGGGTGATGGGGAGCAGGCGCTGATAGGGCCCACTGCGGCTGGCGCCGGTTAATATATTTTGTAAAGCCATTCTGAAAAGACATTGAAAATAATAATAATATTAACAACACCACCAACAATAATAATAATAATAATAATACAAAAGCGATTAGGCTTCAAGGTTGTGTTTATTGGAAGTTGTGAGAGTGCTTTTGACATTGTAGAATGGAATTCTGCTCTATGATACGTGCATACGCACACAGGCCTATTCGTTCAGCACCTTGGACAGCGGCATACGAAAATGTCTCGCACCATGCCCGCGAAATATGAAATAATGATGGCATAGCGTGAGACATGTAGCCTAGGTTAGAGCAATTTTTTGTTAGCTACCAATGGAATTTGTTCCTAACAAATTATTCTGATATGAGGTTCACATTAAGCCGGCATCTTTTTAAAAAGATTACTGGCAACAACAACGAATATTTAAAGTAGTAGGCCCTATAGCCTACCAGATAAGATGGACGGTAGCCGGCTGTCAGTATGGTTAATCAGGCTATTAGGCCTAACCATAACCTATGCATATAGGCCCAACGTTAAATCTAACTGACAGTTTATAGGCTTTATAAAATAGGCTAAAGTAGCCCAAATATAGCCTATATGTAAATAGCGAACCATAACCATATCTTGAATAGGCATACTGTTAACTGTTAGTTCTAGTTTGGCTAATTTACAAGAATTAAACTAGGCCTAACGTTACACCGTCAGTTAGCTAGTCAAGCTGTCATTTATTAACAGGTGGCTTTAGACAATTGAATATCTCTTTTCTAAGGTAAAAGTGATTTGTTAATTATTTACAAATGACAAAGACAATGAATGTCCTCTTTTCTGAGGTAAAAGTAACTTGTTAATGATTTACAATAAGCAACAGATGGCTTTAGACAATTAGCTAGCCTATTTTTTGAGGTAAAAGTAACCTTTTAAAGAAATAGAAAAATAAATGCAAATATAACCCTATATATGACCCTAACCATAAAATCTATAATAAAATAATTATTAAAAACTGTCATACAAAGCTGCTACCCACTTTTCCTCGTTCTGCTGCTGTTTCTTTATGCTGAAGAGTCTTCGATGATGTCTGTAGAATGTCTTGGATGTATTGCAGGTGCCTTATATACCCTACAGCCTAGGCCTCGCCTAATATGATCTTTAGAAACGTCTTTAGAAACGAAATAGCTTCCCCACTTGCTCCAGCATGCATGCGCGCAGACTGGCTATTCTCCGTTACGTCTGTAGGCTACACTCGCGGCACACATTCTCTACTCTACGATCGGCTTGTTGGTGCCTGGAATATTGTGTGCAATATGCCTGAATATTTGTCAGATTTTGAGGATATAGAAGATGACTTAGAATATGATGGACGCCGATCGTAGCGTAGAGAATGTGAGCCGCGAGTGTAGCCTACAGACGGACAATAGCCAGTTTGCGCGCTGTGCGCATGCGTGCTGGAGCAAGTGGGGAAGCTATTTCGTTTCTAAAGATCATATTACAGAGGCATGTGAAAAACCACAACAAGCCCTCGCTCTATGTAAGCACAACTAGCGATTCATAAGGACAGATTGATGAAAACAACCGTTTCGCGGCAGAAAATAGATTTTTTAGAAGCTGCGTTCTCAGTGCCCCGTCCGCTGCCATTACATGGATATACTTGGCTTGCACTGGATTTTAAATTTCTTCTACAGGCCTCCGAATTACACCAAAGTTATCTCGGTGAGTCAAACATCTTATAATATGCCGAAAATAAGGTCCAGGGGCCTCATTTATAAACGTTGCCCAAGTACAAAAGCGTGCGTAACCCATGCTGAGCAACTTTCTACGCAACTTTCGGTATTTGAATCTGTGAATTGACCCATTATGTTGTAGGCCTATTCATTTATAGGCTATCCCGAGAAGCATCACGGGCAGTAGCCTATGAATAAAAGCCACGACACAAGCCTATAGGCTTATCATACTGTAGTAATGATTCCGTATGTCGATAGCCTACAACTATAAGGCCTATACCGCACCAAACAAATGTTGCATTCGGCGTTGAAGTATATTTATTCAGTTAATCATTTATTTATTTAATTATTCGTATGTTTAATTATCCACCTATTCATTCATTAATGTATTTATGTATTTATAGCCTATATTTGATTAGGCTTTTATGTAAACCCGAATGACCACTGAGGCAAGCCGCAATTACAATGATGTTGAGCGGTGAATGGAAATGTCCTACTTGAGGCAACTAGGCTACATTAGGCTATATTGTACATCATCATATATCCTCATATTGTCTTATGATTGTCATGTAGCAGGCATGTGAGGAATGTGGGCCTAAAAACGTGTCATCCCAATGCTCACATGCCGCTTTGGTAGAATTAGCTGTGCGCAAAACAGCGCATGGAGGTGATGCGTCTCCAAGTTGTAAGAACACAAGGGAGCAAGTTAGATTATTAATTTGCCGAATCGTCATGTGTGTAGCTATAATTACGCTTTATAGAATCACATGAAACTCATCTATATATTTACAAGACCTCGATACAGGCACTGATATAGCTGGATTATAGCAACATCCATTAGAACACGCAGCTTCTATATGCGTACAGAATGTTTTGAGAAAGTATGTGAAATGCATGATATCCCGGAAAATACACAAATTGGCTGCTGCAAAGTACCCTCAGATCTGTCGTACAGTTAAATTGGGGATACTTGCCTTAAGTAGTCACTATATAGATGTGAGAACATAAGAATGTAACTTGACCCGCGGTATTCTAACAGGCGCTTTACGGCATTCCGCACCACCGCTCGCACGCCCATAGGGGCGCAGTAATACTACTCATTGACCCATTTCTGTAGCTCATCTCGCACATTAGATGAGCATACCTTGTTCTCAAACTCCTTGTTCTCTGTCTGGTTGTAATTTAATTATTACGAACAAAGCCTATCTATTTATAGTTTCTATCTCTGTAACTGTCGCCGGGTCTATATCTGTTAACTGTCGGGACAAGTAGAAGTTTAATATAGTAGGCTAACTGAGTGTTCTCATATGGAACATGGCATCAGGACGAGTAAGATGGCTAACGGAGCTGACCAGAGATGTGTTTGAAATGGTTCACTCACTCCCTATTCCCTATGTAGTGCTACCATGGATGTATTGAGTGCGACTCATAGTGAACTACATGGGGAATGATTTAACAGTTTTGGGACACTACATGGAATGTCACTGCGTAAGATATGACGCAAACAAGCAGACGCGCCGATCACTGATGGCAGCAGGTTGAAATATCAGGTAGTATTCAGGTTCCATGTTTAGTTGAATGATAAATCCCATATAAATGTTTGGAATTCTAATGATGTGCAAGTGAGATTTTGTCAGCTTTAGTGCTGTCTGCTAATAGCAGGCTGTGAAGCTGCACGATAAGACCGTGATAGCAAGTTAGCTCACGACAGCAGCTTCCATAATATTAACGGTAGCTGGCGGTGGCTAAAAAGCAGATAGCTAACTTTACAACGATGATTCCTGTAGCTATTTTGATTTTGATGCTATTAGTTCAACTTCTGTTTCTCGGGCAGGAACGGAGACGAACTCGCATTAGCAGCAAAGCAGCTACAGGAATGATCTTAACATTAGCTAACTGCTTTAGCCACTGATAGCTTCCGTCTTCTTCACTTCTCCTTCGGTAAAACATGACACCGTTGTATTGTGGTATTGTGGAGGGCTTAGGCAGAAGCAGGAAGAGAAACCCGTCATGGGACCTTAAATCAGAAAAAATATGGAATGGTAGTGAACGGCGTGAGAAGAAATTGTAAGCTAGACTGCAACGTAAACAACTGTACCAGTTAGCTAACTATGTGAACTCAAACTCCTTGTTCTCTGTCTGGTTGTAATTTAAATTATTACGAACAAAGCCTATAAATCTATAGTATCTATCTCTGTAACTGTCGTCGGGTCTGTATCTGTTAACTCATATGGAACACGGTATCGGGACAAGTAGAGGTTTAATACAGTAAGCTAACTAGCTAGCTAGCAGAGTGTTCTCATATGGAACAGGGCATCAGGACGAGTAAGCTAGCTAACGGGGCTGACTAGAGATGTGTTTGAAATGGTTCACTCACTCCCTATTCCCTATGTAGTGTTACCCATATAGTGAACTACATAGGGAATAATTGCTTCAGATATTCATGGAATGTACACACCAGTTAGCTAGCAACTACGTGGACACAGGCTGATCTACTATACGGAATTGGACCGAGGAGTGTTCTCATATGGAACTAGGCTAACAGTTGTTTCAAGACCAGTAGTAGCCTAACGTTTGTGGTTTCATTTTTGTCCTTCTCTTGGCTATTCTTGTTAGGGTGAATTGACCAGCTGTTTCAAATCGCCGGACTAGATGCCCGCTTCTATGACTGGATCTACACAGCAAACAAGCATAACAGTGCGTCATGAAGACCGACGACTTGCTACATTAGGCTACCTCCTGGAATCCCAAGGTCTTTCATATTGAAATTCTCTTGATGGTCTGGGGAGTTGCGAGACGTGTTAAGGGAGTGCATCAGTCGTGAGCCTTGACAGTAGGCTTCCAGCCTGCGCTGCGCTCAGCACAAAGTTGGATGAATGGATGGACTTGTTTATTGCGCTTTAAAATCATGAAAGCATAAATGTAAAAATGCAGCAACAGAAGTGGTCTAGATTAATGGTGGTTTAAATGAATGGCAGCACGCAGCCTAGAGGAAAACATAAATTGAGACTGGTGATAATGCTGATAATCTACAGTAGCGCCTACCTCTGGCTGAGTTCATGGTTGCAACCATTCATCTCTTACACATGGGCCTATACAATACTTGCACAATCTACTTTGGACGTTAAATCCATCCATCTTTCAATCAAATTAGCAAATTCAATCCAACACCTGTGGAATGGCCGGTCATGGCAAAGCACCCGCTAACGCAGGCTACCCCACGATCCAGGGCTAGGAAACCGGTTCATCCAGTTTATTTGAATATAAAATAATTTGGGGGGGGGGGGGGGGGGGGGGGGTTACAATAGTCTATTCCAGGTTCGCTGGCAAGTGGTGAGCTAGTCAGATGGCGCATGCATGGGTGGACATTGTAGACCTATTCTCTAAAACCTAAAGAATAAAAGTAGGCTACGTTCAACATTCATTGGAGTGGTCCAGTTGGATAGGCTAGTCTAATCTTAATAAATTGAGGACCTGTATTTTCAGTGTTTGCTGGTAGCGAATGCCATGTGCACAGACAGACAGGGAGGAAATCTATTCGTTTCATTGTTTCATTGTTTGTGCTCTGTATGCACAAGATAGTTAATGTTCGGATATAATTGGCAGTAGGGCGGGAAAAAACCCTATCAAAGGCCAAGATTAGAAGGGATTTGAAGATGTGATTGGTGATTTTAAATGGGTGTGATAGTATTTTAGACTGGTCTATGCCAAAGATTTACCAAGATACGTTCAAAGGTTGAGTCTGTTTTATTGTGGAAAACATTACGAGCGCAAGGACTTCCTGACAAACGCAGCAAAGGTGGTTCAGTCAGAGAAGTGAAGTCAGTCACTTCGCTCTGGCTTATATACAGATTGGCTAACTCATTGCACGTCATGTGAAATGGCAGGCGTGGCCAAGAGTATAGACATGTGAAACAAAGAAAACAAAGCTCTGAATCAGGACGAGGAAGACTAAGGTGGGGCCCTTCTGACTTAAACAAAGAGATGAGGAAGAGCTATGCAGAGTGTGTTTACAATTACAAAAGGGGGAGAGTTGGTGTTTTACATTAGACTGAAACTGGGGTTTGCAGGGGACTTGGGGGAAAGTGATGAATTACCAGGACAAAGGTTTAAGGTGTGGTTTAAGGTGTTTGGATGTAAATTCCTGGACAATCCCTCATTTGTGCCTGAACAGGCACACAAAAATAAAATATAAAATCCAAACACAGTGTAAACAGTCAGCTATGCTATACATGTGGAAAGGAAATAATCTCTCCACTAGGTGGAGCAAAAAAAAAAAAAAAAATTCTCATTTTTTTTTTATTATTTTCTTTCCACGTGCAAAATCACGCACCAAAACCCCTTGTTTCAGAAATTTGACAGGAAACAAGATAAAAAAGATGACATGATTATATACTATTTATAGTCTAAGAGTGGACAACCATTCACCAAAAAACAAACTTGATTTAACAAGGCAAAAAAAAGATAAAATGGTTACCAGTGTAAGAGGGGCAAAAAACCTCTTGGTCAATTTAGAGGAAAAACCCAAACTTATTTATCAACTCATGTTTCAACCATTGCAACTCTTGTAAACAAATATGATATTTTCCAGATTATTTCAAAGTTCATTCACTCTTGTGAATAATTGCATGTGATGTCCTATGGAACATTGATTCCATGTGTGCGTCTCTGAATGTTTAATGTAGGTTCCAGTGTGTGCGATCAGAGGTGCAGTCCGATTGCTCATCAGAGGAGAATGTCATCTGGGGAATGCAAGGCGTCTTCTCTTCTAGATCGCAACTTCGATGTCGCGTTGCTTGAAATCAGTTATGTTCAATGTTAGTGTGTGCAGGTGTGTGTGCGTGTGTGGTGCATCTTGTGAGGAGGTGACCAGCAAGGTCATTTTTCCTCCGATTCCTCGTCAGAGGAGAGGACAGTGTGATGGCCCATGGTTTTGGCCTCTGAGCCCTCTGGTTCAGCTGCATTCTGATCTCCTGGTGTTTGCGATCCCCTGGTGGACCGTCCTCTGCTGCTTGGACCCGTCGGCAATGCTTGCATGGATCCACGAAGTCCTCTCAGATCGCTGTCTGCGTGGTGAGTAGAAACTGGTACGTCCCGAGCCACCTCGGCGAGTTCCAGCTCCTTCGTCTGTGGTCGTGGACCAGGACCCAATCCCCAGGAGAGATGTGATGCAGGAACCCCTCCTTAGCCTCAGGAAATGGCGGTCCTCACTCTGTTGGAGACATCTGTTAACATCCTCCGCCACCCCTGTTTTTTGAAACATGATCTGGCCCGTGGGCTAGTTTGAAAGCATAATGAAAACATGAACGAGGTATTACAGGTTTGTCATTAGGCCCTAGATACAGGTTAGTTTGGTGGTGGAAATGTGCACTTATTCCTTCATTTCTTTTTCTCCGCAGGTGGAGCAGATGCTTGTAGGTCAGAAATGTCTGCCGGGGACAGTGGAGGAATCTTGTCAGGGTCTGTGGATGGTACAGATGAGAGAGACAAACAGAGACAAAACAGAAGAGCAAAAAGAGAGTCCTCTGGTCTGGTCTCCCTGTTCCCCTCTTTGGTCAGGAACAGTTATTCAAAATCTGTTGGAGATTCTCAGAAATATGGTTAAGCGCAAGCTCCTGCTTTGGGGAAAAAATGTTGTTATTCAGTCAGGAAAGCTTAAACAGGGTGTCTGTTCAAGTGTCATTTTAGAGCCAGTCTGCAGTAGCCTACAGTGACATCAGGGGCAGCGTTAGAATGACTTCAACATGCCCAGTCCCCAGTCATGATCAAGGCAATTGGGTTTGGCTCTAGCATTTCTCTCACGATTTTATGAAAATAAAATACGCTTAAGTCTTTCGGACCTCCCATTCAGGGCGCAATCCCGGGCTAGACCCCGTTCCGTCCGAGGCCTCAAGCCAGGCTCCCCTGGAATGAGAGCTCAGCCTTCTGCTTCCCGGTGTCTTCTTTTCAAAGCCCACCGATCACAGAAGCACTACTCGCCTACTAACGCATTCGCTTTTGGCTTGTAGTGGCCTGACTGTACATTGAGCCGAGCGCGGCGGCCATCTCAGGTCTTACTGCCATATGCGACCCGACCGGCCGGTGACCCAGTCGATAGCGATCCCGGACACCGTAGTGATTGTTAGTCACCCAGCTCAGAACCGACGGTCTGATCCTAATTCCACTTGTGCTATGAATATTAGAACTTTGACCGTTTTCACCAGCCTTGCCTATTCACAGAGGTCGTCTCTAACGCCCCTCTGCTTAGGTGTGGACTGTCGTCCACGTACCACACAGTGCCAACCCCTTAGCGGCGACACAGTGCTGACTAGACGGTACCAGAGCAGTATGTTAATTCATACTTCATCAGACACGGGGGCCTTCAGTCGTCTCCCCTAGCACTATAAGACAATTTTAACGTGCCCTTTTGGGACCTTGCGGCCCCGCCCCCGTCTGTTTATGGCTAGGTCCAGGGGTGCCCACTCCCCCTCCCTAACCATATTCTCGTCTCAACAAAACAACACCCCCTAAGGGTGAAAGCAAAAATTTCCTGAAGTCAGGATAAAAATAGAGATGAGGCAAAGAAAATGACACTAAAATGAACTGGCTTCATCTACAATTAACTAATCAAAGAACTCCATCAAAGCTTCATTTGTATAGCTAAAATTTGTATATCTAAAACCTCCCTCTTCTGCATTTGAGGACAGAGTATTTGGGCACTGCTCCTGTTTCATACTTATCTGTCGCTCACAGTGAGTTGGTGACATGGCGTTGGTCTGCATCTCACGAACCCCAGATCGCCCATCTGTAGGGAAACAGGCCAGTAATCTCCATCTCCACCTCCGGTGTCCTGTGCCCGTCTCCTGGTTCGGCATTCACCCATCACTCCCGGAACGACAGTTGTCTGTAAAAAAACCACTCAGAAAAAAACTCAGGCCCGATGAATGTGCCTCAAACTATAAACATGAGATATTTAACATACTCATTTAAAAAAAATATATATTGGGTTATGAGATGCTGCATTCAGATTAAGACACTAGCAACCCTTATCTATTCCCCCCACTATTATGCACAAACCTTATGTCTTAAGCTACATATCAGAAAGAGAGACAAAACAAACAACAGTTAAACAGACCAACAGCAGGTTCTAATGTCCCCAGGAAGGCATGATCCAGGCTCCTCAAAGACCTGCCGCCCAGGGTCCATAGCACCTGAAAATTAAGACTCAAAACACAGACTGGGTTCAATAGCAGAGGAGAAGGCCTAGAGCCAACTCCTCAAAACACACATTCAAAACCCTGTCAGACTTTTGAGTTCTCCACTATTACCTAAAAGATCTGCTCAGAAACATTAACAGCAACTTAAGACTCAAAGGCTCTACATCTATTTCATCCTGCCACCATTATCTTAAAAAAAAAAAAAAATCTCTATCTTGGCTAGTTAAAAATCTCCCTTATGGGTTGTTCAAGGGAACTCCAGCAGGTGGCGCTCGACCCCAAAATCGGAGGCTCTTCCTTCCGGACCTGTTCGGACAAATACCTCGTAGAAAGGGGTGGCTTAACTCGTAGAGAGAAGGGGCGTGGCTAATGGCGCAACAAGTCGAGGGGGGAATCTAATTTTAAATCAGAGTTATTCTGCTGGGGAAATGGTGGAGAGACTGTTTGCTGAATCTCCTTATCTTTCCTTCCTGACCTAAAAAAAAAACTCTCGTTCTACTCTCCCAAATCTTAAAAACAGACCAGTCTAGAGAATTAACAGGCATTTCCCTTAACCCTCTAGCTGAGCCCGAAAGAATTTAACACTAAAATGTCAGATGTGGATGTAAGAAATTGAAAATGCTTTAGCACAACAATCTCATCAGGCTAGACGTTTAGCAGTAGAATTCTGTTACATCCTCTAGCCATATGTTATTAGCCGGGGTTACATTGACACCTAGTGGTGCTCCCAAAATGTTGCATGTATGACCCGGAAGTTGTCTTTGGCAGCGCGGGGAAATTTAAAGAAACGAATCCCTAATAATCACGACGCAGCCTAAAAACCCCAAAACAGCAATGAAAGGAAACCTTATGGTTAACTCACGGCGGGAAAGAATACATTAAGACACATTAAATTCGCTTAGTACTCACCCAGTCAGCGAAGTGCTTTGTTCTCTTCTGGCTCAATGGCGGAACACCGCGATAGCGGAGTTTTCCTTATCTCCTAGGCAACCAGCTAGCTAGCCTACTGGGAATCTAGCAGAATTTTAACAGTCTAAAAAGGGTACAAAACAATACTTTACCTGGATCCATGGCGCGCATAACAAACAATAATCAAGAGCCGAGGCTCAAACAGTGAACACATAAGACGAACAACCCCTCGTGCACATGCAAGAGAGAACGTAGCAGACACACGGGAACGCAAACAAAGGACGACCAAACGACGACCAAAACCGACTAATATACGACAACACACAAACATGAAACAAAGCCCACGTTTACAACAAACACTCTCGGCTGTACTAGCAATTTGGTCCAGGCTAAACCTTCCGTCTAGATCCTACCAAATTGTACAGCCCCTCTGGTCAAAATCTCTACCAGAAACGCGGATTGCAAAACTCTCAATTCCGCCCTGTAGCTACATCTCCATTGAGCAAAAACTCTCTCAACGTGCTCTCGGTTAAAACTCTCCCGCGACCGGCCAAAAGGAAACCTGTTCTGTGCCAAACTCTCACTTGAACAGCTGTTAAAACTCTCCCGCGACCGGCCAAAAGGGAAGCCTGTTCTGAACACTGCTTATACCCTCGTAACGAAACAAGGACGAAGTCAAAAGACAATACGATATAAAATCTATTGCTGTTCACATCTCCTTAGATAGTTACTTACTAAATACCCACGCTGGGGTTTTCTGTTTTCAAACAATCCAGACCAACAAGCTGAACCAAATCAAGGCAAATACAACTCAGAACCATAAGAGGGTTCGTTTAAACGTACCTGTGAGCCTCAAGAATCCAGTGGAAGAACTGAGGAAATAATCTCGGCGTGCGCTCTGGCGCAAGAGAGAAAATTGATTTTCCAAAGCCCATATGGACCGACACGTCTGTCGATCAGTTCATCCACTGGAATCCCGGCAACACGCAGGTAGTCCTCCCAGATCATCCGCGTCGCCAAACTGTGATAGTATTTTAGACTGGTCTATGCCAAAGATTTACCAAGATACGTTCAAAGGTTGAGTCTGTTTTATTGTGGAAAACATTACGAGCGCAAGGACTTCCTGACAAACGCAGCAAAGGTGGTTCAGTCAGAGAAGTGAAGTCAGTCACTTCGCTCTGGCTTATATACAGATTGGCTAACTCATTGCACGTCATGTGAAATGGCAGGCGTGGCCAAGAGTATAGACATGTGAAACAAAGAAAACAAAGCTCTGAATCAGGACGAGGAAGACTAAGGTGGGGCCCTTCTGACTTAAACAAAGAGATGAGGAAGAGCTATGCAGAGTGTGTTTACAATTACAAAAGGGGGAGAGTTGGTGTTTTACATTAGACTGAAACTGGGGTTTGCAGGGGACTTGGGGGAAAGTGATGAATTACCAGGACAAAGGTTTAAGGTGTGGTTTAAGGTGTTTGGATGTAAATTCCTGGACATGGGCCTACTATATCTTTTGATGCCTATTTGAACTGACTGCATCGATCAATGCAATGACTCTCCATGTTTTTCAGTTTTACCCTTTTCATCAATAAAACATCATTTTTACAACCATGTCTCATTGATTGGGAAGGCATTTATAGCTGCCGGTCTATTAGCCTACATTCGGACTCAGAGGATGACATAACTGTTTATTGAGAAACAATTGCAGGCTGGGCTATATAAAGAAATACCACAATGCATGTAGTCTAGATATATTACATTATGGTTAGGCTAAAGCTTACACTTTATGGTAGACTGCCCTCTCGCTCGCTAAGCAGGCTACATTGTGGCTGTTTCGTTCATCGCAGAAGCCTATAGCCTAGGCTACACATTAAAAAAATGTTTTTTTTATATAGGCCTAGAAGGAATCAGAATATGTGGAAATTTAATTTTAGCCTATTTTAATACAATTCAAATTCTGCTTAGAGGGAATTATTTTCAACGGACATTATGAACTTAGCATAATTAATAATTAAGTTAATATAGGCCTATGAGAACGCAACGCTTTTTACGGTAGGCTAGGCCTATGTGTCTTGTGATTGTACTGTAGCCTAGGCTACAACTTAAGGCTTATTAGGCCCTATTGAATTCCTTTTATAGCCTACTACTCATTATCGAATTATCTAGTTGATATATGAATAAAACAATAAGCCGTTTTAATGGCTATGGGCTACTAGTTGTAGCTATACACGAGTTGATGCGCTCTGCTCTTATACGCACGGTTGAGGCGGCAGCTCAAATACACTTCGCGCATATCCTCTGCACCTTGGCAGTGCAACTGCCAGAGAGCTATGGTGCACTTCATGCATTGGTAGACAGTTCTGTTCTTGCTGCAGCTTGTCTTCACCATGCAGGTATTTTGGGGGGGGGACTTCTGTGGACACTGCGAGGGGCGCCGCCGGTGGCTGTTTGGACGCCAGAGCGCGCAGCTCTTCAGCCAACTGGAGGATGTCGCGTCTGGAGAGGCTCTGCATCTCTCCACCAGTCCCCAGCGAGTCCAAGCTCTCCCAATGAATAATACTTATTTATAATAGCCTACATAGCGCGAAACTGTGCATATAATAGGCTGTAGCCAGCGCGAAACTGCGCATTCCCTATAGCCGTTCATTAAACGGCTGGCGGGCGGTATAAATAAATAAAAACATACACAATATTTTCTTATTTAGATCATTCAAATAACGAAATATTGTGTATATTGTGCATGTGAACGCACTCACTGTCAAACCTGCCGCTATCTATGCACAAGATAGTTAATGTCCGGATATGATTGGCAATGAGTGATCTTTACTCATGGCGACTATGTCAATTTTGTATGGATCCACAAGTCGATCAAGCTTATTTTTTCTTTGTATCGTGCTGAAGCCATATAGCCTACTGCGCTCCGACTTGGCTACATTAGCTGGTGCCCCGTCTTCAAATTTACTTCAGAGTTTCACGAGTAGCCTACCAGTTGAATGAGTTCCAGAAACAAAACGCAAAACCCCCACGTTCACCACATATTTACTAACAAATATATTTACAATACTGTTATTTTGCGCATTTGACCTAACAGCTACCACGTCTTGACCCGACGTCAGTTACCGAGATAGATAGGCTACTATAGGCCTAGATATAGGTGTTCGTAATAATTAAATTACATCCAGATGGAGAAAACGTGTTTGAGAACAAGGTAATAATAACAATTAAACATTATTTGTATAGCACCTTTCATACAGATAAATTCAGCTCAGTGCTTTACAACAGAGCATTTAAATTAAAGAATGTGAAATTTAATGATTCACTGAGCCCAGCCTGCTAAATCTACTTAAAGACACCACCTGGCGGTGGTGCATCACTAAAACGAAATAACACCGTCTGAAATCCCACGAGATTTCCAACGGGATTTCCCTGCCAAATACCGCAAAGGTGAAATGCAGCAGCATGTGACATTTCTAACTTCCCACATCTGTAGGCCTACATGTTTGCATTGTTATGGATGTCATTGTAAATTGACCCGTTTATACGTTGATAAGTTAGGCCTTTTATTCATGGGCCACCCTGTGAAGCATTAGGTTACGTGCAATATAGATCAAAACCCCATTACCCATGCAACAACACTATAGGCTTATAATGATTATCAGTTTGGATATAAGCAGCCACCTAATAAGGCCTACCGCACTAAACAAATGCCAATATAGCCTGCATGATAGATAATTCATTATCTAACAGACCACTCAGGCCTAACAGGTGCTCTTATCAGTCGTGCACATGTGAAATCATCGTTCCGAAAAGATCCTTTTGCGGCGTCTCTACCTTGTTGACCAATACCTCCACCTCGCATCGGTAAAATGTCTCTTTCTCTTTCTGCCTTTTGCACTCGGCTCCATTGTCGTTGCATATGTATAGGCGTATCACTGACCATTTATAGGCAATTGTGGGCGTTAATTGGGGTGTGATCAGAACGCGCGTTCACGTGCGCCAAGTTAAGTGTTGATTGTGATTTATAAAGGGCAGCTGGCGTTGGCGTGGCCTAAGTGAACATGGGTTGTGATACGCAGTGGTTTATAAATGAGATTTTTTGTGCGTATATTTTCGTACTTACTTAGCTAAGCAAACTTAGTTACGTGGATTCTACGCAACGTTTATAAATGAGGCCCCAGGTTGTCAAAAACGAGCATTCTCCTTTAAGAAGCGTTCCTTAAGAAGGTTCTTTATCGGGAAACCCGGCCAATATCCTCACTTTTTTTAGACTCGTAATACATAACCGTTAAATTATCTTTTTGTTAAAGGTACCCAACGAAACGTGAATCAAAACAATCCGTTCTTTGTTTATTTTCGAAATTCCTCGATTATATGGTTCCTTGTAGTCTAATAAACATGTTGAATCACTTGAATGTCTTTCCTACCTTGTAATTTCTTCGCAAAATGATATTTAGCTAATGTTTTGAAAACAACAAAGATGTGTGAAACGTCACTATTATGTGCTCCGCGTATTGACGCAATGACGTAGTACGCGTTTTTCGGGGACCACCTTCTCAAATTTGCTCTAGAGCGCATACTAGTGGTCAAAAACTACATTGGGTACCTTTAATGGCAACGTTTTGGAATAGAATAAAGCTGTGTGACCTGGGGCCTCATTTATAAACATTGCGTAGAATCCACGTAACTAAGTTAGCTTAGCTAAGTGATTACTAAAATATACGCACAAAAAATCTCAGATTTATAAAACGCTGCGTATCACAACCCATGTTCACTCAGGCACGCCTACGCCAGCTGCCCTTTATAAATCACAATCAACACTTAACTTGGCGCACGTGAACGCGCGTTCTGATCACACCCCAATTAACGCCCACAATTGCCTATAAATGGTCAGTGATACGCCCCAAAAAAATATGCAACGACAATGGAGCCGAAAATCAGAAAGCGAAAAAAGAATTTCACTGAGTGTGAGGTGGAGGTGTTGGTGAACGAAGCCGAGACCCGACATCAAGTTCTCTTCGGAACACTGAGCATGGGAGTAACCCACGGCAGAAAGACTGCCGAGTGGGAGAAGGTCACGGAGGCGGTGAATGCTGTTGGCTTCCAGCAGCGTTTTGTGGCCGATATTAAAGAAAAGTGGTGTGATATCAATGTGGACGCGAAGAAACGCATAGTGGCCCACAGACGAAGTGTCGCCAAGACGGGAGGGGGATCAGCAACACGGGAGCCCACCCCCCTAGACAACAAACTAGCATCTATAATTGGCGATTCCTGCCTGAGTGGCATAGTGCCAGAGGAGGATGGGGACACCGATGTCTGCCCCCCGGAAGATATTGGTAGGTCATTTAATTATATTACCGTTGCACCTGTCTAAAATATGAGAAACCAATTTAATAGTCATAAAACATGACGTTTAATATCCCATCAGATGCTGCAGATCCCAGCTGTGGGCCCACAACGCCATTGGAGGTGGCTGGCTGTTCTAGAGGTTGGCCTTCACCACTCCCTGTTCGTACCCGCCCCTCAGGGTCGCCCTCCACTCCTTCGAACCCTGATACCCCGTTCGTGCCACAGCTTGCCCCTCTGCCACAAAGAGCCCGGAAGGGGAGACGCACTCTCTGGGTCCCTCAACAGAGAGTAGCGCTCACAGATTCCCCTTCATCTCCCACTCCCTCCTCTCTGGAGGCCATTATGGACACGCCGCGCCCTCTACATCCCCCATGTAAGCGGCTGTTAGCCATGACTACACGGCCGGATCCGGTTACACCACGCTCCTCTGCGCCACAGTCAGGGAACGCTTCCCCTGTTACTGTTTCCCTATCCCCCCTGAGGACTGTTGGAGCTCTCCCCTCACCCTCGGCGCAGCCTCAACGTCCACCTCCCTCTTCTGCCCCTGATGTTGGCAAACCCACCACACCCCGTAGGGATGGAGACCTTGTAACACTCACACAGGCTTCTCCGGGTATAGTCTGGGCTTCCCAGGGGTCAGACTCCCCAATTCCTGCCACTCCCCCAGGACCTGCCCCAACACTGGAACGGGACCGGTCTTCTCCTGTTGCCTGCCACCAGCATGGGGCCACCCCTCGTTCCAACGTGACCCCTGTACCCTCTCCTGCCCGGGAGCAGAGACGAACCTCACTCATTGTCCATCATCGCGAGGGAAACAAATCCTCCTGGACCATTCTCCCGGTCCGCAGGATTGTGGTGATGGGGAATTCCAATCTCAGGAATCTTCCCCCTGTGACCGACCAGGATGTTCAGATAGATTGTTACCCAGGGGCTAATCTGTCACACGCTCACGCCATCTTGTCATCGATCCCCCAGCCTTGTCCCCATGTGGATAAGGTGATCCTATCCTTTGGTCTAAACAACAGGGAACGGGGTTCCGTACAGAGCCTGGGAATGAGCCTACGGGCTATGTACCATGCAGCTACCAGACAGTTCCCCAAGGCCTCAGTCCTAATCCTGGTGATCACATACACTAAGATGTTACCAGAACAGGAGAGGAGGCGGCTTTTGGGCCTCAATGACTGCATTGTAGAGTACCCCCACATCCCCCCCCTGTCGCCCGAACACATCACAATGCGCATCGGTGACCTAATCCACTGGTCATCCGACATGGGCTTCCATATGTGGAATCTCTGGAAGCGCTATTTAAACTAGGTGACTCCCCCTCCGGGTCCTCCCCTGACACCAAAGACGTAATCAACCTCTCAGCTCACTTCCACCCCTCACCAGCTCAGGTATCCCTCCTTAGCAGGGGCCTTTCCTTTATCCCGGTACTGGATGTGACACGCAACCAACAGCACAGTCTCAGGGAAGAGGTCATAGCCTACCACAGACGACTCAAGCCATTTATTTCGATGAGGACGATTCGGATCAGGAATCTATCACCCCGTTCATGCCCAAATCATCGTGGCAGCCCCGTGATGACCAACTTCCTCCGTCACTGCTCTCCCTCATTTCTGAGGCAGAGCGCCAACTAAGTATGCCTGAGTACTATCATAAACTGCCGGGCCCCATTTTTCTAGATACAGCACAACAGATTGCTCTCATACTGGACAACCTTAAATCCCACAATTACATCACCTCCAAACAACACAAGTATCTGACCGGTTCGCAGGACTACAGGGCGAGGAGGTTCTATCTCCTCCCCAAAATCTATAAAGACCTCTCCTCCTGGACAATCCCCTTTAAAATCCCTCCGGGCAGACCGATTGTGTCTGACTGTGCCAGCGAAACATATGGCATTTCAGAATACATTGACCATTTCCTCAACCCCCTGTCAGTTCTCCATCCCAGTTATATTAAAGACACATATGACTTCATCAGCAAGGTACAGGCTGCCACCCTTGGCCCTCATGACCTTTTGTTTTCAATGGATGTTTACAGCCTATACACCAACATTGAGACGATCCCAGGCCTCCAAGCGGTCCCAACCCCTCACCTGGGCGTCCAGATACTCACATCCTCAGACTGCTCGAACTGTCATTGACCAAAAATGACTTTGAATTCAACGGGCAAACTTACCTACAGGTCAAGGGGATGGCTATGGGAAAGAAGTTTGCCCCATCGCTAGCAGACATCTACATGGCCGCTTGGGAGGAAACTCTCCTCCCACTCTGCCCCCTCAAACCATCTCACTATTACAGATACCTTGACGACATCTTGGGTATATGGCCACACTCACGCAGTGCCTTTGACAGTTTTGTTGCAATCCTCAACTCCCACCATCCCTCAATAAAACTTAAGAGTGTACTCCACGACAGTAGTGTAGACTTCCTAGATGTGACCACCTTCAAAGGGGAGTCCTTTCACGCCACACACCATCTTGACACCAAGGTATTTTTCAAGGCCACAGACACGCACGCTCTGCTCCATGCGAGTAGTTTCCACCCCCCTCACACATTCAGGGGTCTGGTCAAATCCCAGCTCTTACGCTTCTATCGCATTTGTACCAGGCCCTGTGATTTTGAGGAGGCTACTGATGTCCTCTTCAAGGTCTTGAGGCAGAGGGGCTACTCAAGGTCCCTCCTGCGCTCTGCTAGAAGGTAGTTTTTGGAGCCCCGCCCCCCCCCGTACGGGCAAAACCCTGCCTCTGGTCACAACGTACAGCAAATGCTCTGTCGCCATCAATGCTCGCCTCACTCAACTTCAACCGTTTCAAATCTGACACTGGTATCCTGAGCAACTTCTCTCTGGTCTCAGCCTTTAAGAGGAACTCAAACCTGGGGGATTTTCTAGTACATAGCCGCCTCAGGCCCCTCAATCCCATAGTGACTGAGCAACATCCCCATTTCCTACATCTTACCTCTGTCCAAAATGTATCTGCCGCAACACATCATCCAATCCCTCATAGAATACCCATTCACACCTTCAACTGTGTATATGCCATACAATGCCTGGCCTGTGGTCTCTATTACGTGGGTGAGACCGGCAACTCTCTCTAAGCTCGTCTGAGCCAACACCTACGCAACATTAATCTTCATCTCCGTTCTGACACTCATCTGGTCAGCCACTTCCTCAACCATGGCCCCTCCTCCCTCGCCATGATGGGGCTTGAACACGACCCAAACTGGACACGACCCCGCAGACAGAGGCGTGAACGGGTTTGGATCAGCCGCCTAGGCAGTATTTTCCCAAACGGCCTCAACGAACGTCTGTAAGGTAATGTACCTACTCCCGCCCTACTCTGTGAATTTGGTTATCTGTTTTCATTGACAACTCAACATTCCCTTTTTGTGTCCGGATTCAATGTTGCAGGTCTTGTTTCTCCCGGTCCTCAGCCTTGCACTCAGCCCTCACCCTATTCTTACTATGGCTCTGGCTCTATAGTCTGACCCTCACCCCAATCCTGACCCTATAGTCACAGGGCCTATATTTGATCCCGTCCTCGACTTGGCTCCTAACCCTCACTTTAACCTCCTTAGGGATTCTGAATCCTGGAGCCTGGCCCTTAACCTTATGGAACCTCCTCATAATCGGCTTACATACTCATGGGATACATTTTCATTGGATGGGAGCGGAGTGCTTCCCGTTACTCAACTCTATGCTTGAGGGCAATAGTTCCCTCTAGGTGTACTGCTTGGGGAACCTCTGTTGCAAAAAACCTAACCCTAACCCCCTCACCCTAACCCACACATGGAATTGTATTTGATTGCATGTAATTTTTTACCACCTGTCAGTGTGTTGGATGTTCTTCTCTTATCAGGACTTGGATTACAACGACCACACGTTGATATATGGGATTTGGACCACCTATCAGTGTATTGGATGTTCTTCTCTACAATGGCCTTGTGGGGTTTGGATCATACTGGTATTAAAGTTGACATGGGTGTGGAGGTATGGAACTGGAATCACTATTTGGATTAATAAATTAATTGTTATCAAAGTCAATAATTTGATTTGTTAAGAAAATTTGTTAAGAAAATGTTAAAACTTTTGATTAAAAAAAAAATTCAATGAATAATCGTGTTAAATAATCGTGATCTCAATATCAATCAAAATAATCGTGATTATGATTTTTGCCATATTCGAGCAGCTCTAGGGTGTCCCTACGGTAGCTACGGGAGTAATTGGAGTGTCTAATCCGTGTTTCTTGGAGAAACGTTTTCCCATTTATCACCGGGTGGTTGGTGTAGCCTAACTAGGAGTAAGCTTCCAACCAAGGGGCTGGTGTTCAGCCGGGCAGGCATATGCTTTTTTGTTTGTCTTTAACGTAGGCCTTTGTTCGTCCTTTACGTTCTGTATCCCTACACGGGGTCGTCTTTGTTGTTTACTGTTTGAGTTTCGTCTCTGTCTTGTATGTGTTGTTAAGCGCGCCTATTTATCCAGGTAAAAGTATTGTTTATTTTTTCCGACACTGTTTTTGAGGGCCGTAAATCGTACCTGCTAGTGAGTAGTCTGAGAGACGTTCATCTCCGTGTTACGTAGGAGTGTGGGAAAGTGTTCTTTATTCTTTTCTGTTTTGTTTTCTTGTGCATTATGGGTTCCACTACTAGCTCACCGCTTGATATTCTCAAATTGTCTGGTCCAGCTAAGATTGTTGCTCTGAAGCATTCTGCTAGTGCCTGTTGGCAGATTCCGCTATGGAATAAGCATAGTAGTTTTCCGTCTCCATCTGGTATGCTTAGCGTTAAAGCCTTGGCCAACGTTAGGGCTCAACTAGAAGCGTTTGAGAAAACTAAGTTGGGGAGAAAAAGTGTTAATGCTATCGATTGGGCTGCGTTTAAAATTTGGGAGTCAGTAGCGCGGGAAGGGTTTTTGAGGTCAGAAAAGAAAGACAAAGAAACTGTCCAGCCGACGGCGTCTTCGCCGCTTCCCCCATCGAGTCACTCTGACATAGATTTTTCCCCCTTGAATTGTTGCCCCGTGCTCACACCACCCAACCAGGCTGTTGTTCTTCCCCCTTTCAATGCTCCCGCCATTATTAGCCATGTCCCTACTGCTCCCCGGGCCACCCACATGCACCCAACCGTGAAAACTGCATCTTTAGCCAACTCAGGGTCTGAGATGTGGGGACGGTGGCGTGGAGTGGCGAGACTCCGCCCCCCTCAGGTCAGAGGTTGTGGGGGGCAGGTCCGTGATTGCCAGGCCATCCCCAGGCACCCCTCATTGGAGACCATGTGTCTATAGCCCACCCCGGGCCGAGCAGTAGCTGTGGAGGTGTTGTATGGAAGTTGAGGTTAGAAGCAGTAGCAGTGAAAAGCAGTATGTGTTTGTTATAAGTACTGCTAGTACTACACTCAAAATAGATTAGACCACTCATCATAACTCATAGTTTTATTGAGTTCAATAGCTGAAAGAGGAGAAAAGATATTAATATGAGTTTGCAGCCTGAAAAAGTGTCATTCTAAATATTTCTTTGAATCTACGGAAGGAAGGAAGGAAGGAAGGAAGGAAGGAAGGAAGGAAGGAAGGAAAGATGGATGGATGGATGGATGGAAGGAAGGAAGGAAGGATGGAAGGAAGGAATATGAATGCTACCACAGTAGTCATAAAAGGGTGCCTGTACAGAGAGCCTGCACGTGTCCCCAAATTCAAATCTCAACTGACACTGAGCATCCTCTCATTCACTTCAATGGAAAGGCATGCCGGCTTCAGACAGCTCTCTCTCAAAAAGTATAAAGGCTACAGCTTAGCTATTGACATCGTAGGAATCCTGAGAACTTGCTGAACATTTGTATGTATAATTGTCCATGTAGCTTAAAAACTGTAGGCATGGCGACGAGTAAAAGGGTAACAATGCAAAATGAGCAGCTCAAAAGTCAGAGTGTGGGCCAATACGTTTCAATGGAGAGCGCAGTTGCCGAACAAATCATCATACAGCGAAAACTATAAGTCACACGGCTTAGATACTTACATTGTACAAATCAGCACAGTTGTGTGAACGTTTTGATGTATAATATGTGTATGAGCTGTTAAAACTGAAGGTGCGACAGCAGTTTACAAAACGTGTAGATGTTTTTAAAAAAAAAACAGGCTGCCACACTCTGAAAACTGAACATTCCACACATCCGCTTCAATGTTTAAAAAGGTCCAAAACAAACTTAAATTACATAAAAACTATAAGGAATTTTAAAAATCTGTTGAATGCGTTAAATGTGCTAAAGGTCCTGAACATTTTAAACTTTGAAGGAGGTTTCTAGCACAAAAAATAAAGGAGGAGATAGGTTTCAAAGCTGAAGAGAATTTCAAGGTCCACCCATAGACTTCCATTGTAAAAAAAAAATATTGAAAAAGCTGAATATTTTTAAAAATATAAAAGATATAAAAAATCTGAAAGATATCATGAAGGAGTTGAAGGCTGAAGAAGGTTTCAAAACTCCCCCATTGACTTCCATTCAAAAAAACTGTTGAAAAAGTTGAATATTTTAAAAAGTATAAAAGGTATAAAAAATCTGAAAAGATTCCGATAATGTCCTTAACAAGCTGAACATTTTGATACTTTTGATGGTTTAAATAGCTCAAAGTATGAAGGAGCTACAGAGAGCCAAAAAACGTACGGAAGAAGAAGTAAGAATAATAATAATAAAAAAAAACTATAAAGAACTGGATAACAATAGTGTGAATGCTCTAAAGCATTCACACTAACTACATCATTTCTTATTCAAAGTTTAAAATGTTAAGGACCTTAAGCTGTTTCAAGGAATGATTTCAAGCAGAGGGACCTTTAAATTCAGTGAGCTAGCCAAGGTTGTTGTTCAAGTAACATTACGTTATTGAAGTTTTAGTGTTATTAATATAATAAGAGCGGTTACTAGTAGTTATAATTATATATAATATATAATAATACCTGCTTTAGATGTATTTTTCTAACATATTTTTATGATTATTTTTTTTACGTTAGCATTAGATAGCTAACTTTAGCTACAAGCTAATGCTAAAACAAGGCTTCAAAACTCCTCGAGCCATTTAAATTTCCCGGGCTTGGTAAACCATAAGCTCACGACCTATACACTCGCGAGTCAGATCATAACGTGTGTGTTCGTTTAGTCCAGGGGTGGCCAACCCGCGGCTCGCGAGCCGCATGCGGCTCTTTGCCCGTCAATGTGCGGCTCCTCCATCCATCCCCCCAAAAAAGTTGGCTTGCGGCTCTTCCATCCTTTCATTAAAAAATAAATTCATTCATTCATTCCATAAGAACGTTTCTCTCTCTCTAGTTTCGCTGTGCATTTCTTCCCGCCCATTTTAGTTTATTGCAGATTTGTCATAAAATCATGATTCGTTTCGCTAGTGAGGAAGTCGCGTGAGAACCACTTCAAACCAATCATATAGGTAGCAAATCACCTTGGTAACAAAATTATTAGGTGCGTTTACATGGACAGTTTGAATCATTTTTGGAAGACCAAACCGATTGAAAATATGTCATATAAACACCTCAATCCGACTGAAATGCCCCAACCCGATTGAAATTCCAATCGCTTTCAAGGAGGTAGTTTAAACCTTTTCGAAACCGTTTGGTCCGTCATACTACCTTGAATCGGATTGATGCTGCGTCTGCGTTCATTTTGCGCATGTTCAAGACTTGACTAATCAAGGCATGCTCGACAGTTCCGTAGTCAGCTGTTTGTAACCATCGTAACGCAATCAGTCACAGCTGCGTGCGCGTTCGAAACATTTTGTTTCGTTGTCGCATGTAAACATCCAACCAGTTTACTTTGTATCCCATGTATATGCTCAAGCTGAAATCAGCTTGAAATCAACCAGATTGAAAAATATTTGTCATGTAAACGCACCTATTGTAAACAAAATAATTTGCTTTGCGTGGGTCATTCTCTTTTACGACAAAAGCTAACGTAGCCTAGGCTACTACTGTACACAACCAAAGAATGGCTGGAAAGAAATGCGCAGCTAAAAGAAAATATGAAGACGAACACAGGACATTTTTTACCCGAGTGGGGAGAGTAATTTTTTCTTCATAGAACATAATGGTAAGCCATTCTGTCTGATATGCCAGACATCATTGGGAACTTTTCAAAGCCTCAAATCTCGAGCCCAGTCCAGTCCAGCCCAACCCAGCCCAGCCCAGCCCAGCCCAACCCAGTCCAGTCCAGTCCAGTCCAGTCCAGTCCAGTCCAGCCCAGTCCAGTCTAGTCCAGCCCAGTCCAGTCCAGTCCAGCCCAGCCTAACCCAGCCCAGTTCAGCCTAACCCAGCCCAGCCCAGCCTAACCCAGTCCAGCCCAGCCTAACCAAGCCCAGTCCAGCCTAACCCAGCCCAGTCCAAAATATATTATGTCAGAAAATATCTTGTTGTATGTATACATTTTAAATAAATTAACTTTAAATGTATATTTAATGGACAATAATGTTTTTCTTCTTATTTTAGACTGGGATGCCTTGGGATTTTAAGTACATAATTATGAAGGGTGCGGTGACTGAAAAAAAGTTGAGAAACGCTGGTATATATGGTGTGGCTCTGGGTGGTACCACAGTAATTTTTGTGGCTCTTAGTCTCTGACTGGTTGGCCACCCCTGGTTTAGTCCCTCTCAGGCTAGTGAGAGTTCGTTTAGCCCCTCTCAGGCTAGTGATGGGCAGTCTGACTCTTTTCAAAGATTCGGTTCATTCGAGTTGATTCTTCTAATTGTGCCTGAACCTTTCGAGTTCATACATTTTTTTGTCAGCGGCAGCCCAGAACACGAACGTTTGACAATTGACCCCACAAAACTTCTCTCCGATGCAAAGAATGCATGCATTACCAGTCAACATGTGTATTTACATTAATACATTTAAAATGTTCGTCTCTATTAACGTTAGCTATAATTATAAAGATTCGTTTGTTCATTTTCGCCCATCGCTAAAGTTAACGTTAAAGGAATAGTAAAGGGAAAATGCATGTTTAGCCCTGTTTTAGGGTTACTTGTGATCATATACAATGATTCAGATCAAAACGTTGACAAAACTAGCATTTTCGACAAAGTTGATTATTGCTCTACCACCGTTTTGGTCATACAATGGATTTGGATGGGCATCATGAAAAATCATTCAAAAACATGTTAAACCCTCGATTTCAAAGACTAGAAGCTCACCGAGGGTGTAATTGGTGTCTGTTGGTGTTCTGACATCAAATTCGCCGCAAAGTATGAATCCTGTAGGGTTTTATTGATCATTTTTTGAAATCCATTGACTTGTATTGACGCGACCATTGTAGATGTGTAGATCAATCCGCAGAGGTGATTCAGGAAGCAGAAACTACTTACGGTAGATATTGTTTATGTTAGCTAGGCTAGCTAGTTTGCTCACTGCTCACGCTACTCTTTAGCTCACAGACAAGGAAGCCCTAGGCTACAGTTCATGATTGCGAGGAATTAGACTTTGATGGCAGCGCTTATCGTTTCGAGCCTGAATATAGTGAGGAGGAACTACGGCAAATGGAAGAGATGGAGGCTCGCCGAACCGCAGAGCCAGAGACGGTCGATGAAGCATGTCGCTATACCACGAACCACAGGTGTTTGGTGGTGTGCTTGCAAACATTGCTGACAGATGCCCACCAAAGAGGAAAGTTTGTGCTGTACCGAGTGGGACCTGTTCCTAACAGCTGACATGGCAAACCTTTCGGTCCATGAGTCTGACTCCTTGCCTGTTGAAAGTGAGTCCTGCTTTTACCACTAGTATTTATGTCCGAGCTAATAAATCTACAGTTTCGATAATTTCATGCTGTAAGACCACTTATTACAATTGTATTTTTCTAAAGTTAGTTAGCAAAGGGATTATTATTATTATTATGCTTCAACACACACACACACACACGGGCGCACACACACACACACACAGCTGGCAATAAGACTTACCTCAAGTTCTTCCACTCGTTCGTCTTCTGTCGTTCCTCTATGTAAAGTCGGAACAGCATCACGTGCACAGCAATAACTAGCTAGTATTACGCTTCAAGCTCAACTGAAGTCCAGATGCGTGTCGCTGCTGCACACATGTGCCTATCTCCGTCTCCAAAGTTCCGTTAGGTTACACAAAGGGGTTAACGGTCTCTACATTGATGGGAGCTAGTCCCCACTGACAACACAAGCACTTTACGCTAGACAAACTGAACTCTGTACCCATGCTGTATCTTTCATTATATTAACTTTCATTATATTAGTAGTGTATATCCATGGTGTCAGTCTGTGTCTGCTGAAATACAATCGCTTTTTTTCTTTTTTTAACGCTACACAATACCGTATGCATTATTTGCATATGCAAAACCATATGCATTACTTTCCAAAACGCCATAAAATGTTAACTTTCTCAAAGGAATTAGAATCACCAGGGAATGATGATTATGGAATAATATATTTTTCACTTTTATATTTTTCAGAATGGCACTATCAGAGATTCTGCGCGCTGGCTGCTCAACCGGCCCCTACACCAGACCGTCCCCTGTCGGGATTACAGTGCTGGGCGAGAAGGAGCAGATGAAGGTCCATAAATGGACCTTCAAAAATGAGGAGTGCTCCCCCACCCTCATAAAAAAAATGGTGACAAAGGTCAAACTTTTGGAGGAGCTGGTGGACAAGCTGAAGGTTTTTACTGTTTCATTATCATACCTATATTACATGCTACAGTGGCCTGCCCACGTGACCTGAATTATTTGCATCCTACTGTAGGTAGGCGAAATACATTGAGCTATAGGGTCAATCTGAATTAAATCAGTTCTCAGTCTAAATCAGCTTGACCTTTAGAACCTTCTAAACAGACATAAGTAGCACTCACAATCAATCTCTCACAATATTGTCAGATAAATGGAACCTTTATTTGAATTAACTGAATTAAACAACTAAAAAATTCATGTCACATTGTTTGACAATAGCTACATGTAGCTCATGCACATTCTTTTCTAGATATCTTTTGACCTCTATATGTGTGAATTGAAATATGATAGCCTACCAATTTGTTCTTGGTCATAGCTACTGGTGTCTGTAGAAATATGTCTCTGTCATACAGTATGAATAGATTTCCTATTGTACTCTATTGTAATTTGCTTTATGCATGCATCTCTTACTTCTCATTAGGTGGGCAAAAGCTATGTCCTCCGAGGCTACCAGGTCCGGGGAGGGGACAACCCCTCTTTATTTATAAGGAGGGACACGCAGCTGTTCATGACGGCCCCAATTGAGGTGAGTGAAGACCTCAGGGCCACGGGACACCTGCTCCTCCACCCCCAGTCCATACTCCAGGACATCAAGTCCCACACCACTAGAGGACTGGTTTCCCTGGAGGGGAGAGTGGTTGAGGTTAGTTCACATTCTGAGTTAATAGCCATTTATGTGTGCCTTACTACTTCAAAATTCAGGCTTGCTATTAAAATTGTGATCCAAAGACTTGAATACACAGACAGTTCATTTGTTGAAAGAGTACTATAGGCCTAGCGTTAATGCCTTATTTATTGTCCTGCGATTTGTGGTAGATGTCGGCGGTGACCAGGGTGACAAGCCCCAGGGAAGAGTTCCCTGTCCGGCGGGTCACTATTGAGAAGGTAAATATGTTTTAGTAATAAAATTAGGGGTCTAAAATTCAAAACGTATCACTTAGTGCATTTAATAATTTTTTTATTTTGCTATTTTCAGGATGGCGAGAGGGTGGTGGTGTCCCTGTGGAGGGAAGCCACCCTCCTCGCCACTCCCCTCAATAGTGGCCTCCACCTCACTAATTTGAAGGCGACGGTTGGGGACTATGGGAACACCGCCCAGTCCACTCTTTACACCACAGTAGAGGTAAATTATGTTGTGGTAAATGTGGGGAAATGGCGATTTTAGGAAATAGCTTGGTATATGTGCATAAATTCTACATTACCTGTCAGGTCAGTTCACAAAGTACTTATTGTTTGTAACTGTACACTTATATGCCTTCTAAATATAGAGACATGAAAAAGTGCTGATCCCATCTCAGTAGGATGTTACTGATAATAAGACAAACTTATGTGCTCTCTCTACCATTTTCCCAAAGCTACACCTGTTCAGGTTTACAAGCCTTGCAGAGTTCTGTTGTGTCTAGGACCACCTAATTGTTGCTTACTAAACGAAATGGTTTCTGAACAACAGCTATCGTAGTAGTAGATTAATCTTAATAGTAGATTAAGGTATACATGCATATTGCTTATTATCACACACGTATGCTATAATTTGATAAAACTTATACATTATTGCATAGTGCTTGTGTTAATTGGTACTTAAAATGGCACAGGAAAATAAGTATAATATGGAGCAAAAGTACTTGAAAATAATTAATATACATTTAATTATGTCTGTACACTGAACTTATGTTTGTTTTTTTGTGCTGCAGGACATCGAACAAACGTCAGAGAGAGTGTTTGCGGTGTGGGGCTGTGAAGGGGACGGGGACACCCTGTCCATTCTCCTCTCCACAAACCAGGAGCTGAAGGTGGCCAGGGACTTGTGGGAGAAGGTGGTTGGGAAGGAGCTTCCTTATGCCCCCTACCCTGTCCTGGGAGAGGTCAGGGGGGACACAATAATTTCGTTGAGAAGGGAGGAGTAAATGTTATTTTATATTGTTCTGTAGTAATCTTTCAGTTGTTGTTGTTGTTCTTCTTATTATTATTATTATATTGACTTGTTTTTGTTGTTTAAATCAAATGAATAAATGTATACATGAGATTAAAAATGAATTTCATGATTATGTTTTTATATATTTTTTTTATGAAATATGACATTTATAACCACGCGTATGTCAGGAACAAATACCGTAATAATGTGTGCATGTCCTAAGCTGAGGTCAATGTTGCCTGTGCATGATGGTGCATGCTGCTATACTGTAGTTACATCTTTCAAATGATATAATGATTTTATGTAGGCTAACTCGAGGTGCATTATTCACCATAACGGAGATCGGAGGACATGAAGTTCAAAATCAATATCCAAGTGGGCTGCTGCAACAGACTATCACTCCCCTCAGTCACCCGTTTGTCTGTAGGCCTATGGTATAAGCACAACAACACGTGTGTGACAAAATATAGGTTATAGTTTTTTTTGTGACCTGACGTGTGTCGCCCTGAGGTAGTACATTCCGGTAAGGTAGGTGGCCGCATAGATATTAGCGACTTTACGTAGTACGGGAGAGGAAGTTCCATTTACACATACCTGTCTATACAGTGTTCCGAATCGCATACTACCCTACTATATAGTATTCCAAAACAGAATGTATTATGTCCCAATACATACAGATGTGAGAACATAAGAATGTAACTTGACCCGCGGTATTCTAACAGGTGCTTTACGGCATTCCGCACCACCGCTCGCATGCCCATAGGGGCGCAGTAATACTACTCATTGACCCATTGCTGTAGCTCATCTCGCACATTAGATGAGCCTACCGTTCTCAAACTCCTTGTTCTCTGTCTGGTTGTAATTTAATTATTACGAACAAAGCCTATCTATTTATAGTTTCTATCTCTGTAACTGTCGCCGGGTCTATATCTGTTAACTCATGTGTCGGGACAAGAAGAAGTTTAATACAGTAGGCTAACTGAGTGTTTTCATATGGAACATGGCATCAGGACGAGTAAGATGGCTAACGGAGCTGACCAGAGATGTGTTTGAAATGGTTCACTCACTCCCTATTCCCTATGTAGTGCTACTCATAGTGAACTACAAAGGGAATGATTTAACAGTTTTGGGACACTACATGGAATGTCATTGCATAGGATATTCATGACGCAAACAAGCAGACGCGCCAATCACTGATGGCAGCAGGTTGAAATATCAGGTAGTATTCAGGTTCCATGTTTAGTTGAATGATAAATCCCATATAAATGTTTGGAATTCTAATGATGTGCAAGTGTGATTTTGTCAACTTTAGTGCTGTCTGCTAATAGCAGGCTGTGAAGCTGCACGATAAGACCGTGATAGCAAGTAAGCTCACGACAGCAGCTTCCATAATATTAACGGTAGCTGTCGGTGGCTAAAAAGCAGATAGCTAACTTAACAACGATGATTCCTGTAGCTATTTTGATTTTGATGCTATTAGTTCAACTTGTTTCCCGGGCAGGAACGGAGACAGACTCGCATTAGCAGCAAAGCAGCTACAGGAATGATCTTAACATTAGCTAACTGCTTTAGCCACTGATAGCTACCGTCTTCTTCACTTCTCCTTCGGTAAAACATGACACCGTTGTATTGTGGTATTGTGGAGGGCTTAGGCAGAAGCAGGAAGACAAAACCGTCATGGGACCTTAAATCAGAAAAAATGTGGAATGGTAGTGAACGGCGTGAGAAGCTATTGTAAGCTAGACTGCAACGTAAACAAACAACACGTGACACGGGTCAGACGTCGGGTCAGCTAGCTAGCTAACAACTGTACCAGTTAGCTAACAACTATGAACTCAAACTCCTTGTTCTCTGTCTGGTTGTAATTTAATTATTACGAACAAAGCCCATCTATCTATAGCAGGGGTGTCAAACATACGGCCCGCGGGCCAAAACCGGCCCGCCAGATGGTTCAAACCGGCCCACGAGACGACGTCCAAAATTAATAAAAAGGAACAGATATTCCAAATTTGTCCAGCAGAGGTCGCACTGACATAACGAGAGATCCGGAAATAAACAGCACGTGACAGCAACGCGCCCAGAATCATCTGGCAATCTTGCCTTATCGTTATTAAGCTCTTGTTGTCAAAATTACCCACGGTTGCACAGTCATAACCAAAATGTCTGTCAAAACGGAGAAAAGTTGACACAGAGTGCAGAGTTTTCCAAGAAAAATGGACTGATTCTTATTTATTCACAGAAGTGAAAGGGAAACCTGTGTGCTTGGTGTGTAATCAGCAAGTTTCAGTGCTCAAGGAATATAATATTCGACGCCACTATGAGACTCATCATGGTGAAAAATACAACCATTTGCGAGGACAACTGAGAATAGAGAAGATAAATGAATTGTTAGTGGGTCTGAAGAAACAGCAGTCTGTTTTTACCCGTAGCCGAGAGGTCAGTGATGCAGCGGTGAAAGCTAGCTACCTTATTGCTAACGAGTTAATGTTAGGATCCAAGCCATTTTCTGAGGGCGAGTTCGTGAAAACATGCTGAAGGCTGCAGAAATCGTGTGCCCTGAAAAGCGACAGGCCTTTGCCAACATTAGCCTAACGAGGAACACTGTCGCAGATAGAATTTCAGATCTCTCGGCAGACTTGGACAGCCAAATGAATCACAAAGTCAAGTCATTTGTTGCATTTTCGGTTGCAATTGATGAGAGCACTCTGAAGAATACAGTTCTGTTAAAAATAACATTTACTGTGGTAATGTAATATTTAAAGACCATGAACATTGTGCAGTATAATATCAGTCAGCAGCTTCAGCACAAAATAGTTTGGTCTGGTGTAACTCTATTGCTCATGCACTGCTATCACTTTTATGGGTTTTTGAAATGTACAAATTTAATACATTTACAAGGCAGGGTGATAACGTTCTTCATAGCTCCCACTTTAGTTTGTGCATAGTGTGGTGAGTCAGTTCAGGTGGTCAGATGTGAAAATGTATCTACTGTACATTAAAATAAACAAGTTGTTTTAATCAAAGTGAAATGCCATTTTTTCAGTTCCATAGGCCTATCTGTGAATAAATGTTTTGTGCCTTTGTAGATCCACTGTGATCTGTGAGTTATAATGCACATATATAGGCTAAATGATAAATTAAGGCATAATATTGAAATATTGAAAAACAAAGGTAAAGATTTGGAGTTGACGTTATTTCTAGGTTATTTTGCTATTATTTTACTGGCCCGGCCCACTTGAGATCAGATTGGGCTCTATGTGGCCCCTGAAGCAAAATGAGTTTGACACCCCTGATCTATAGTATCTCTCTCTGTAACTGTCGTCGGGTCTGTATCTGTTAACTCATATGGAACAAGGCATCGGGACTAGTAGAGGTTTATTACAGTAGGCTAACTAGCTAGCTAGCAGTGTTCTCATATGGAACATACTGGATCTACATAGCAAACAAGCATAACAGTGTGTCCTGAAGACCGACGACTTGCTACAGTAGGCTACCTCCTGGAATACCCCACTTAAAGGACTTTCATATTGAAATTTCCTTGATGGTCTGGGGGGTTGCGATGTGTTGCATAGGGGCTCTTCAAATCAAACTGTATTCATTCATTTCAGACACAGGGGCACCACGATACAGGCACAATATTGATGCCGTTGGTCAATCTTGTGTTTTTGTTTTTATTTTTTTGCAAAAAAGGCTATGTACACACATCGGAATAGATACACAAAACAAAAAAACAGCTGTGTACTAGTAGGCTACCAGTATAGCCTGCTACAGAGTCCCGGGGGGATGTCACATTCCTGACGGGCCACCAGCAACCTCGACGATCTTCGGCAACACATTCTTGAGATGGTCGATGTAGTTGTTGCATGTCTTCACATCCAGTACCTCATACCAGAAAGTTTCAATGGCATGAATCAGCTCCTGTCTGTTGCTGGGTTTTGCCGTGCGCCGAATGTACGTCTTCAACTGGTTCCACACCATCTTGATGGGGTTCAGATCTGGAGATCTTGAGAAAAGATAATAAATTAGGCTAAATATATTAAAAAGTAGGCCACTCCACCGTCACAAAGTCATCGCCTCACTATCCGGTAGTTTGTAAACAACATATGCAATATTACATAAACAACTTACTCTGCTGGTGTTTTGATCCAATTGATCCCCTCGGCAGCGATGTAGGCTCTAGCTGCAGTGTGCTTGGGGTCGTTGTCTGCATAAATAAAGGGAGAAAAAATATTAGGCACACCAATTTAGGCTTAACAACAGATTTTTCACTCAATGAGTGCTTTGCATGTAGCCCATCGTAACAATAGTCTACATTGAAAAAAACGATGCGTTGGTCCATTCCAGTTGTTTCTGATGTACGGTGCAGCAGCCATTGTTATGAAGTCGCCATTCATGATTCCTGAATAAAAGAACAACACTAAATTATTAGATTATTGGCTACCTACAGTAGACCCTACACCAACATATGTAGCCTAATGGATAATAGCCCGCAAAACGCTACAACGATTAAATAATAGCTAGGCTACCTTCGAAAAATGATAATCGGTCCTCGTCCCTGTCGAGAAATTCCACCCCAGACATGGAGCTTCAGGGGATGCTTCGGTTTGGGCTTGAAGGAAGCTCTCCCTTTCTTCAAGTAGCAGGTCCGGGCGAAACGCTCAAGGGACACTGTCGTTTTGTCAGTGAAGATGACGTCCTCGAAGCGCTCGCTTGTCGCGATCCACTCTCTCCCGGATCATGGGAACCCAACTACAGAACAGACGTCATGTTATATTGTAGCCTACGGTACATTTTTGTCTATACGTTTTAGACATAAATTATTCACATAGCCTACGAGCCGAGACAAAACAATGTCATTAAATAAATAAGTCACAATTAAGCACTCACTTACCGAGTCATTCCGTATTTCCACCCCATTCTTCTAGCAGCCTTCCCGATGGTCTTGGTAGAGACTTGTGTGTTGTGGTCGGACAGCAAGATTTTCTGTATGTCTCTGGCTGACCACTCGTCCTCGGCTTCAAGAAGTCCGTTGATGGTTTGCATGATCTGACTATATACAAATACAATGAATTATATTAGAACAGTGCCTTATATAATATAGATAGATGTCGGACAGCTAGTGTGCATTTATAGTCTAGGGCTAATGTGGGCTAATACAGGTCTATAGTCTAGGTCTACTGTACCTTGTCAGTTTCCTTGGCCTGCGGGGTTTGGCCACTACAGGTGACTTGCTATAGTGGCGCCGGACTGAATTAGCGGTCACATCAACCCCCATTGCATTCAAGACCGCTCTTATCTGTGTGGTGGAGTAGCCGTCCATATGGAGTGTCTTGATCTGCTCACTTTGCTCAGTTGAGATCTTCATCTTGATCAAGCGATGTTGGGTCTGCTGGTGAGGTCAGCTGCATGATCACAACATTTATCTTCACAATAAGGGGGCGGGGCGGAGGGAGCCGATGCGCTGTTTCCCAGAGCCTTCTTAGCCAAGGTATAGGCTACCTTAGACAAGGGATACTTTAAGGGCGGGCTGAACCCATCGTAAGCTGTCCCTTAGCGATGTGCTCCGTTCATCCCATTATAGTTTTCGATCACAGCAAAATTATACTTTTAAAAAGGAGAGTTGCAATACAGCGCACATCTATCTACTCTACCTGCGCGAACTAGGCAGAACCGAACTAAAAGCAGATTCGCAATATAGCGCCCATCTATCTACCCTACCTGCGCGTAGCCTACATAACAGATCATGGGAATGTTGTCGTTAACAATTCTATTGAGCCAAATAAAAAAACTGTTCCTTCACCAAGGTATACATTGAGAAGTGTCGTAGAGCGGCAAGGTACAGCGAATCTGGGAAACGCGGCCCTGCACTAGTGCTGTGTTCTAGTCAAAACGGAGCTGTGTTCTAGTAGGCTAAAGGCTAAAGGTTCGTGTTCAAAGAAAAGTAACTGGCCAAAAGTTAAAAGCCTTTATTGAGACATAGGCCTACAACTCATCATGTCATAGACGCAAGGCTTTTTTTTTACATAGTCTACTGAGACTTTTATGTCACTCTGCTGCTGTAACCCCAGTAGGGATTGATAGTTATTTTATCTTAATATAGCAAAAACAAATAGATAAGTAAAACGTATGATCAGGCTAGCCAACGTTAACCCATACCCTAACACTGGCATTCATTGACATCACCATGACCTAGCAGTGGCGTGTCTAGGGGGTGGCCAGGGGTGGCACGTGCTACCCCTGGAATCTGATTGGCCACCCCAGGTGCCACCCCATATGCTAAACTATGATTGGCTATCTGCCCACGGAGGCGGGAACATTTGAATTGTGTGACTACCGAACTTTCATTTTCAACCGACAAGAAGACGTCAAGAAGACATCAAGAAGAGATTGCGGCTACTCGCTCCTGAAAGATGTGAGTAGCTAGAATTATTGATAACAGTTACACACAATGAGTCAGTGGTTTAAAAAGTTTGAACTGTAATAAGCTAAAACGTTTTTTGATTTTCACGATATGTGGTGCAGGTCTGTCATCATCGCGACTGTCGACTGACTCAGCTTGCTGCCTAGCAAACCTGTCCAGGGATTCTTGCTAAGCTCCTGAAAGATGTGAGTAGACTTATTGATACACATGTGTGAATGGTTTAAAAGCTAAAACGTTTTCCCATCTTATTTTATTATTTCCTGACTCAGCTTACTAGCAAACCTGTCGTCATCATTGTTTGGTTATTGTCAACGATGCTAACGCTAATGCTAACGCTAATGCTAACGCTGATGCTAACGCTAGCTAACTTAACGTTACAGTATGTAAATCTGTCTTGTATCTCTTCTAACTTTGTAACATTAGGCCTGAGTAAGTTTTGCATGTCACATTCATTCATGCATTCATAATTAGGCTAAATGTATTGTGCAAGATATAGTGACATGCATCATGACATGCGACTATTACAGTATGAAAAGAAATCAGAACATTCAGGGATTCTTCAAAAGAAAGAAATCCAAAACAACAGAGCAGGACAGAGCAGCAGAAGCCAGCAGTGCTAGTCAGTCTGAGGATGAGAGCCAGCTTGACTCTGCTAGGGATGTACAGCAGGAGCCTCCAGCTTCAGCTGTACACATGGGTATGTAAAATCCTGATAGTTCCAGATTTCTCTTTAGTAAGCACTTATTTGATTGCCTTGATAATATCAATGACATTGTGGTTAATTGCCAGACATTGAAACTAAAGTTGACACTAACTTCTCAATTAGTGTAGAAGTGCAATAGTCATTATTTCATTTTAGTCATCTGGGTTGCGTAACATACCACTTAGCCTACTTACAAAAAGGCTGATTTTATTATCATTCTGATGACAACGTATGTGTTTTTGTAGACTCAGACAAGGATACTGGTGATGAAGGCCCTTCATCTTCACTTGCACATCAGGGTATGTAATGTATGCATCTTTATAAAACTATCTGCTATGACTTGGGATGGGGATGTTTCACTTTTGCTATACTTATAGTGGCTTATACTGAGATTCAGGGCAAAGCCCTATTTTTAACAATACAGGTGTGAAAAAGCTAAATATGACTAATTTGACATACAAATAAATTGATACAACTGTTAAAATCCCTATATTACTTCAGGTGTGTGTGTCAAGTCAGCCACTCTCTGACAATGACACTGACACTGAGAACCATCCAGCAGTACCTGCAGGCCATGCAGTGACACGTGGGGATGGTGATGCAGCAGCCCTTGTGGCCCCACCTGGACCTCATGGTATGCCTTAATATTTCATATGAAATATATTGTACTTAATTCAATTCTTTCATCTGTACTAATGCCCCAATGAGCACTTCTGTCCCAACAAGTACATGACACTGATCCGATTCTCATGCTTTTGTCACTTTCAGATATTTCACAGTCAAGAGCAGCAGGTCCCTCTCAGCCTCGTTTAAAGGTTTTTCCAAGAACCCTCCAAGGTGAGAAGAGGAGGGCGTTCAATCCAGTGTGGTTTAACCACAATTCCTGGCTTGAATACTCACAAAGCAAAGATTCAGCCTACTGTTACGCATGCAGACACTTCTCCCTGCCTGGCGCGTCAGAATCTGTTTTCTCCTCAGAATCAGGCTTTTCACACTGGAAAAAAGCAACGTACAAAGATGCTGGCTTTAAGTTGCATGAGAAATCTGAGTCTCACATTAATGCCATGTTTGCTTGGAATGAGCACAAGAGGCTATTGCTTACAGATTCTTCTATCTTAGATATGATTAACAAAGAGTACAAAAAGAAAGTTGAAGAGAATCGCAGTTACATTAAAACAGTTGCAGATGTACTGCTTTTGACAGCAACACAGAATATAGCACAAAGAGGTCACCGTGAATCGGAAGAATATGACAACAAAGGGAATTTCTTAGGAATTCTAGAAATGATCGCTAAACACAATCCTATGGTAGCCCAAAAAATGAAGGGACAACGCAATGCAAAATACACAAGCAATACCATACAGAATGAAATTCTGCAGTGCTTAGCAAGTATGGTGCGTGATGAGATTGTGAAGGAAGTGAAGGAGAGTGAGGTATTCTCTGTCATTGCTGATGAAACCAAAGATCTGAAAAAGAAGGAGCAGCTGTCATTAGTAGTTAGGTATTACTACAACGGGGCTGTGCATGAAAGCTTTCTTGATTTCCAACATGCCCAACATCTAGATGCTAAGGGGCTCAGCGAAATGATCATCCAGTGTTTAGAAAGATATGGCCTTCAGTACAAAGAAAATCTTGTTGGACAAGGTTATGATGGGGCCTCAGTGATGAGTGGCAAACACACAGGTGTGGCAGCCAGAATTAAGACAGAGGCTAAACATGCGTTTTATGTCCACTGTAATGCACACTGTCTGAACCTGGTCTTAGTTGACACTGTGAAGTCAGTTCCAGAGGCTGATTGCTTCTTCTCACTGCTTGAGAAGCTCTATGTGTACATGTCAGGATCTTATGTGCACCAGAAATGGCTGGATGTTCAAAAGGAGATGTATGGGGGCCAGCCTAGGGAGTTACAAAAACTTAGTGACACAAGATGGGCATGTAGAGCATTGGCTTGCAGGAACTTCATGGATAGGTTACCAGCTGTGTTGTGTGTCCTTCAAAATATAAGCGAAGAAAATCATAGAGACAGATCCACTGATGCTCGAGGTTTGCTTGCACAGATTGACCTCACATTCATATCCCTCCTTGCAACCTTCCGAAAACTGTTCGGAAACACAAAGCTGCTTTCTGACCTGCTACAGTCACCCTCAGTTGATTTAGCTATGGCAGTAGACATGGTCGAGTCACTTCACGATACACTTCAGGAGTACAGGACTGAGACATGTGATCAACTGTGGCATGACATAGTAGAGACAGCCAAACAGTGCAATATAGCTGTTGAGAATGGTGAGAAGAAGAGATCACAAAAAGTTAGCTCCAAACTTGGTGGGTCTTATGTGACATGTACTATAGGCCTGCGGAAGGGTAATGATGACAAAGATACATTCAGACAGACTACTCTACCCCATCCTTGACTCCATGATTGGTGAATTGGAAAGAAGGTTCTCAAAACCTAACTGTTTAATAATGAAGGGTTTACAGGCCCTAAACCCTAAAAGCAGTACATTCCTTCAAGACAACCAAGTATTTGGCTTGGGTGAAATGTATGGTTGTGATCAAGAAGATCTTACTCATGAGCTTCACCAGGCTAGGAGAATTTTGAAAAGGAAGGCTGAGAGTGGGGCAAGAGAGTTGGCAAGCATTCTAGACTTGACTGTGTTTTTAGAACCGTACCAAGAGGTGTTTCATGAGCTCTTCAGGCTGTGCAAAATAGCTGTAGCCCTTCCAGTCAGCAGTGCTGCCTGTGAGCGGAGCTTTTCTGCTCTAAAGCTAATTAAAAACCATTTGAGGACAACAATGGTAGATAGCAGGCTAAGCCATTTAGGTGTGCTAAGCATTGAGTCAAGAAGAGCTAAGGCATTGAACATGGATGACTTTATAAAAGTGTTTGCAAGCCAACACAAGAACAGGAGAATTCAACTGTTTTAAATGTATCTGGGCTGGTTTTTTTGTTGGCACTTTACTTTATACTGTGACAGTTTTTTATTTTATTTATTTTATTGGCACTTTACTTTATACTGTGACCGTTCAATATTGTTGGCATTATTACCGTACTTTATTTTAAGTTTGTTGGCACTTACTCTGAGAATGTGCATTTTCTTTTGTATATACAGTACTGTACAAGTTGTTAAAGAATAAAGTATGGAAGTTTTATATTACATTTGTATGGTGTCACTCTGTTGAGATTGGTAGGTCTGTGTATCTTTTAAATTAAACTTTAAACACAGGAATGTAAGACACTATAAAGTAATTAAAGTAGATATGGATAGTAGAGACAAAAATGGTAAATTAATGCTATTCCGTGCCCCCCGCCCCGATGTGCACTCGTACTTCATGCCACCCCTACATAAGTCAGTTCCCCACTTGGGCCACCCCAGTCAAAAAGGTCTGGACACGCCACTGTGACCTAGTTGCATTTGATTAGCACATTATGGTCGATTAGGCTACATTAGCAAATACTTCGATGTTGCATTTACAGGACAATACAGGCTAATCGATTGGGCCTATAAAAGTTCACAATGAATGGAGGCCAAGCAATTTGAACAAACAATTTGATTTAAGGAATGCCGATTAGGCATTGTTAGCGATGATTTGACTGTTCAATGGATATCATTCGGTCCTCGGTCGCGAAAAGCCTATTAGCCTACAGTATAACGACGCACATTGAAAGTAGGCTATACCAGTAGCGAAATAAAGACAGAGGTACAGTAGGCTACAGTCTACTGTAGATATAAAAATACATTGATTGCAAGGTGCATAGCCTGAATAAAGGCAGAACGTGAGACAGGGAATCCATTCTAGTACAAGGCTACTGCGTGCGTGCAAGACTGAGGGGCGAATTCACTAAAGGATTGCGCAGCTTTTCCTGACGCAAAGCCTGTGCAAATAAGTCGAAAATAATCTTTGCTATTCACAAAGCCCTCGCAAAGGGTGAAATACGGTATTAACTGCGTTGCCTTCCTCATAGCGTTTCTCTGCGCCGGTGTTATTAGCGGATATTTAAATTGGGTAATATGGGCGGAGAATGTTCCCCTTTCTATGCAAATGAACATTATTGCAAAATCCGCCCAATTCACAAAGATCAACGCCAATTGCTTCACGCAGTTAAAGTTAAATTAATTCCGTTTTCAGAGACGTGGTGGTATTTAAGCACAAGGGGTGTGTCATGGCCAGCCTTTCCGCTAATCATGGCAGCAGTGATTGTTGCGAGGCGAATTTGGCATCGCAATGCCAGGCATGTTGTTCGTGAGAGAATATTTAAAAGGTCACTTTTTGATTTAACACTAGAACCACCGCGGCTCACTATATAACGTTATCTGCCAGTAGCCGTTCAATGGACTTACCGTAAGAACGCATCGTTTTTTACGGTATACGGTTTTAGGATTGTACTGTACAACTCAAGGCTTAATGTTGTCCATTCATACTACTCACAAAATGACAATATGGCAATAAAATAACACAACAAAATCTTATCTTCGCACTTTAACAAGAATAGTATAGCCTACACTTCACAAAAGGAAAAAAATCGATGAAACGGCTACAAGAACAGCATTTTGGCCAAGGATCCAAATAAAACAGTAGCCTACTGTACAGATGTAGCATAGAACGTAGGTACATTATAATTATCTAATTAATAATTATCTAAGCTAATATATGAGAATGCATCGCTTTTTACGTAGGCTAGGCCTATACGTCTTGTGATTACTACAGATGCAGCATAGAACTTAGATGTTTCATAATTATCTAATAAAATTAATAATTATCTAATTATCTAGTTGATATATGAATAAAACAATAAGCCGTTTTATTGGCTATGGACTAGCCTACTAGTTGTAGGCTATACACGAGTTGATGCGCTCTGCTCTTACCGAGGTTGAGGCGGCAGCTCAAATACACTTCGCACATATCCTCTGCACCTTGGCAGTGCAACTGCCACAGACAGCTTTGGTGCACTTTGTGCATTGGTAGACAGTTCTGTTCTTGCTGCAGCTTGTCTTCACAATGCAGGTATTTTTTGGGGGGGTATTCTTCTGTGGACACTGCGGGGCGCCGCCGGTAGCTGTTTGGACACCAGAGCGCGCAGCCCTTCAGCCAACTGGAGGATGAAGTCGCGTCTGGGGAGGCTCTGTACACTATGCGTCTCTCACCAGTCCCCAGCGAGTCCAAGCTCCCCCAATGAATAATACTTATTTATAATAGCCTACATATCGCGAAACTGTGCGTATAATAGTCTATACGCGAAACTGCGCATTCCCTATAGCTGTTCATTAAACGGCTGGCGGCCGATATAGGTATAAATAAAAACATAGCCTACACAATATTTTTTTTATTTGAATGGTCTTGAAAATATTTTGCTTTTGTATCATAGGTGACGGCAGGTATCTTCAGCCATGGATGATGACTCCCGTGCGTAATCCTTCCAACGTTGGAGAGGCGGCGTACAACCGGGCTCACATCAGGACGCGCGGTGTGATTGAGTGCACATTTGGAATCCTGAAAAGCCGTTTAGATGCCTAGATCGTACCGGTGGGGCAATGTTATACACTCCCCCAAAAGTATGCCAGATCATCGTGCTGCAACTTGCATAACATAAAATGAAAATTTTTCCTTTGTTCATCTTTTCAAATCATTCCACCTCCGTTTGCAGTCTTCCGCATTTACACACACCAATTGCACTGACTGATTGGGAAATTAAACCCCAAATATGATTTTTTGCTGCAGTCGTGATATTTGCGGAAAGCTGTGAGACATGTCTTTGAACCTCGTCCGTGAGGCCTTCAAGTTCGGTGTCTGAAAATCGTATCTTTCTTTTTCTGTCTGCCATCGTCCAATGATATGCATACGAGTTGTATGCACAGTATTTATAGTAATTTCCTATATCAGCAGCAAATTGCACACAGCCGCAAACACCGAATGGGCGTGTTTGCGCTGGGATATTATTAGCGCAATGTCTTTAGTGAATAGGTTTTTACAACGGAGCACATAGCTGGAGCAACTAACGCGCAATGTAATGGTGCAATTAACGGCCGCATTTCCGCTTTAGTGAATTTGCCCCTGAGTGCGTTCACATTTTCCATTTCCAAACGGTTTTCCACCTCACCTAATTTCGCTGTTGATTGGTTTCAGCTAATGTTAGATTATAGTAGCCTAGGTACAGTACTGGATATTTATTTAACCGAAAATGGATTTTAGTAAATTAATCATCAATGACGCAGTCATTCCATTGTTATTGCTCCAGAATCAAATGACAACCGCTTTCATGATACTTTTGATCCTTACAGAAAGAGAAATACATAGCCTAATAATTATCTAATTAATAATTATCTAAGTTAATATAGGCATATGAGAACGCATCACTTTTTACGGTAGGCTAGGCCTATGCGTCTTGTAGTTGTAGCCTACTGTACAACGTAAGGCTTAGGCCCTTTTGAATTTATTTTATAGCCTACTAGGCTACTCATTATTATCTAATTATCTAGTTGATATATGAATAAAACAATAAGCGGTTTTAATGACTATGGGCTACTAGTTGTAGGCTGGCGGTTGAGGCGGCAGCTCATATACACTTCGCACATATCCTCTGCACCTTGGCAGTACAACTGCCAGACAGCTTTGGTGCACTTCATGCATTGGTAGACAGTTCTGTTCTTGCTGCAGCTTGTCTTCACCATGAAGGTATTTGGAGGGGGGTGTACTCTTCTGTGGACACTGCGAGGGGCGCCGACGGTGGCTGTTTGGACGCCATCCACTCGGTGCGCAGCTCTTCAGCCAACTGGAGGATGAAGTCGCGTCTGGGGAGGCTCTGTTGACTATGCGTCTCTCCACCAGTCCCCAGCGAGTCCAAGCTCCCCCAATGAATAATACTTATTTATAATATCCTATAAAAATATAGTTATGTGAAAATGAAAACCCACAATCATCCAATGGACGTCTTTGGCGGTTCTATTGTTAAGACCTTACCCTGATTTTGGAAATCAGATAAAGGCATTCACAAGGCCATTTCAATAATCACATTATTACCATTATCGGGTTATGATCGGCGTAGTGTGCATGTGAACGCACTCACTGTCAAACCTGCCGGCCGCTCTGTATGAACAAGATAGTTAATGTCTGGATATAATTGGCAATAATGAGTGATCTTTACTCATGGTGACTGTCAATTTTGTATGGATCTACAGCTCCGATCAAGCTTATTTTTTCATTTTTTCTTTGTATCGTGCCATAGCCTACTGCGCTCAGCTACATTAACTGGTGCCCCGTCTTCAAATTTACTCCCGGGGTTTAGGAGTACCAGTTGAATGTGTTCCAGAAACAAAACGCAAAACTTTCACCACACTTTACTAACAAATGTATTTACAATACCGTTATTTTGCGCATTTGACTTAACAGACACCACGTCTTGGCCCGACGTCGGTTACCGAGATAGATACTGTAGATATATGTGTTCGTAATAATTAAATTACATCCAGATGGAGAAAAATTTTGTTTGAGAACAAGGTAATAATAACAATTAAACGTTATTTGTAGCACCTTTCATACAGATAAATTCAGCTCAAAGTGCTTTACAACAGAGCATTTAAATTAAAGAATGTGAAATTTAATGATGCTTCATTCGTAGACTATAGGAGAAAAACACTGAGCCCAGCCTGCTAAATCTACTCAAAGACGCTACCTGGCGGTGGTGCATCACTAAAACGAAATAACACCCGTCTGAAATCCCACGAGATTTCCAACAGGATTTCCCTGCCAAATACCGCGAAGGTGAAATGCTGCAGCATGTGACACTTCTAACTTCCCACATCTGTAATTTGTGTTTAATGGTTGTGCTGAAGCAGTGACATGATATGACCCCTCTGATTTGTTTGGAAAAGGAAATAGAAAGCAGAAACTTTGGATTATGGACTCCTGACAACTTTCTGAGTTATTTCTGGGTTAACAAGCACACGGCGTTTAAAAAGCCTTTAATCCATCGGGCTATATAGGCCTACAATAAAAACACCAACGTTTCGGTTTTTATTGTAGCCTACATATGGATTAAAGGCTTTTTAACCACTTTTCCACAACAAGTTAATCAATTTGACCGAGCGCGTCCTCACGTTCCGCAGCTAAAATGCAACCGGTCCAAACTAACACAAATCCTACAACATAGGTATGTATTAGTTTAGAGTTTAGTTTATTGGTTTGAGTGTAAAATGTTTATATTTTCAATTATATTTGTAGTAATACATGTTTATTGCTGGGTTTGTGAAAACCATTACTAGTACACCACGCTGCCTGTGTCACATGGTTGCAGATAATATATTAGATATTATGACACGGGAGAAATAGAGCTACTATAGCTGTTCTAGCAAAGTTGCTATGAGGACTTATATTTTGATTTCGAAAAATGTTTTTCAGTTTCTAACTAAATGTAGAATGTCCCCCAGTTAAGGGCGGTGGTGGGGTTCTGACACTTCATAGTTTGTTAAAATAAAAACATACAGGATGATAAGGAGGAGGAATAATACTTCATAATTAATTATAATAATAATATATATATACATATATATATATAAAAACAGCAATTCTGATGTGTTGAAAGTACAGCAATTAAAATGCCAATTAATATTAGGCTAAAGAAATTACATTTCCTCTCAGTTTAAACCGTTTTCAACCGACTTCCGGTTTAGGCCCCGCCCACTTCCGAATCCGAATAATTAGCTGTCAAATACAAATACAGGCTGTGTCCGAAATGCCTGCTACCTGCTACTTGCTATATAGCAGGCGAGAAGTAGCATGCTATATAGTACCTACTACTCCACAGAAACGATATAGCAGGCGAGAAAAATGTAGCATGCTACTCGAGTCAGGTGACGGGAATGCGTGGGTTACGTTACGCTGAGGCAAAAAGGCGTTCAGTTACCCAGACCTCGAACCTGTGGTTAGTTTATATTCTGGTTATATTCTGTAAAATATATCGTTTCGAAAATGTATTTATTTATCCAGGCATCTTAGTTTTAACAGTTTCATTATAGCGGAGCAGGTCATATTTGCTTGTATGTGGTATTTATTTTGTTCACAAGTTCGCGATAGTACAGCCAGGCTACAGAGCTCCAGAAGCCGTGGCAGAGGACTCTGGGCCGGCCACAATGTGATCCAGCTCGGCTTGGCATAGGGGTTCCTGGAGCTCTGTAGCCTGGCTGATCGCGAAGTTGTGAACAGAGTAAATACAACATACGAGCAAATATAACCTGCTCCGCTATAATGAAACTGTTAAAACTAAGATGCCTGGATAAAGAAATAATTTTTCGAAACGATATATTTGACAAAATGGTGATTTGATGGCAGGTACTCAGCCATGATAAACTCCGCTATTAGCCGCGTTCCGGTACTGCAACAGGAGCATTCCGTTCCGGCCGCTCCTCTGCTATGGCTATGGTTTCTGGAGCTCTGTAGCCTGGCTGTACGATCGCAAAGTTGTGAACAGAATAAATACCACATACGAGCAAATATAACCTGCTCCGCTATAATGAAACTGTTAAAACTAAGATGCCTGGATAAATAAATAATTTTTTGAAATTATATATTTCACAGAATCTTAATTTAATGGCAGGTACTTAACAATGCTAATGCACTTCTTACTGGCATCGGCCATGACAGCTGTCCTGAAAATTTTGCTGAACAGTGACGTAACATCCGGAATAGAATGCTCTGGACTCTGCTACGTTTTTCGCCGTTTTTTTCGACAATATAGCAGGCGAGAGGTAGCAGGCACATTTTTGAAGTAGCATGCTACTTCTCGCCTGCTATATAGCAAGGTGGGCTCCCGGCACACCTCTAACACACACACACACGAGCGCCATCTAGCGGCCATTATGTGTCAGTAACAGGCTCCCATTCTAAAGACTGCGGGGGCATTTGAACCACTCCACGGCGTTGCTGGTAAGTTTCAAATGCTTGGCGCTGCTAGTGTTAACACAGCTATTTTCAGCACAACAAACCTGGAGACTTCAGAAGCCCTGGGCCAAGCAGACACCGCCTCATCACCACTCAGCTCTACCTCTCACACTTCTCTACAACCTTCCAATAGCTCTCAGTTGTTAGTTGTAACACTGATCTATTCTGCCACTTGAGAAAGGAGGAAGAGATACAGAAATTGTTTTCAGTTCTTGCCCCCAATAGTTATAGCAAATTTTCCCTATCCAGCATTTCTGCTATGCACCTGTATTGTATGTTTCAGGAGGTTCACAAGCAAGCTGTGGACACCGTCGCCATAATTGTTGTGTCTGTGGAAGGAGAGGGTCAGCTTTAGTTCTTCTTGAAGTGTGGCCATATTGTCTTTGTGAAGGAGGAGCTGTGGACCCGTCACCCTAAAGGGACGCACCTCCCACTCTGCTGTGTAATCTGTGAAATTCAGCACTGTTAGCAGGGAGGAACACATCCAGATCACCGCCACGGCTGACTTACTGCCGCTGCGTGAATATCCCACTCACCGCCACGCTACTGTGTGTGTGTGTTTCTAATGCATGTTGAATGCCTAGATTAATCTCTCTATCTTTCTTTCTTTCTTTCTCTCTCTGCAGTCTCATCTGTCCGTGTTGCAGCTTGTCTATAGGCCGTCAGTGAGACCTGTTCTACAGTGTTTGATTAAAAAGAGACTGCTGATTTCTGATCACTGTATCAGAGTGAGTGAGTCACGCTGACACACACACATACACACATTGTGTGAGCCAAGGTGGGCTAGGGTTGATATATGAGATGGGTGTACAAGCTTGGGGGTCTTCATTGTTGATCAATCAATCAATCAATCAAAGCTTTATTTATATAGCGCATTTCATACTCAGAGGCAACACAATGCGCTTTACAGAGAACAAGGGAGGTGGGCATACGACCCACTCTCTACATATTCCAGAGGGAAGCAAAAAAACAGTAATCACCCGGGGGCCAGATAAGTGAGCTGTAAAAGTTCTTCCCTGACCCCTCTCAACAAGGCGATCGAGCAAGCTCCAGGAGTATGTTTGTCTACTGGCTAAGAACATTTATAAAGCAATACATTACATTTAATTACATTTCAGAGTAAGAGAGGCTAAAAAAGCAACATAGGAGAGAGGACATTCTACGGACATGCTACGACATCCACAGCAGACATGGGGGTATCTATCTAAATCTGAGGCCATGGTTCTCAGCAGGAAACCGGTGGCCTGTCTGCTCCGAGTAGGAAATGAGTCCTTACCCCAAGTGAAGGAGTTCAAGTATCTGGGGGTCTTGTTCACGAGTGAGGGAACCATGGAGAGGGAGTTTGGCCAGAGAATCGGAGCAGCTGGTGCGGTTCTGCAGTCGCTTTACCGCACTGTTGTGACGAAAAGAGAGCTGAGCCAAAAGGCAAAGCTCTCGATCTACCGGTCTATCTTCGTCCCCACCCTCACCTATGGTCATGAAGGATGGGTCATGACCGAAAGAACGAGATCATGGATACAAGCGGCCGAAATGAGTTTTCTCCGGAGGGTGGCTGGGGTCTCCCTGAGAGATCGGGTGAGAAGTTCAGTCATTCGGGAGAGACTCGGAGTAGAGCCGCTGCTCCTTTGCGTCGAAAGGAGCCAGTTGAGGTGGTTCAGGCATCTAGTGAGGATGCCTCCTGGGCGCCTCCCTAGGGAGGTGTTCCAGGCGTGTCCGGCTGGGGGAGGCCGCGGGGTAGACCCAGGACTAGGTGGCGGGACTACATCTCCGCACTGGCCTGTGAGCGGCTAAAGATTCCCCAGGCAGAGCTGGTTGATGCTGCTAGGGAAAGGGATGTCTGGGGCCCCCTGCTGGAGCTGCTGCCTCCGCGACCCGACCCCGGATAAGCGGATGAAGATGGATGGATGGATGGATTCCTTGGTGATGGAATCTTTAGCAGGTTTGAGACACCGGACTTGGGCATAAACTGTAGTGTAGTGACAATGCGGTGTTACACCCTGTGCTTTGCAGTTGATGATGAGAAGGTAGGTTGTGTGAGGTCCAGAACATGGTGAGGAAGCGGAGGAATGAGAGCTTGTTAGACAGTCTTAAGGAGGTACAAACTCAATTATGCAGTTCCGCTGCTTGGTCCCGAATTAAATAATGGATAGTGGTTTAAATCATCAAATGGGTATTGAATGGCTCTTTGATGGTTTGTGAACTGCATACATTAGCAATAGCATCTGGTCAAGCTGGCTGGCTAGCTAGCTGGCTACTAGAGCATAACGAATATTGAAAACTGCTAGTGTATAACATCTTGTTTGGGTTAATGTGTGACACATGTCATAATAGGCCATTCACACACTCCTGTGGTAGACTAATTTAGAAATATTGTTCTAAGTGTAAATCAAAGGAGTCATGAGTCAGCCAATCAGGTTCAGAAAATGGTATTGTCTACCGTGACATAAAATCATCTCAGACTGGCTTAACAATCAACACAACACAACTTAGACTAAGACCACAGTACATATTTCTAAAACCAGCACAGATAATCATTGAAAATAAAACATGGTGCAAAGTGTGTAAAGTGGCAAGTGCATATGAGTTAAGCCCTATTCCAATACCCCCCTTTAGCCCCTAGTTTTGGAGTGCCCTCGACCGGGTAGTAGTGCCCCTTCAGAACGGTGCGGTGGAGGTTGAAATCTCATCAGATTTATTTAGAGGATTAATGTCTAATGTGACTGTTGATTCTTCAAAGGTTATCAAAATGTTTGGTTGAAAGCTAGTTTACATGAAATTAAGTTAGGCTTATTATAATTCATTATTAAGATATAGGTTACATGTTGAAGTTTCATTGAAGTTTGAGGAAGAGCTGTAGGTCTTTTTTCATTTTTAAAAACTCCAACATTTGGATGCGTTTTTTCTTATCAAAAACACTGCTTAATATTCAGCAACCACTGGGACATCAACATCATCTTTTCTAGATATTTTTAATACACATAGATCAGCCACAAATGTATAGAAAACTATTATCCTACCTATGTTAAATTGCCATCTACAACGCATAGACTGTGTTATGACACGGTTTCATGTCACAAGAACACATTTCCAATAGATGGACACAATCACCACACAATTCTCTAACATTAGTCATCAGGTTTTTAAATTTGGTCATACGTCTGATGCTCATATCATCCATTACATTTTTATGACCGGTCAAATTACTAGGACCTAGCATATGCGATGCGTTCATATGTACAATTTCATCAGCGATAACACCACACAGTAATACAGTCAGTTCTGTTTTCAGCCGTTGTTTTTGAAAGGCGTGTGGCGCTGGTCCACCTCTGCACGCCTTATTACCCATTTTCTTTCTCTTTCTTTCTTCTTTCAACATGTCAAAGCCCCTCTCCTCTCCAGAGTCTCAATGCCTCGTAAACATCCGATTGCAGTTGTCTTTGATCAGATGTTCACGAATCTCACGTAGTCTGGCGCAAATGGATGGCTCAGATTCCAATTCATTACATTACATTTACATTAGTCATTTAGCAGACGCTTTTATCCAAAGCGACTAACAATAATTGCATTTAACGTAGGAAGAGCCAATGTACTACTACTTGCCAGAACTCACAAGTGCATCTTCCTTCTAAAACAAGTGACTAAGAGCATAATCTAGTGCTGAAGGCAAAGTGCAAGAATCGCAATCTAAAGTACAGTGCAATATAATATAATACAATAAGTGCTTAGGTGGGAGGATTGTTGTAGTATTTCTTGAAGAGATGAGTTTTGAGCCTGCGACGAAAGATGGGCAGCGACTCTGCTGTCCTGACATCAGTGGGCAGCTCATTCCACCACTGCGGGGTCAGGACAGAGAAGAGCTGTGACCGTGGGGCCAGGACAGAGAAGAGCCGTGACCGTGTCGATCGACCGCAGGAGCCTCGGAATGACGGGGCAACCAGTCGCCCTGAGGTAGCAGAGCGTAGCGGTCGGGAGGGGGTGTAGGGTTTGACCATGGCCTGGAGGTAGGAGGGGGGCTGTTCCTTTCATTGCCCTCCACATTCGAAGAGAACAGCCTCCACACAACCAATACTTTTCTGATGAGATGGAGCCAGCCCCCGTTTTGTCAAAATGTTTGCGAGTATAGAGGGTAGCACAGGCGTTATCACTCAGTGATATATCTAACACATTTGATTCAAAGTAGTAAGATGGAGGTTCATAGAGACACGTGGTGTTTCTGACTGGTGTGACTAATTAGACAGCCGTAACAGCTCTTGCGGAGCTTCTCGGTTATAATCTCCTCCAATATTAGGCATACAGTGGCCTTAATAAGCCGAAAGCCCAGCAGCACAGGTAGGCCCAGCTCGTAGGGGGATACATGCCTAACGGGTGGCTTTTACTGGTGAAATATCCATCAGTAAATCGGTTTGATGCCCCCCACCATATTCACCATTCCAGCTTTTAAACCATGAAATGTCTTCGTTAGTCGCAGAGTCTGTATGAGGGGGTGACTGAGACATGTTGAAGCACTCGTTGTAGACGGGGTGACTCAATGGGTGATGGTCCTTGCTCTTAGGCATTTAGTGTTTATAGACTAAGGGCGGTGTCTGGTGACGTATCCCGTCACCACCTGTATGGTCCACTTGAGGCTCGTACGTGAACAGTTTCGTTTTAATGTTATTGTAGTCTTGCAAAACACGAGCCCAACGAAACAAATCATCTACTCTTTCAAATATCTGAAATATTGTTTCCACATCAGCCCATTGAAACACGAACATGGCTTTTGAGCACGCTATGACGTTATCGAGATCAACTGGTGTAATATCACTGTGGCCAGAATACGCCTCACTACACACATAGATGTATGATGAGGGGTTTTTCTCAACGCGGTCTGTGAAAATGTAGTATTCCTTGTCACCGCATTGTACACATTCTCAGTGTCAGGCACCTTTACTCTATGCAGGTCTGCCATGACAGTGGCCTTAAACAACCACCAATCATCCTGATTGAATGAAACACCATCTCTATCTAATATGGCACCGATATTAGTGGTTGATATCTTCACAACACCTTCCTGTTTGTCATAGAGATAGCCAGCTAGACGGTAATTAGCTAACATCCAACTGTACTCTTCATCATAGGCTTGGGCAGCTAGGTATCTTATCAGCGAGTTAGGGCGCCTTGTCATAGCAAGAGCCCGAGCGGCTCTCTTCTTCGGCGCCCTACACAGCACAGAGCCGCTCGCAGGATGTTGGGTAGAATTATCAGGAGTCTGGGCCATTATGATCTGTCTCTCTTCGTGTTTGGTTGTGAAAAATGGGGTGGGCTGTCGAGGGTGTGTAAACCCTCCTTGACCCCTGTCATTAGGCTATTTATTGGCCTCTAGGCTATAGTTCATAAACACGGAATACCAAAAAACGAGGTGTATCAAAACATGTTCTATTGACACCGCCCCATGTTGACAATCAAAACAAGCAGGTATGGGCATCCTGGGATGCTAATAGCAAACACTTTGTGGAAGTGTGTGTGTGTGTGCTAACACCTACTCTGAGGCGACAGCGTCACCCGTTCTTTACTAAAAACGTCAATGTAGCCTACACAAAGAGAATGTTGGTAATAACACTATAGATTAGGCTAATGTGTAACTGAAAATGTCCTCTAAAGAATTCCAGAGGTAGACTGATATGTAGCCAGCCTTGTCACTGTTTGGGCTACCAACACTCCCGACTGCTGGGTTGTATATAGCCTAAAGCCTACACATAGGAATGTAAGAAATTACATCACTATAGAAACGCATGGGTAATACTAATTGTTAGCCAGCAGACACCTGTGGATGCACTTGGGCTGTATGAATTTAAATGCTTAGAAATGTGGGTAATTAACCTATGCATTTTTTAAAACAAATGTGTGGTCTGTTGTAAACACACACAGACAGCCCAGGGGCCTCATTTATCAAAGAGCGTGTAAATTCAGGTGTAAAAGAGGGCGTACGACGAAAACGCGGAAAATGCGAAATGTCGCGTACAACGAGAATATTTACACGCTTTTCGGATCTATCAAAAATGTCGTACACGCTGCTGCGCCAATTCCTCCACGAAAAATCCGACGGCGTAGAAGAGAGCGGACGCGCACGCGCCCCGTGTTCCGCCACGCCCAAATCCAACCATATATGGTCAAAACTATGACAGCGCACTACGTGGATACCCCGGAAGGAACAGACATAATATAGCGTGGAGCATAGGAAAGACTAATACGTTTATGGAAAAACGCGGAAAGAAGAGAAACTTTTCGGAGACGGAGGTGCATGTGCTTGTTGGTGAGGTCCACGCGAGGAAAGAAAATCATCTTCGGAAGGTAAGCTATTTGTACGAGCCTACATTTGTCTGATTGCTCCTACAGTTTAGGTAGCCTACTGTACGTTTCGTGCATCCTGTATGTGGCGTAGGCTACACGGACATGCTGTATTATGTGGCTGTGAGGAAAGCAAACATTCCACACATTCTGTGGTAGGCTATGATTGATTTAGGACCAAAAACAGGGAACGATAACATAGATGACCACTTCATAATGTTAAACCACATTAAATGGTGTGAGGGCTGTATGAATTATATATGGTTAGGTATAACCATAACGAACACTATATGGTTAGGTAAGTAAGTAAGTAAGTAAGTAAGCTTTATTTATATAGCACTCTTCACAGCACGGATGCACAGAGTGCTTTACAGTAATAAATTAAAATGGCAATACAACACGAGACAAGATTAAAACGACACAGAACAGATAAAACAACAACATTGCGAGCAGCAAGGCGTTATAGATGGCCGAAGGCCTGCCTGAACATGTGTCTTAAGAAGTTTTTTTAACATGAGTTCAGTGGATGGCTCTCTCAGGGCCTGGGGAAGAGCGTTCCAGAGTCTTGGCGCCACCGCCTCAAATGCTCTGTCACCCTGAGTTTTTAGTCTAGTCTGGGGCACCGCCAGGAGACCCTGGTCGGATGACCTCAGTGATCGACTCAGAGAGTGAGGGTGTAAAAGTTCTGTGATGAGGGAGGGGAGAGAGAGGGAGTGGGGGGGGAGAGAGAGAGAGAGAGGGAGTCGTGGGGAATAAGAACAGGGAGAAAACATTTGTGATCCAACACACTTAGAATAGCATTGTAACTTATACATCACTATATGGATAGAAATGTGTGTTATTAACCTATGTGTTTTTTTAAAAACAAATGCGGGTCTATCAATGTCATAGTCTGCTGTTAACACAGCGAGCTAGGTGCCTATGCTAATATCACACACACACACACACACCTGGGTGACACAGTTAAGCACACGCACACACACACACTCATTTAACACCACACTGATGTAAAAGACAGACTCCAATGCTAAATATCATAACTAACTAACCCTAAACAACATTCCTTTTTTAAAATATCACACACACACCCGGCTGTCGCCGGTAAGCACGCACACACATTTACACACACATTTACACACACACACACGCATGCAAAATACCCTCGGGGGACTCATTAACATAACAATGACTTTGATACACTTTAATTACCTCATTAATTATGCAAACCGCAGTATATACACTACTAACATGAGATCTTTAACATAACCATCCCCAAAAAATACAATTGGGTTGTTAGGCGGTGCTGTATGCATATTAAGGCATTGGCAAACATTATTGATTCTCTCACCATCATGTACAAACCTTACCGCTCAGCTACATCCGTCTTGTCCTGTTTATTTACCTAAAAAATGGGCCTCTTGACTACTTACAATCTCCCTTGTGGATTGTTCAATGGAACTCCAGCAGGTGGCGCCAGACCCCAAGTCTGATTCTCCCTTTCTTTCAGCTTGCGGTAACTGTAAAGGCCAATTTATACTTCTGCGTTGAATTCAGTAGAGCCTACGCCGTAGCCTACGCAAGTGGTCTACGCCGTTGTGAGCATTTATACTTCTGTGCTCGTCTGTCTGCGTCGCCCTGCAATTACACCGCCACATCACTCGTTGGCGGTGGGCTTTCTATGCCACTGTGCTGTGTTTGTTCCGGTTAGGGTAGGTCGAGTTTCATTCTGAAAATGGCGACTCAAAAGGAGCGGGACATGATGGAGTTGTTAATTGTTGAACAACAGTTGCTTTTACTCAAACTGCTACAACGCAAAAAGAGAAGACGTCGGAGATGGTGTGTACGACCATTGAACCGAAGGAGGCAGAGGGAGGGTGAATTTGCTGTGCTTGTCCAGACACTGAGAGACATGGACGAGGAGATGCATTTCAAATATTTCCGGATGTCGGCAGGTGGATTCGACGATTTGGTTCGTCGCCTGCAACCATTTATCAAGCACCAGTCTACACACAAGATGCCTGTAGACATTATGCAGAGACTGGCAATCACACTGCGATTTTTAGCTTTAGGGGGAAGCCAACAGGCTGTAGCAGCTAGCTACAAACTTGCGTCGTGCACAGTGTCCTCCATAGTTTCGGAGGTCTGTGAAGCATTGTGGAAAGCATTGCAGCCAGAGTTCCCTCCCTGCCCTTCAGTCGCCCAGTGGGAAGCTATTGCAGCTGATTTTTGGCGTCTGTGGAACTTCCCAAACCGTGTCGGCAGCGTAGACGGAAAACACGTGAACATCAGGGCACCGCCGCACGCCGGCAGCGACTACTTCAACTACAAGGGCGCACACTCCATTGTCCTGATGGCTACCTGCGAGGCCAGATATTGGTTTACCATGGTGGATGTAGGGGGATATGGACGGGAAAGTGACGGGGGCATCTTTAGGGAGAGCAGGTTCGGTTCTATGCTGCTTGAACACAAACTGAACCTGCCCCCACCAGCCAGTCTTCCTGGAACAGAAGTTCAAATCCCACATTTGATCGTCGGTGATGCTGCGTTCCCACTACACAACAATCTCATGCGCCATTTTCCAGGTAGGACAGACATTGAATTAAGTGAAAATGTATTTCATGTAATAGTATATGTACATGTTTGTAGTGATCACAGCTACATAATGCTTGTTATGCTCTTAGATGCTTGTTAAGTAGGGAGATGTAGGCTACTGTACTTATGATTTCTGCTGACTAGCAGTTCTCTTGACTACCTACGTTAAATGCACTCATTGCAAGTCGATTTGAAGAAAAGTGTCTGCTAAATGGCTGTAATGTAATAATGATTTCCTATTCATTAATACTCTGTATGTTTTATGTTTTGCTAAATAGGTCTGGGCCGCGTTTCCCAGAGGCATCGTTAAGGCATCGTAGCGCTACGTGCTTCTTAAGAACGTCGTTAGGTCCACCTCTAGGTGGCGATGCGTTTCCCAGAACCTTCTTAAGCCAAGGTATACCTTGGCTACGAAGGCTCTGGGAAACAGCTCCACCCAACATCGTAAATCGCCCTTACAATGTACCTTCCGAAGATACATCGTTAGCCTTCCTTGGAGCCGAAGCGCTGTTTCCCAGAGCCTTCTTAGCCAAGGTATACCACAGCCAAGGGATACGTTACGAAGGGCGGTCGGACCCCATCGTTAGCTGTCCCTTGGCGATGCGCTCCGTTCATCCCGTTATAGTTTTAGCTCGATTCGAGCGAAATTACACTTTTAAAAAGGAGAGTTGCAATACAGCGCACATCTATCTATCCTACCTGTGCGATTCACATCATTAGTGTATACAAAATACAAAGAACTTGAATGATGAACAAAATGTTATGGCGCCTACAGAACACATCATGGCAATGTTGTTTTTAAAACTTTTATTGAGCCAAGCAACATATACGACTATCCATAGCCTAATATAATCCACTTTGTGAACAACAACAATATTTTCTTATGTAAAGGGATAATTTGATGACATGACTTTTCTGGCTGTCTTTATATATTGTCAGACAGATATCCTGGCGAATTGATTAATCCAATGAGGCCAGCTAGATGAATAGTCAAATATCCTCACACACGCTCCAGAATATTGTAGAAAGCCTTCCCAGAACAGTGGAGGCTGTTATAGCTGCACAGGGGGGACCAACTCCATATGATGCCTATTCATTTAGAATGGGATGTCATGAAAGTTGTAATGTGTAGGTGGCCCAATACTGTTGTCCTTATAGTGAACTTTGCTAACAGATTCACAGTATTTAGCGATCTTACAAATGCTGTTTGTTATATTGTGTGCCTTCTCCAAAACCTCTACTGTTGTAATGTGGCAAGAAACAACAAATATACAGGATAAAGGGAACTTGTTTAATATTGGTTGGGAAAAAACATGGGCAGGTTTGTTCTTCAGACCTTTGTCCTGTAACAGGCTGTCTTTTTCCGGGGTGGGGTTGTTAGACCCATGCCCAACCCCCAACCTGGAGGGCCAGTTGTTGCTTTTGGTCTGGCCTCTACCCTGAACCTGCCCGGCATGGTTGAACCTGCTGGGGGGTGACCCCCCACCAATATAGCCTTCATGGTCATGGAGGCACACAAGCCTTCCCACCACGACAAGGTAGCAACACGTAGGAAGGATGAGTGGTGTGGTGAGTGTATGTAGTGTGTGTGCGCAGTGTACTGTAGTGGGTGGGCAGTGTGTGGTAAGTGTATGTAGTGTGTGTGGTGAGTGTGTGTAGTGTGTGTGGTAAGTGTATGTAGTGTGTGTGGTGAGTGTGTGCAGTGTGTGTGGTTAGTGTATGCAGTGTGTCTCAGGCATCTGCATCATCTGCAAGGGAGGAAAATTCAATTAGCGACATTGAATGGAATGCATGCAGAATGTGAATAGACAGAGTATACAAAATATACACTTGGCGTACCTGGAGTTGGCAGAATGATGGGCACTGATATGGAGGGCCACACAAACTGTGCCTCCGCTAGGGCCTGCTGCCTGTTCTGGAGGTCCAGCCTCTCACGCTGCACACCCAGCCTCTGCCTCCCCACCTCCAGGAGCTCCTCGCTGCAGTCGCACCTCGCATCCGTGGTGTTCAGCTGCCTCTCACGGGGGGAGGGGGGGGGGGGACGTCATGGGGTGTGTGGGGGAAGAGCGTGTCGACGGGGTGGAGCAGTCTGACTGCGCTGGGGTCTCCTCTCCAGAGGACTGGGAGGCTTGGGGTGATTCAGCTGAGGGCTGGATGTTGGAGGGGCCCTCTCCAGACTCCAAATCAAGGCCACCAGTGATGCCTTGGAGGCTGTGAGGCCGATGATCGATAGGGCCTTCTCCTCCTCCGGGGTGAGGGAAGGCACGGTGCTCTGCCTCTCGGCGCACTGCCGCCCCCCGGCTTTTGGCCTGACTGGCGAAGTCCTGCCATTTCTTGCTGACGACTGTCCACTCCCTGGGTGGCCCAGGAGTGGAAGCAGCCATCCGCGCTGCAATGCGGATGTCTGTTAACTACGCATACTGTGTGTGTGTGTGTGTAGGAACTACAGCGTGGTGAACGTGTTGTGTGTGTGTGTGTGTGTGTAGGAACTACAGCGTGATGAACGTGTTGTGTGTGTGTGTGTGTACGCATACAGCCTTCTTCAATGGGCTATATGCACAACTCCAGTAGGCTACTTCCTGAAATTAGACATGCTTCTTTATTTCCTGTCTTACACTATTGGATGAAATGATTATTCAGGAATTCCTGAATAATCATTTCATCCAAAGTGTAGGACAGGAAATAGAGAAGCATGTCTAATTTCAGGAAGTAGCCTACTGGAGTTGTGCATAGGCCCTACTGGTAGCCGCCAAACAGGACGGCCTTCGGCTGCTCCACCTCGTCCAGCATGATCACTAGTTATTCTTTGGTGAACGCTATCACACGCTTCCTCTTCATATCTGCCATGTCGCTCAATATGTGCAGTTACCCTTGTTTTTTTTATAGGCCACATGCGCCAACACCGGTGCCTGATAGATTAAATTAGTCATCGTATCCGCGCGAATTTTAATGTGGGAATGCTACTGCCACAGGGGCAATTTATATGGGCATTATACCTTTGTTTGTATGATAACTAAATCAGTGGTCATTTTGCTATCATCATTGCCTATCATCATTAAAGTATTTTTTCCTGGCCTTTCAAGACATCCTCGACGGGGCTTATATGTCCCAATCCGATTCATGCTCTTTCTTGGATATTTTATTTGATGTTATGTAATTTGATGTATGAATTGGGACTATCACGAGGTCTCGCTTTGACTCTTAAATACATTAGCAGATGAGCTTTCGGTGGATCTTCTTCTTTCGTGTGTCATCATCAGATGTCCAGCTCAGTAGCGTATAGCCACGCCCTCGTCTCAGGTCCCACATCGAAGAGGCCAGCCTCCGAGGGTGGTTTATACAGGGGACAGGCGGTGATTATGTGCTCAGCTGTCTGCTCCGGCTCCCCACACTCACACGTTGCTCCGTCTGCCAGGCCCCACTTCCTCATTGTTGCTCTGTAGCGTCCGACCCCAGTTCGCAGGCGGTTCAGCAGGGTCCATTTCCGGCGCGGCAGTTCCTCTCCTTGAATACCGCCTCCCGGGTCCTGGATGTAACGGTGGATGCGTGTAGGCCCGGCCGACTCCCACTCCTGCTTCCAGGCTGCCGCCAGCCATGCCTCTGTAGACTGGTCCTCAGGGATGGACCTGAGCAGATCTTGTGCCGCCTTGTTGTACGGGTGGCGGGACTTGAGTCTATGGGGGGGCAGTGGCATTGTGGTGGTGTTGTGCAAGATATGCCAGTCGTGTCTTTGGGCTTTCCTTGCTAGGGCGAGGGTAGCAGCCTCTCGTCGGAGGCCGGCCGGGGCAATTCCTGCTAGTACTGGCAGGTGGCACACAGGAGTGGGCTTCAGGCAGCCAGTTATGGTCCGCAGAGCGTTATTTATCGCAATGTCGACCTTCCTGGCATGAGGGCTTCTGCACCAGGCTGGGGCACAGTATTCAGCTGCAGAGAAGACCAGGGCTTGGGTGGAGATTCTAAGCACCTTGGCGGTTGCACCCCAGCTAGTTCCAGCGAGACGTCGGATTAGTGAGACCCTTGATGACACTTTGGCCGTCACCTCTTCAAGGTGTTGTTTGAAGGAGAGTGTCCTATCCAGGCGTACACCGAGGTACCGCGGGGCTTGCTGGCACTCCAGGCGCTTGTTGTTTACAAAAACTTCCAGTTCCCGTCTTGCCTCGCTGTTGTTGAGGTGGTAAGCTGCTGACACTGTCTTGCCAATGCTGAGCTGGAGGCGCCACATGCGCAGATAGGCTGCTAGGGTGTCCATGTCGTGGTTTAGGCCGACTTCCATCGCCTCCCATGTTGGTCGTCGCATCATGATGGCCAGGTCATCAGCGTAGCCATATTTCCGGGATGTTGTTTCCGGTAGGTCGTGGATATAAATGTTAAACAGCATTGGTGCGAGGACAGACCCCTGCGGGACGCCATTCCTCATTGCTTTCGGTGGATAAGCTTCCTTTTTGGTAATATTTAGACTGAAATCAAATAATTAAGACAGCACGTATTATATTGGCACGTCATTTCTGTGACTTTACGAATGGCCATCGATGTGTGCGGCATCGATTCATTCTTTTTTCAGCACCGCGCCCAGGGACAGCTCCTCTAACGATGTATCTTGGGATGAACCTAACGATGTATCTTCACGCGCACGCTAAGAGATAGTCTGGGAAACACTCGTAGGAAAAACTGTCCCTTCGCCAAGGTATACCTTGAGAAGCGTCGTAGCGCGGAGAAATTCGGCAAATCTGGGAAACGCGGCCCTGAACATGACAATGGAAAAGCGGATTTACAATTACCATCACTCAAGAGCCAGACGTGTGATTGAGAATGCATTTGGCATTTTGGTGGCACGGTGGAGAATCCTTGGTCGAGCACTAGAATGTCTACCTGACAAAGCAGGAAATAAAATAAAATAAAGCAGGCACTTTCTGCCCACATGGATCACCACTCTTCTTGGCTAGGTTTTTCTTGATGCGGACGTACTTGTCCCTCATGTTCTTCCATTTCTTTGTACATGATGCGACATCCAATTCAATGTTGGTGGAAATCTCTTTCCATGAATTTGTTGCCAGCTGGCTGTCTTTGTAATGAGGGGAAGAGGGGTCATATATATTAATGTATCTACGGACCTCCTCGGCCAACCTCTCCTCAACTTGATCCATGGTGGTTCAAATAATGGCGCCGCAACCAGAAATGCAGCTGGAAATGTGATGCTACCAAGTGGACCAATCACAGTTCTTGCGGTCTGCGTCGCTGTGCTGCGTAGTTAAATTTCCGAGGAGGTGCGCGTCAAGCTACAGCGTAGGCTACGCCGTAGGGCACGGGGCTACACAGAATACGGCGTAGGCTACACTGTTGATTTAACGCAGAAGTATAAATTGGCCTTAATATTCTCTACTCCAGTGACCAACTTTACCACAATGAAAACATGCGTCAGGTCTGTTTCCCTTTCTGCACACAAGCATCATCCCAAAACCTTTGCGCAACAATCTTAGCTGGGACAGACAGCGAACTAGTATTAGTATTCATAATTAACACAATAGCCTACAGCCTATAATTCAAAAACAACGATGAAAGGAAACTTATACAGTAGGGCCCCACTTATCCGAACCCAACGGGACCGAAGGTCGTTCGTATCTCTGAAATGTCCGGATGACTGAAACTTATGTTAAAATGCACCAAATTCAATAAGTGGTATACTTGTTTCCTATACTCATAATAGACCGATAAATACCCTTAATTACTTGTGAAAATGCATCAAAATTGCAATCAAATAGCCAACTAAACTCATATAGCCTAGCCTATAATAGGCCTACACTAGCCTAGAATAAAATAAACGAATTTCCACTTGAGTGCGTGCTTTGATCAAATCCAGTACTTTATTCTGAAATGAGGACTGCGCTGCATCGATAGGCTACTGTATTCACAAAACAAAATGGTATAGCCTAAAAACAACCCAACATTAGAACAATTAGAGCAAATGATAATCAATAAATAAATAAATGAAATGACAGACAAGTTGTCGTGCCCTAGGCTATTGTAGCCTAAAAGAAAGTCTCTAAAACAACCGATGTAGGCTAACGTGGCCTAGGCTGTAGGCTATTATTTAACAAATACAGTAGGCCTAGTAGACTAATCTACATGCTCACAACACATATGTGTTCCTGAAGTCCATTAACTGGGAACAAAAAATTACTTGATGCTCATCTGCTTCAGGTTGCTGACGCGCTTTCTGGCTACCAAGGAATGCAGCTCTCGCAGCAGACTCGTTTGCGTTTTGCGCTCGCTTAGAGTAACAAAGAAATTAAATGTGACAGTAGGCTACAGCCTACAGGCAACATGTAGGTCTACATACAGTTCTGTTTTTATTCACAGTAGGGTACAGTACTGTAATGAAAATTCCACCATTAACCAGATAGCAGGCTCAAAAAGCAGGCTTTTTTAAGCCTGTCCGGTAGACCGGGAGGTTCGGTACTGTAGTTAAAACCCATGGCGGAAAATAAACAAAAGAATACAATTTACAAACATAATACAATTTCGAAAGAAACAAAGACACATTAAACACCTACGTATCTCGCAACACGCAACCAGTGTCCTTTGTTCTCCCTCTGGCTCGATGGTGGATCACGGGAGAGCGGAGTGGTGTTGTTTCCTTCGTCTTCGTCGACCAGCTACCGGAAATCTAGAAGTAACGATTTACGGCAGTCGAAACAGTGTCGAAAATGTAAACAATACCTACCTGGATAGTAGGCGCGCTTAACAAACCATACAAGACAGAGCCAAAACTCAAACAGTAAACAACAAAACGAACAACCCCGTGCAGGGACACGGAACACAATGGACGAACAAAGGCTTACGTTAAAGACAAACAAAAAGCATATGCCTGCCCGGCTGAACACCAGCCCCTTGGTTGGAAGCTTTAGTAACTCCTAGTTACACCAACCACCTGTGATAAAGGGAAAATAAGTTTCTCCAAGAAACGCGGATTGTGAACCCTAATCACTCCCGTAGCTACTAAGTTGGGAATCGTTTCTATACTTTATAACGACACCACCCCAACTACATGCGGTTTGAATTTCACCCGCGACCGGTCAAAAGGGAACTCACTCTGCAAACCTTGGAGCATTCGACTCAAACCAAACCCAACCGTTATAACTACAGCCGACAAACAATCTAAACTGTACATCAACTGCAAGGGAGCATATGAGTCACAAGACCAAAATTCCACTTCTTCTGAGGATAGTCCCGGTCAACGAAACAAGGAATCCATTATACCAATCATACACCGCTATTGTTAAATTACAACTCCTTAGGTCGCCACTATCTCCCCCCCCCCCCCACCCCCCCCCTCCCCGGGGGTTTGTTTTCAGAACAAGCCAGACCAACAACACAACCCATAACGAAAACAAATCAAAACCATAAGAGGGTTCGTTCAAAACGTACCTGTGAGTTCAGGAAGCCAGTGGAAGAATGGGGGAGATAATCTCAGCGTGCGCTCTGGCGCAAGAGAGAAGATTGGTTTTCCAAAACCCCACTAAGGATCCGACACCCGTTCATCCACTCGGATCCCGAAGCAACACAGGCGGTTCTCCCTTCACTATCCGCGTCGCCAACTGTAATAGAATTTAATCTGATCGAAAGTAAAAAGATTTGCCAAGGTTCGCTCAAACAGGTCAGGTCTGATTTATTGAGAAAACATACAAGCGCAAGGACTTCAGGATAACGCACGTGAGTGAAATCCAGCAGAAGTGAAGTAAAACAGGTTAATATGCAAGCATTTCGTGAACTTGTTCATGGATGCACGTAGGCCAGAAAAGCACAACTGCGCAAGTACAAAAGTCACCGGAAGGCGAGAAAAGCACAACTGCGCAAGTACAAAAGTCACCGGAAATAGTCAAATGACTACAAACTTGCCAAGATGGCGCAGTTCAATAGGGCTTCATTTTTGATAGCGGTCAGTGAATGGAGTGGCTGTATCCAGTTATATTAATACATCCATGGCCTGTTCTAACCACACGTTTGATTGTCATGGCAACTGTCAACCAAGCGTCTACTCTAACTAGCAAGAATTAGCAATGAAACGGGGTCAACAAAGCATTTCGTCATATTTTGCTGCGGGGATTTTGGAGGATGCCCACAACGCCAGAGGTCCGTCACCAACGCAGATTCTGCTAGTGCTTAACATCGGTAAGTGACAGGATGAATATTTTATTATAATACAATTATTGTTGTAGATGATAAGCGGCCAATCGTCGGTATGTATTGCTTTTGTTTTGCTATTCTCATCCTCGATATAAGTTGATAGCCAAGTCAGTGCAGCACATTGTTGCGGCCACCAATTTAGAGACCAATACCAATTTATATTTTATCTTGGGTTCCAGATTTTCTGTTCAGCCTTGCGGCCTGGCCTACCGGTGAAAGTGCGCGTGATTGTGGACCAAGATGGATCCATGCTGAATGTTAGCCTATAGATTTGTCGGGATAGATGGCTGGTGTTCAAATTTGCTTTCAATCACAGTGATTTGATGTAGCCTATAATGCACATAGTGCCTACCTTTAACTAGCCTACGCATATCACTTTTTTTTAATGAGGTCTGAAGGTCTATGATGAGGACGGGATAGTCTACATTCATAGCAGTGTGATCAATAACCTAACATCGTATGGTTTGTCCTTTCTTTTAGCACTTTGTTGGATGTATATATAAGAATACAATAAGAGAATACAGTTGTTTCCTTTGTTCTGATGTTTACATTTGTTCAATTTCTGGACATTCAATTTTATTTGAAAAATGCCCCCCCCCCCCCCCCCCCCCCGTTTTGTTATGTTTTACAAATCGCACCCTGTCTACACGTATTTATATAACTTGGTCTGCACATCTTTTTTGCATGGTGCAGATATGGTCACTTACTTACTAAACCCTGACCACTGGCTACATTTAGCATTTGCAGCACAAAAACAAATTAATGCTATATGGGATATGGCAGCAAGCATTATGGTACAAACTAAGATGAGACTGAACACCATTAACAGTTCAGAACATTTTATTATTCATAACCATCCATCCATCCATCTTCATCCGCTTATCCGGGGTCGGGTTGCGGAGGCAGCAGTTCCAGCAGGGGGCCCCAGACATCCCTTTCCCTGGCAGCATCAACCAGCTCTGCCTGGGGAATCTTTAGCCGCTCCCAGGCCAGTGCGGAGATGTAATTCCGCCACCTAGTCCTGGGTCTACCCCACGGCCTCCTCCCTGCTGGACACGCTTGGAACACCTCCCTAGGGAGGCGCCCAGGAGGCATCCTCACTAGATGCCCGAACCACCTCAACTGGCTCCTTTCGACGCAAGGGAGCAGCGGCTCTACTCCGAGTCTCTCCCGGATGACTGAACTTCTCACCCGAACTCTCAGGGAGACCCCAGCCACCCTCCGGAGAAAACTCATTTCGGCCGCAAAGCTCTCGGTCTACCGGTCTATCTTCGTCCCCACCCTCACCTATGGTCCTGAAGAATGGGTCATGACCGAAAGAACGAGAGCTTTGCCTTTTGGCTCAGCTCTCTTTTCGTCACAACAGTGCGGTAAAGCGACTGCAGAACCGCACCAGCTGCTCCTATTCTCCGGCCAAGCTCCCTCTCCATGGTTCCCTAACTCGTGAACAAGACCCCCAGATACTTGAACTCCTTCACTTGGGGTAAGGACTCATTTCCTACTCGGAGCGGACAGACCACTGGTTTCCTGCTGAGAACCATGGCCTCAGACTTAGAAGTGCTGATTCTCATCCCAGCTGCTTCACACTCAGTTGCGAACCTATCCAGAGAGTGCTGGAGGTCTCAGGCAGATGATGCCATCAGGACCACATCATCTGCAAATAGCAGCGACGTGAACTGAACTGCTCACCGAACTGCAACCCCACCTCCGCGCCGCTATGCCTCGATATCCTGTCCATGAAAATCACAAACAGGATTGGTGACAAAGCGCAGCCTTGACTGAGGCCAACCTCCACCGGAAAGGAAGACGACTTACTGCCGAGGACCCGGACACAGCTCTCGCTCTGGGTGTACAGGGATTGGATGGCCCTAAGTAGGGATCCCCTCACCCCATACTCCCGTACAACCCTCCACAAGACCTCTCGAGGGACCCGGTCGTAATCCTTCTCCAAGTCCACAAAACAGATGTAGACAGGTTGGTCAAACTCCCAAGCCCCCTCCAAGATCCTTGCGAGAGTGAAGAGCTGGTCGGTGGTTCCACGACCAGGACGAAATCCGCATTGTTCCTCTTCGATCTGAGGTTCGACTACCGGCCGGACCCTCCTTTCCAGCACCTTGGAGTACACTTTCCCTGGGAGGCTGAGTAATGTGATGATTGATTATAGAGGCATCACATTATTCATAACAAATTACTTAAATAAATAGGATAAAGGTTTCACAAATCTGAAACTGCATCTTAATGAGTGTCTGGTGTCTACTTGATAATTGAGTGCAGATTTGACAGGTGTAAGTCATGTGCTTTTTGATCTGGACCTGGTCTAATGTGGTCTAGATGGGGAAAAAATAGTGAAATCGCCCTTTTTCCTGGTCTTCACAAATAGAACAAAGGTTTCACAAAACTTTAACTGCATTTTAATGAGCCCCTTGGCTGTGTCTACTTGATAGTCTAGTATAGGTTTGACAGGTCTAGGTGATGTGGTTTTTAATGTAGGCCTGGTCTCATGTGGTCTAGATGGGTAAAAAAGAGTGAAATCACCTTTTTTTCTGGCTTTCACAAATGAGTAGAATGAAGTGTTGTGCAGTATTTAACCTGCTGACACAGTAATTTCCAAAGTATAGGTTTATTGTGTTTTGAGTCTATGCCTCGTAAACCGAGTCTGGTTGATTTTGATCACTATAATACATATTAGCCCAGTGGTTCAAAGATAACGTTTATATGTCTTTTAAAAGTTTAAAGCTGGTTGTGAGATATATAAAGTGTAATGTTCATATACTAACACTTTTCATGAGACACCTGTGTTGAACACATACAAACTATGTTATGTTTTTATTTATTTAAATAACACCCTATATCCTAATGACAACCATGAGAGAATGTGTTACTTGTAGTGTTATATATCAAACAAGATTGCGAATGGATGTCTTGCACTGAGAAATACACATTTGGCAACCATTTATACCAGATATATATTTTTATATACAATGATCTGGGCTGCTTTTATGTTCTCTATCAAATAAAATAGTACAGAAGACAAAGTCTAAAACCATCTTCCTCAATGTCTCTCATCGAAAATTAAGAAAACTTTAATCAACAGGCCAGAAAATGTCTTCACTTTTGACAACAATCAATACACAGACAGTGACATCATCACCATAGCTTAATATTACATCAATATTAAACATGTTCATTATATTAACTTTTCCATTTTCAGTCCATGTTTTGTCCAGTTTTGATTAATGCAAAATGTTGTCCTAAAAGCATAAGAGCACTTGCACAATGATGTATTACACAGACAGGCAGAAAACCAGTGGAGGCCAAGTCCACAGCACCAAGTAGAAAAATAAATAATACTCCTAGTAACAAACAACACGTTTGCTCAAAGAACACGTGTCACAGGAAAAGAAACAAATGCAGTCTATCGCTCACTATAGTGCCTTCATTATACATTAAAGTATTTGCTAATTGCCAACCCCTTTACCTCGCCTAACAATAGCAAAGAACAGCTTAGTGGACAGAGCTCAGTTGAGCTTAGAGGACAATCCAACGCTGCTTGCATGTCCTCCAGTAGGCTGCATGCTAACTCCATAAATGAGTCTGATTTTAAAGGTAAAAAGTGTTTTTAAATAAATAGAACTGTCCATTGTAGAGACTAGCCTAATATACATAACCTTTCAACTACACAATTGTTTTTACATCTTGTTAATATACACAATCTCCTTATATAACGACCGTGGATAGTCACCTTACTAACCTTACTAACACTCGGAGAGCGCAGACCTCTTCCCATGAACACATGTCGGAAGCATACAGTGACATTAGGTTACCGATTCTTGGACTCAAATGTCAAAAATATATTGGTGGTGCATCACCGTTGCAGTTCATGAGCAGCTGGGTTTGACACAACTGGGGTCAGCCTGACAGAGGCTCCTCAGCTCTGCTCTCTGATTTAGACTATCTCTGCTACCAAGATAGCTAGCTAGATATGATAGGAGTGACAGCAGTAATCTAGTGCTAGTTAGCTACGAGCATAACTAGGTAATTCAAAGCAGTTGATCTTCACTATCATGCCATGATTAAATTATTTTGGTCCTAATACCGGCAAAATAGCAAGGTAGCTAGCTAGCTGAATCAATCCTTTGCAGCATGAGATTGATTACATTATAGCTAGAAACTAACTAGCTATGGATGTATTAAACATTGGTAAGTACCTGTATGTGCCGGTCTGGTCTGTCTGGCAATGTTAATTAAAGTGAAGAATAATTCATCGATCGGCCCCAAGATTTAATGGTTTCTTCCTCGGCTCCTGCTACACCCCTAGGGATGGGTCTCGTTAATTTTTTGCGATACTGATGCCATTATTGAGACTGCTTTAAGGATTAGTAAAGGGAAAATGCATGTTTAGCCCTGTTTTAAGGCTACTTATGATCATGTACAATGATTCAGATCAAAACGTTGACAAAACTAGCATTTTCGAGAAAGTTGATAATTGCTCTACCACCGTTTTGGTCATACAATGGATGTGGATGGGCATCTTGAAAAATCATTCAAAAACATGTTAAACTCTTGATTTCAAAGACAAGAAGCTCACGGAGGGTGTAATTGGTGTCCGTTGGTGTTCTGACATCAAATTCGCCGCAAAGTATGAATCCTGTAGGGTTTTATTGGTCATTTTATGAATTATCAAGATGGTTGATCTAGAAGAGTATGAATTTGATCGCGAGGAATTAGACTTTGACGGCAGCGCTTATCGTTTCGAGCCTGAATATAGTGAGACTTGTATTGACGCGACCGTTGTAGATGTGTAGATCAATCCGCAGAGGTGATTCAGGAAGCGGAACTACTTACAGCAGCTATTGTTTATGTTAGGCTAGCTAATTTGCTCACTGCTCACGCTACTCTTTCGCTCACAGACAAGAAAGCCCTAGGCTACAGTTCAGAAAACGCACATCAAAAGGGTTGATCTAGAAGAGTATGAATTTGATTGCGAGGAATTAGACTTTGACAGCAGCGCTTATCGTTTGAGCCTGAATATAGTGAGGAGGAACTACAGCAAATGGAAGAGATGGAGGCTCGCCGAACCGCAGAGCCAGAGACGGTCGATGAAGCTGTCGCTATACCACAAACCACGGGTGTTTGGTGGTGTGCTTGCAAACATTGCCAACAGATGCCCACAGAAGAGGAAAGTTTGTGCTGTACCGAGTGGGACCTGTTGCTAACAGCTGCAACAGCAAACCTTTCGGTCCATGAGTCTGACTCCTTGCCTGTTGAAAGTGAGTCCTGCTTTTACCACTAGTATTTATGTCCGAGCGAATAAATCTACAGTTTTGATAATTTCATGCTGTAAGACCACTTCTTCTATGTCTATTTTTCTAAAGTTAGTCTTAGCAAAGGGATTATTATTATTATAATGCTTCAACACACACACACACACACAGCTGGCAATAAGAACTTACCTCAAGTTCTTCCACTCGTTCGTCTTCTGTCATTCCTCTATGTAAAGTCAGAACAGCATCACGTTTGAGGAAGAGCCTTTTGGGAGATTTCTTCGAGAATAGCCTAGGCTTATAACATTTGTCCTCAAAATGCAAAGCGCACACACGGTGATCTAAGACCTGAAGAATATCCACGGGTGTGTTTACGTCCAAGTAAAGACATTCTAGCCACAACTTCAATCTTGCGGGATCGTTGTAGGGAAGTCTATGACAAGTTACAGATGAACGGATTTTGCCACAATTGGCAACGGCACAATAGCGTGTCATTGTTGAGATCCCAAACAAATGCTTCGCCTGTCTTGTTGTTGCAGCTAGCTTTTCAAGGCAAGGAAGCTGAGCCGGAATCCACGGACCTCGCCTACCGCGAGATCAAGGCATTGCGCAATATCGGAATTAGTTAAAGCGGAAGTTTACACACGTATGTGCTGCGACTAAATAGTTTGATGCTAAATATTTTTTAAAAGCCAGATGAACTACAATCTTACGTTATGGCGAATTATATGCTAGAAAGCCAACTAACACCTAGGTGAGTTTCTTGTCTTTGAAATCGAGTTTAACATGTTTTTGAATGATTTTTCAAGATGCCCATCCACATCCATTGTATGACCAAATGGTGGTAGAGCAATTATCAACTTTCTCGAAAATGCTAGTTTTGTCAATGTTTTGATCTGAATCATTGTATATGACCATAAGTAACCTTAAAACAGGGCTAAACATACTCCTTTAAAGGATAATGTTCATTTTTGACAACCTGGACCTTATTTACGGCATAATATAAGACGTTTGACTCACCGAGATAACTTTGGTGTAATTCAGAGGCCTGTAGAAGAAATTCAAAATCCAGCGTGAGCCAAGTATATCTATGTAATGTCATCTTCTATATCCTCAAAATCTGATATTCAGCCATATTGCACACAATATTCCAGGCACCAACAAGCCGTTCGTAGCGTAGACAATGTGAGCCGCGATTGTAGCCTGCAGACGGAGAATAGCCAGTCTGCGCGCTGTGCGCATGCGTGCTGCAGCAAGTGGGGAAGCTATATTACGTTTCTAAAGACTTTTCTAAAGATCATATTACAGAGGCATGTGAAAACCACAACAAGCCTACGCTCTATGTAAGCACAACTAGCGATTCATTAAAACAGATTGTTGAAAACAAGTTTTGCGGCAGAAAATAGATTTTTTAGAAGCTGCATTCTCAGTGCCCTGTCCGCCGCCATAACATGGATATACTTGTTATCTCGGTGAGTCAAACGTCTTATAATATGCCGTAAATAAGGTCCAGGTTGTCAAAAACGAACATTCTCCTCTAATTATTCGAGTCTTTATCGATCTCACTATCGATACCCTACCTTTCTACTAAGGCTACTTATTCAGAAAAGTGTTTGTTATGTATATTTTATATGTAGGCTATTAATTGTGTATCTATTTCCTTTGATGGTTCCGGCACATTGAGGTTGCTTTCAAATGGCTTTATAAATAATATAAATAATATGCCCTCCAAATGTTCTATCAGAAAGAAGGCAAACCTCAGTCAAACCTAAGGCAAACCTATGCCAACCGATTGCTAGGCTACTAACGCCATCCATTGGTTGTGACGAGCACTGCAGCTTGCTAACGTTAACCAGCTAGATAGTGCTATAGCATTGTACATGCAAGTGCTATGCTATACACTATTAGGCTATTTTACGTTGACATTGACAGTCCTTAAATCTAGATGTCTTCTTTGCAAGCTAGATTCCCCCTGTCATCCGCTTGCTAAAGGCTACAAAAACGTCTTAGTATAACTTAGACTACAGTGGGTCATTCATTCATTCACTAGTTGTGCCTAGTAACGTAACGTCACTGCACCGAGCTAGCAAGCTAATGGTAGCTAACTTTACTGTAGGTATAGCTGGCTAGCTGCAGTACGTTACTACTAGTCTAATGAATGAACCACTGTAAATTATAGCTTTAACAAGCCGATGACAGAGGGAATCTAGCTAGCAAAGAATACATCTAGCACTAGATTTAAGTACAGTCAATGTCAACGAACGGGACTTATTTTGGTGCGCACAGCATGCATACCTGGGGTGGTAGAAGAGGACGAGGGAGTTGGTCTGTCAAGCACTTTGAGACTATTAAATGTAGTGCAAGTCCCAATTCTAATCTGATGGGCACCATTTAAGTGCTTTAACATAGATGTCGTTGTATTTCCCCCCTTGCAGGAAAATATCTTAGAGCACAAATTTCACCTCCTTTTCTTTCACTTTTGTGAAATGTAACCACGCCTTAGATCGCTGTGTGCGCTCAGCCATTTTCTTGAAATCCTCGAACCGTGTCTTAATAGAACCGGTTTTCGAGACCCATCCCTATACACCCCTCCACCACATTTCATGAAAATTGGTCGGGTAGTTTTTGCGTAATCCTACTGACTAACAGACAGACAGATTACGCCATTGAAAACAACCTTCTCCCTGGACTTCGTCCTGCGTGGAGGTAATCATTTGGCAAAAACAAGTAAAACAAAAACAACCTTTTAAAAAGATACCATTAAACGGGTGAATAAAACTGCCTCTACAACAGGTGACCGTCCCTCCTCTCCCACTGCCAGGCACCAGCGTTCTCAGTGTACCGAGGAGGAGGAGGGCGCCTCGGATGGCGGGACGCAGCCCACCAGGCTGGGAAGCTGCAGGGTGGGGCTCGGGCCGGAGATGGGGGAGGGGGGCGGCGCTGGGGCGGGCGGGCGGGGGTTGAGGCGGGGTGGCGGGGGGTTGGAGGGCCGGATGAGCGGCGGCGGAGGCTGGTGCAGGGCGGGCCGCGGCTGGAGGAAGCGTGCCTGCTGCTGGAGGGGCGGCGGTTGCCGGTGTAGTGCTGGCGTGGCGGGGAGGGAGGGCCGCAGGAGCGGCGGGGGCTGGTGGAGCGAGGCGTTGCTGCTGGATGTCGCCGGGGGCTGGGCCGCCGTCGCCGAGGAGGGCGCCGCCACAGAGGTGGGCCCCGAAGAGAGGGTCACCTGACCCTGGAGGAGAGAGAGGAATGAGTTTGGTTTTTGAGGTAAAACATTACTAACCCTAACCTACTAGAGGTTAAGGAGTTCTCAAGGAGTTCACTTGAACCTTCTAACAAGCTGCTGAAGTCATAATAAGTCAGTCAACTGATATCTGGCCATCCTTTCCTTTCCTCTTATGGAAATTAAGCATTGGGGCATTAAGATGGTTCAAGTGAATGGAAGTGCAGTCGCATTAGTACAGAACACAGAGACAGGAAACAAACACAAGTTTCTTGGGGAGGTCAAACAAGGGAACATAGGTGAGTTTTGTCAGCAGTTTAACAATAACATGTCTATAAGCTTACAGGTTTTTGCTCCAACTGCATAAGCAGCAATCAAAACCAGCTTGACCTAACAAAACTGTAATGTCTAGTTGTGACACCGTGACAACAATATCAAGTGACTTGGTACGGTGACGTGTTACAGATGAGATTTGGAGCAAAAACCTGTAAAGTGAGTGAGCCTTTTGGGCCCAAATCTGGAAACCCAGGGCGTGAAATCAAACGTTTGCCCATTCAACGGGGGGAAAAAGGGAATGCTCCACCACCTCCTCCTCCTCTTCATCCGTACTCTTCCCGGAAGGGGTGTTGGAGCTGTTCTTCCCCTCCTCGCCAGATGTGACTGTGTCGCAATTTGGGGCGCGAGTTCCCTGCTCCGCCTCCCACTCCTGCAGCACCTCCTCCAGGTTAAAGCGACGACGATAGTTCACAAAGAAGTTCTTTACCTGGCCCAGCGTCTTATTACCGATAACGTCGGCAATGGCCTGGAAGTCTTTCCCGTACTTCCGGACGCCTGGTGGAGAAAAGTGGTATTGCACAATAAATAGAACCCAAGGATGTTTATTTGTCACATGTACAAGATGCAGGTACCACATGAAAGTGAAATGCTCAGACAAACACGGCCGTAGTCATTAGATAACCACTTGCCGACTATTAAGTAGGAGAAATTATTTACCTTGAACGGCCAGAAGCTGTTCGTCTGTTGTCCAGCGGGCATTAACTTTCTGGTTGCACTAGAACAGAACGTAAATTTGATGTTCAAGCCTCTAATTGGGTGTTTCTGTCAACAGAAATATGTGCTACCATAGCAGCCTGAAAAAATGACCATGGCTTTAGAGATGACTCCATATTGATGGCACCTTGACAGGCATCTGTTGATTACACCTTTCGCTGGTAACTGACATGACACTCTACAAAGCTGTGTGCCTCATGCCAGCTGTTGATCTTAACATGTACAGAGAAGGCACAGCCCATTGTCACCTACCTCAGGCAGCCGGAGGTCATCGATACCGGCTTCCATCCGGTGTTTTAGACCGCTGTTCAGCTGCTTGGCATTCTGAACCTGTGTAGGCAAATGCACATTCCTGTTTTATTTCCAAACGACTCAATGGGTAAAGTATCTAAAGATGTTCAGCCAACTTCATACAGATTGCCGGTACTTTCCAGCAAGCCTTACTTTGTGTGATCAAAAAATACTGTTTTACACAAATTCAATCAATCATACATTGGTCAAAAGTTACTTATTAACAAAATAATAGTTTTGTATAAGAAATAGCAGCTTTCGACACTAGATCATGCCATCCATATTGGAAGACTTGAGAAATGGGTCGGCCTCTCCGGTCCAGTCCTTGACTGGTTCCGGACCTACCTTATTGGCCGAGAGTTTTCTGTCGTCCTTGGTGATCACAGCTTAAAAAACACTTCAATGACATGTGGCGTCCCACAAGGATCCATTCTAGGGCCCCTACTTTTCAGTCTGTAAATGCTACCCCTATGGGATGTAATTAGGAGGCACAATATTACCTACCATAGCTACGCAGATGACATCCAGCTCTATATTTCTGTGACACCCAATGACTACAGCTCAGTTGACCACTTGGTAGAATGCATTGCTGATATAACGGCATGGATGTTACAGAATGTCCTTTAGTTAAACCAGGACAAAACAGACATGCTGATCATTGGTGAAACAGTTGAAAGGGAGAGACTATCTGGGCACTTAAAAACACTGACACTGAACACCAAATGTCAAGTCAAAAACCTAGGTGTCATGTTTGATTCAGATCTTAATTTTGAGGCCTATATTAAGAATGTGATGAGGACATCTTTTTATCACTTGAGAAACATTGCTAAGGTGAAGATGCATAAGATGCATTTATCAGTAGCATGTTGGATTACTGTAATGCTCTCCTATCTGGTCTACCAAAGAAAGCTATTAGTCAACTTCAAATAGTACAAAATGCTGCAGCACGTGTCCTCACTAACACCAGAGGAGGACAAACATCACACCAGTCTTACAATCAATACACTGGTTACCTGTCAGTTTTAAAATATATTTTAAGATTAGTTTATTAGTTTATAAAGCACTCCATTGTCATCCACCTGAATTTATGGCAGGCATGCTTGGACCAGGACCAAGAGACATGGGGAGGCCACCTTCAGTTTTTCTGCCCCCAGCCTCTGGAATACCCTGCCAGAAAACCTAAGAATGGTTGAATGTGTGGGAACTTTTAAGCACGATCTTAAGACATATACCTTTTTAATCTTGCTTTTATCATGTAGTTTAACTCAATTTTAATATTCCTTTAGCTTCATTTTTATTCTTTACTGTTTCTTATTTTCTATTTCTCTTTTACAATATGTTCTGTCCTGTTTTATTTTCTTATTTTACTTTTCTTAACTATGTTTTTATTTATTCTGTAAAGCACTGTGTGCTAGATTTGCTTGTATGAACATATGCTATATAAATAAAAATTATTTTGAGTTTGACAAAACATAATAGTAATATTCTGAAGATGATGGTCCTGACTTTTAACTGACTTTACCATATAACTATAACCACTGGCAACTCTCCGTTGGAAACTGGAAAAGGGCAGGCACTTACAAAAATACTTGGCAGATGATTGGATGTCTATCAAGGGCTAACTTGAACCGCTCCACGCTATCAGGCACGGCCAACATAGCCGTTTGTATTTCAAATTCCTCAGAACCAACGCTGATTGGCGGGATAATTTTCCAATCTGGCACAAACAGATTTCTATGGAGAGGGTCCAGACTGATTTGCTAGAGAAACAGAATGTGAGCTCGCAAAATCAGGATGGTCTCACGAGGCTACAGATGACCTGGCCCTGAGAGGAAGTCAGATGTACATTGCAGCTCACCTGCCTCTTGAGTGACACCAGCTCCATGTCCAGCTGTCGCAGAATGGTGTTGGCGGCGCTGGAGCTGCAAGACACAGCCACCACGTCCTCCTGGGTCAGGTACATGCCCTTGGGCGGGCGGCACTTGGAGCGCTGAGAGTGGTGGCGGTGCTGCAGCGTCTGGTGCTCCCGACGGCCTAGCCCTAGTTTGGAGCATAGTGTCTGAGGCTCCAAGTGGCTCTGGAAGGAAAGGAGACAACAGATGGCACACTGATCAGGGACAGCCCCCATGACTCTTCAGTAAATAAGCAAGTACAACTTTTTTTGTATAGCTCTTTTCGCGGCCCAGTCACAAAGTGCTTCTCAGGTAAAATAGATCAAGATGACACAGTCACAACATGGAATAAAATACAAAAGAAACAACAGAGGCAACAGTCCTTTATGGCTATCAAAAAACCTGCTTGAACAGGGCTTTAGCTGTCCCTTAAAAATGTCCACAGATGTTGAGACTCTTAAGTCCTTTGCGAGTGCATTCCAGAGTTTGGGAACCACAGATTCAAAGGCTCTGTCACCCTTGGTTTTCAGCCTGGTAGAGCACAACCAGAAAGCCCTGGTCGGAGGACCTCAGTGACTGGCTGCTGACATAGGTGTGGAAAAGGTCACATATATATGCAGGTGCTTGACCATGTAGGGCTGAGCACAAGGACCTTAAAGTGAATCCTGAACGATACAGGAAGCCAGAGCAAGGAGGCCAGGATGGGTGTGATATGGCAGGACTTTCTTGACCTGGTTAACATCCTAGCAGCAGCATTTTGGACCAGTTGGAGCCGGTCTAAAGATGATTTGCTGAGGCAGGTAAAAAGTGAATTACAGTAATCCATAAAGCATGGACAGTCATTTCCAACTCTGCATGTGACACAATACATCTTAATTTGGATATATATCTAAGGTGGAAAAAGCAGGTGCGGGTCAGGGATTTTATGTACTTGTCAAGGTGCATAGTCTGATCAAAAGTGACACAGAGATTTCTTATATTGGAGCGTACATTACCTTTTAAGGGCCCCTGTAATGGCTTCCTGTATAGGAACCGTTCTTGTTTCCCTATGTTTAGTAGGAAGAGAATAGTCCAAGCTGTCTTTATGTCAGTATTAGACTATGGCGACACAATTTTTAGACATGCCCCAGTGTCAACTTTGAAACCACTAGACTCTGTACCATTCAGCGCCAAGATTTATTACAGGTGATAGATATGAAATCCACCACTGTATTCTCTATGATAAGGTGGGCTGGTCATCTCTCACATCAAGACGAAACTATCACTGGCATCTGCTTATTTTTAAGAGCATTTTTTTCAAACTCCCACTGTACATGTCGTCCCTGTTACACTGGAGCGTAGGCACATATCGGACCCGATCGAATGATCGACTTGTTTTTAAGGTTCCTCGTGTGAACATTGGACTTGGTCAGACTGCCTTTGCTTATGACGCTCCCTGTACGTGGAACGCCCTCCAACAGACTTTAAAGCTTGAGGTGCTTCCTACTATGACAGACATTAAATCTATGGCCCTTAGCCTTTGCACTTCATCCTGCAATTATTTTTAATGATTCTATCTGTAACACTGTACATTGATCTGTTGTTCTTTATTATTGTTTGTTTATGATTGTGTATGATTGTGTTAGCTCGTCGACACCGCAAATGAGGGAAACCCCAGTGTCTAACGAGTTGAAATAAAGGTTTGAAATGAAAGTAATTCACCACCTTAGAGACAATACTATCCGCAGCAACAATAAGAACTTCGGTGTTGTCAGCATGTAGTTGTAAAAAATCAAGTCAAGTTTATTTGATATAGCACATTTCATGCGACAAGCAGACTCAATGTGCTTCAAGAATAAAAAGACATACATGATAGAACATTAGGTAACAATTTATTTTAGGGGGTCGACATTACCTAGTAATTTCCTAGTAATAAGGTGGTAATTACCTAGTAATTTCTTAGAAATAAGGTTGAAATTACCTAGTAATTTCCTAGTAATAAGGTGGTAATTATCAAGTAATTTCTTAGAAACTAGGTTGAAATTACCTAGTAATTTCCTAATAATAAGGTGCTAATGATCAAGTTATTTTCTTTAGAAATAAGGTGGTAATATACTAGTAATAAGGTGGTATTTTATCAAGTAATTTAATATAATAATATAAGGTGACAGTAAGCAGCAGTAATGTCAAAGTAATGAGGTGATACAACTCCCTGTAAAGTGGAGAGAATTATATTGAAAAAAAAGTTAATTTGTAATAAGGTGATAGTTTCATAGTAATTTCTTGGTAATTTCTCAGGAACAGCCCCCTAAAATAAAGTGTTTTCCTAATGTGTAATTTCCAAGTAATGTCTAGGTCATTTCTTATGAAGAGCCCCCTAAAATAAAGTGTATTTCTATGGCATAATTTCCAGGTAATTTCTCAGGAACAGCCACTCAATGAACTTCAAGTTGATTCTGAGAGCTGCCGGTGTGGGGTAGCTGAACCAGTAGATCGTCTTCTTGTGTACGCCAGGCTCCCTCAAGATGTTGGCTGTGTGCCCATCTCGCTGGACGCACAAAGTGCTGCCCATGATTCACCTGGTAGCGCACGTACCCGTCTTATCCTAGATCAACCTTTATCATTTAATAGTGTCCTTAAATCGGATGAATTTTGCGGAGGTTTACAGCGTGAAGGGATGGCTGTTGTATGTTCGGTGAAATTACTACTGTTTACAAGTTACTGTTTGGGATTTGGCTTTGGCAAAATTATTTCCCTTATATCATATAATTATTTCTGTTATATCTTATAAAGAGGTTATAAAATAATCACAGATTTTGAATGACGCACGCGGTAGCCTACGGTACATCGTGCAGAAAATAGACATGCATGTCATAACGCACGCTCTGTGTGCAGAGATTGCAATAATATAATGCAGCTCAGCTGTTAAAATAATAATTGAATTATTAATTCAATTATTAATTATTATTGAAATTGCAATTCCCGTTTTCCCGCTGTTCATTTCCCGGGAAACGAGAAATTGTTCAGAGAACGGGTCCCGGTAATACCGATTTAACTCTAATGATATAAGGGAATGATATAAGGGAAATAATTTTGCCAAAGCCAAATCCCAAAATAGATTTGGATATTGAGCCATCATGAATGTTCAATATGTTGCCCATGGCAACTGTATTTTTTCAAAATGGCCAGCAAATAACCAAAACGATTGAGAATTTTTTATAAAAGATGCGTTAAAGACATTAGTTTCACTTTTGGCTTTTGCACCTGTAAGCTACTTGTAGGGGAGGCCACGTAGAGGCTGTCTTTGTCACCCCCAATGTTATTTTTTGTAATTTTGTTGTATGTTTTTTTATATATATATACAGTGGTGGCCAAAATTATTAGAACACCTGACGGATCTGAATATATTGACCTTTTTTGCCTCCAAAACATGATTTCATGCACAACAAATAATGAAGTATTGAATAAATGAAGTGATTCCTACAGTTTTTATCCACTTTTAAAGGAGTAGTAAAGGGAAAATGCATGTTTAGCCCTGTTTTAAGGTTACTTATGATCATATACAATGATTCAGATCAAAACGCTGACAAAGCTAGCATGTTTCATGAACATTATGGAATTAAATCATGTTTTGGCAAAAAAAAAAGGTCAATATTTTCAGATGTCAGGTGTTCTAATAATTTTTGCCACTACTGTATATAATATATATAAATTATTTATTTTTCTTTTTTTTAAGATAACAGCAATGTTAAAGATAACGGTATGAAAATAGTAATTGACAGAAAAGGTCTCAAAGCATAGCTACATGTTTTACGATTCAGAACTTGAATTTGTATAATTCTTCAGAAGCTAGAAGACTCAAAACAAGTCATATCATTGATTCCTTAAACCTAGGATCTATCATGTGTCACAAGTCTATTCAGCACTCCCCTTCATAGTAACAGAGGGCTGTGCAGTTTAATGCTGCTTTTTTGCACTTGCAAAGCCAAATCCCAGATCAATTTACATATTTATTATCAGGTGTTACATATTTACATATTTACAGCATGTTTATCACTTCCAAACATCAGTCTCTTACTTCCTGAAATTTTACCAGTTTGCACAAATCTTGCTTTGATTCATTCTTGGACATCAGCCTCCTGCTGGTCTCCTGAGCCCTGATCCCTCCATCCCTCTTTTCCTGTGAAAAGTACTTCGCTGAAGCTTCCGTCACCATCTTAACAACCCTCTCAATGCTGTGTGTGTGGCAAGGCAAGTTGAGCACCTCCATGGGGGTATTAATGAAGTTCTTCACCTCCAAGGTGCTTAGTGAGCAGGTGAGAGGTGGCTCTGACACACCTTCTGACCAGCTGATCAAGTCACCAATTCTGGAAGCATCACAGTTGATGTCAGGTGTCTTTCTGGTCCTGACAGAGGAGTCCCCCAGCTGAGTTTCTGGGTCCCCCTCTCCCCTGACGGCCAAGAGTCTCTCCACTCCCTCAATCCTCTCCCTCTGATCCTCAGAGCACAGCAGTGTTTGGAGAATGGCTTCACTGTGGGCATACCAAGCAGATCTTCTCACAGTCGGCATCACAAGATCCAGCACCTTCTTCCTCTGCGACTTGAGACAGTCCATCTGAAACAGGATGTGCCTAGGTTCTTCGATCCAGGAGTGCTTGACCTTCAAGTTGAACCAGCATGTATAATACACTCCAATGATGTATTCCACAATTAATTGCAGATTCTTCTGATTTGTTCCTTTCAGACCATGCTTTGAGACCTAGAGCCTGAGAAGTCTGTTTGCTGTGGTGAGCCAGCGGCTGTGGTTTACTGGTCCAATCTCCAATAGAGCCAGCCGCGCAGGAAGCACTCCATCTCTGATTGCACAGACCATTTTATAGCCATAGTGTTGATCAGTTGAGAGATCTTCAATGACTTTGTCAGGCAGCTTCATCAGTGGAGGGCCAACAATGATTGGGGTGACGTTTGGATTGATATCCATGTCTGTAGCAGAAGCAAGGAGTTTCCCTATGGGTCTTGAAAACTGATTGTGTGACAGAGTAGGGTCATCAAGGTGAACAATGAGATGGCGCAGGGGAAGTCCATTAGTACATTACTTAAGATATGAACAGAAGACAGATGGTTAAGGATTGACATCCAGCTTGCAGCAACAAAATGCAAAAACTGTTTTCGAGGCAGGATTTGTGCAAACTGAACAAAGTTCAGGAAGTAAGAAACTGATGTTTGGAAGTGACAAACATTCTGTAAATATGTAGATATGTAAAACCTGTTGATAAATATGTACACGTTTGGGGGATTTGGCAAAATGATTTCCCTTAATCATTCAATATTTTATAAAGAGGTTCGTAATGGTAAAAGTGGCAATTTACAAATACAAAATGATGTAGGTAGGAATGGTCCTATCCCAAAAATAAGCACATATTTGAATTCCTGGTTGACAAACATGAAATAGACACCCCCCTCAGTTGATTTGGGAAAAGAAAATAGTATGACCCGCCCTAGTGGGCTACCCTACAACATCCCATAGGCCATGTCCAGCCACTCCAGCTTTGTGTGGAAATATTTCCGAGCAAACAAAGACGAAGCGACCTGCATCCTCTGTGAGAGAAAATGTCAATGTGCCAGAGGTTCCACGAGTGGCATGATTCGTCACTTGGATACATGGCACGATAAAAGGCCAGCTGCGGCTGGTGCTGTGCCTCCCGAACCTAAACGAGTACGGACAATGGATGACTACATGACCTGCAAAGTCTCGCTTGGAGAAAAGTTAGCGGAGATGGCAGCATTCGATGGAACTTGGAAAGGCTTGTTTTAAAAAAAAGTTGAAGAGTATTTGAGTTACGTGCAGTCTGACTTCAGAAACGTCAGGTTTGTTATTCAGTCATTCTAGTCAAAAAGCTTGTTCAATAACATTCAACATAAGTTGCAAATTTGCTTTTAAATTTAAAGTTAAAATTCAGTTCTCCCACCCCATGTGTCTTTGTAAATAGGGAAATGTATACAGGGAAATGTTGCATTTTGCCTTTATTATTTTCTCAGAATGCACCAGAATGCTTGATTTACATGTGAAAATCACTAAAAAATCTTCTTGGCTGGGGATGCCCCCAGACCCCCCTACAGGGATTGGGTTTACAAACTTTCAGCACCACCTACTATTTTTTTCACCAGCCACCACTGCTCAGAACATTTCTTCTGAAAGAAGTTCAGATTCTGCTGAAGAATACAGCCATGATATCGCAGCACGTGAGGGCTTTCGCTAACATGGAAAAAGACAAGCTAGCTGAGAAGTTACAAGACTTGGTGAAGAGTGGTGCATGTTTTTCACTGACACTCGATGAGTATACTTCTACAGTTTTTGAGTGTCAATCTGCATGGAACCAACGAGTACTGGAACCTTGGCGTGGTCAGAGTTAATGGCTCTATGCCAGACGAAAAAGTGAAGCACAACGTGGAACTGCAGCTGCAGGTTTAACCTCGAGTTGGACAAACACATAGTTTGCTGCACAACAGACAGAGCGTTGGTCATGGTAAAATTTGGAAAGTTGGTCATGCCAGATTTTTTTTTTTTTTTTTGTGTAACTTACATTTTTATTGATAGTTTTTCAATTTACATATATTCAGGGATACACAATAATGAGAACATTTGTGAATTCACAAAAACAACAAAAAAATAAATAAAAGTTATTATATAAATATTAAAGATAATGCAGTGACATGCGGGCTTCCTCTCTCATTCACATGTAGCGTAACACAGTATTTACAATCCTGATGATCTGTGGTGTCTTTCTTTTTTCATCTGTCACAATATTCCTGGTCCTCTTTCTTATACACAGTCCATTTCCCCCATTTCCTATCAAATTTCTCTGCTTGCACCCTCAATATATGTGTGAACCTTTCCATATTGTGTATTTCCTCTACCACACCCAGCCAATGCTCCTTCGTAGGCGGATCAGTCTTGTACCAAGCTCTTGTTATAGCTTTCCTACTAGCAGCCAGCAGTACCTTGACCAGTTATCTGTCCCCCCCTTGTATGTTTTCGTCTGTCAAATTCCCTAGATATAAAACCAAGCCAGTCTTAGGTACTTCATAACCCAATATCTTATTCAATACTTCACATACTCCTTCCCAATACTCCTTCATCTTTGGACACTTCCAGAATATATGCGTGTGATCCGCCCCAACTTGGCCACACTGTCTCCAACAAACATGCTCTGGTGCATGCTTCCTCTTCACTTGTGGAGTTATGAAGTACCTGATGATATTTTTCCAATTAAACTCCCTCCACACCCTTGAACCAGTAACTGAGTGCTGGACCCTACAAACATTCATCCATTCTTCATCGGTCATCTCTATCCCCAATTCCCTATCCCATTTTTCCTTCACATATTTAGTCGAGTTACCCCTGTTCTCTATCAGTGATTGATATAAGGCTGATATGGCCCTAACTTTCTTTCCTTTATATGCATTAATCATTATTTTGACCACCACCTTGTTCTGCTCTATAGACTTGTCCATTCTTTTTTCCTTTTCATAATAATCTCTCACCTGTATGTACCTATAATAGTCTCCTCCTCCCAAACCAAATCTGTCCCTTAGGTGTTCAAAACTTTGTATATCCCCTTTTTCCACGATTGAGCACAGTGCCGTGATGCCACACCTCTCCCACCTCTTAAAACCCACTGTCGTGTGCTAACCACCTCAGAATCTTGGTCTCTTTCTCCAATTTGTATGTCTTTATTACCGTGTTCCAAATGTCTAAAGTGCATTTAGTAATCGGATCCAATAATTTCCCCTGCTCCTTAAATAGTTCCCTATCCCCTAGAAGTGTCTGAATTTGATAACCCTCCACTTTTGTTTCTATGTCTTTCCATCTAGCTATGTAGGTTTCATCGCACCAACACACCGCAGCCCTAAGCTGTGCTGCATAGTACCATGCAGATTTACATGCCAGATTTACAGCAGTGCTTTGCACATGCGGTTCACCTAGCAGTGACTGATGTGCTGTACCAGAAAATCAACCCCTCCCTGATCATCAGTGACAGCCAGCGTGACCGTATCCAGCAGCTCGTCACCTGCCTCAAACCCCTCAAGATGGGAGTCGAGTCCCTCTGTCACCGGGACACCACGCTGGTCAAAGCAGACGGGATCTTCATGTTCATGTTGGGTGAAATGGAGAAGCAAGACACAGCTCTGAGCCGAGAGATGGGTGAAGCACTCATGAACAGATTCACAGAGCGAAGACTGAGGGGTCCAGTGTCTCTGTACAGGTAGGCTAGATTTTCACTAATAATAAGTAGCCTATTATTATTATAGTTATTAATATAATAATAAATATTACATATTTATAATATAATAATCATAGGCATATTGCCTAGTTTTTGTGTTTTAAATCATATTTTAGATTTAATAAAGTTTAGGTCTCTGGTCAGCATATTAAAGCAATTTTGAGTAGCCTACATGAAAGGCGCTAGGCTATGGCCTACAAATCAGATGTAGGGTAATATTATTATTATTACAGCTGTGTAGCCTAAATATATAGGCCTAGGCTAATAAAGACTTTCACTGACATATTTTCTATTTAACTGATTTCATCCTCAGGTAGGCTACCTCCTGGATCCTGCGGTGCTGAAAACACAGCCGGCCACCAGCGAAATCATCTTCATCCCCTCAAGACAGATGCTGATCAAGATGGCAACATGCTAAACGCCTGTTTAACAACCGTGACAACCCGGAGGATGGAGAGGGCACGGAAGAAGACACGGAGACACGGGAGAGGGTAGGCCTACGGAAGAAGACATGGAGGGCTCTGGAGGGGAAACGCTCGAGACCCAACCAGCGTCGCAGAGTGAGCAGCAGTCCACCCTGGCAGAGAACCTGCAGATCGCTATATCCATGATCACCAAACCAGCCCGAGATGGATGAGGCCGACCTGGTGAAAATTATAACTAGAGTTTTCCCTCTTCGAGGCCACCAAGACCCGACCACCACGCCACCTCCAACAGCTGTTCGAAGCGCTTAGTACGATCCAGGCCACGTCCGTGGAGACGGAGAGAGCTTTCTCTGTCTGCGGACATTTCGTTACCAAAGTCAGAAATCGACTCAGTGCAGAGTCGATCGTTGCACTATGTTTCCTGAAAGCTCACTTCCAAAACTGCCAACATAGGCTATATCAGTGAGGCTATAGGCCTAGTCTTACATGCACCATTTTCTCAAATGACTGTCATTCTCTGGATATGGGGCTATAGGCCTATGCCTATATTTTGTTTTACCCACCTCGGATCTGTTCAGAAGTCTGTTTCTCATTATTAATGTGAGCATTAGGCCTGTGAGTGCCATGCAGGACTGGTTTTATTTTTCTATATGATTTACCCAATCTCGATCGGTTCTTGAAATGTTGCATTTTGCACCCGAGTCTGTTTTCTCAACATTAATGAGTAGGCTATTAGGCCTTTGAGTACTATGATTTTATTTTTCGATAAATTAGCCCTATTTATTTTCACAGGCTACTGTTAGGCGTACTTTTTAAAAAGACCTACCTCTGTTTTTCTCATATTATGGATGTCATGCAAACCTGTTTTTTTTATTTTTCGAGGCATTTAATTGCACAGGCTGTCACAGTCACTTTATAAAAAAGATTAAGATATTTGTGGTGAACTGTCCTACGAATGACTGCAAAATACATATTCTGTAAACATTGAGCATTGAGTGATCATTTCGGAGCAGCGACCTCGTGGTGAATTTAAGAAATTAAATGTCTTAAGTTTATTGTGTATAACCAGGCCGGCTGTTAGTACTTCCCTGCAGTCGGATTATGTAGGCTACATCCGAGCATTACTGTAGAAGCTGCTGATTGCCATATTGCCATTTAAACTGCGTTCGTTTAGATGACAAACAGCATACAAACACGCCTCTAGAGTCCAAGCTATTCTGCATGTGAACTTTATCTCAATATAGATTCTAGTTTAAAATTATTAGAGTTGTGTGCACTGTGTGCGCTCCACACCATAAAATGAAAAACATTATTATTATATGACACACGATGGAACTCAGTGTTAATCGGCATGGAGCGAATGTCTCGCATAGCAAAACGAAATACCAAGGCAGACGGTGCAGAAGAGAGTGATGCCACTGCCACTCCTGCACACAAGAATCTGATCCTGCACACAGTCTGAGATGAGTTTGGCTTCCGTCGGTTCTCTCCAGAGGAAATCAACTTCATACACCAGTTTGTGAATGTGATGAAGCCCATAGCACTCGCACTGAACATCCTCCAGGGAGAGGAGAACACCTTTCTTGGCTACTTGGCTCCAACCAAAGTGCAACTGCAGTGATATGAACGACCTGTTGGAAGAGAGCACAGAGCCCAATGCTGAAGAAGGTCTGGTCACATGCCGTCCCCTCATAGAGAACATCCTAGAGTCACTGAGCAGAAGACTGGAAGGCATGCTGGAAAAGAGAGAAAACATACTGGCTGCTATGCTGGTGCCAAGCTGGACTGGGTGGAAAAGGAAGAGAAAGATCGAATTATGGTGAAGAGAGAATTTCAAACCCTCCACTCTGATGACTCTGAAGCAAGAAGCTCTGATCAGTCCCAGTCCACTGCTGCAGCAGCACCATCATCCTTCTTCAGGTTTAAACTAAACTCACAGCTTCCCAGGAAATCTGAAGTTGACACTTACTTGGATGCACCTACCAGATGGGTTTGACGAGTTTGTGCTGCTGCCCAAGCTGAAGAAGATGTTCATAAAGTACAACACAGCACTCCCCTCCTCCGCTCCAGTGGAAAGGCTCTTCATCGTCGGTGGTCAAATATATTCAAGTAAGAATGAAACAGGAATCAGTCCTGTGATTAATTGTTCTACATTTCCTGAAAGTGAGGTAGCAATACAGTTTTGTAGATTTTACTGATCATAAAACTTTTTTTTTTTTACTGTTCCCTCTATGTTCAGGCCCAGGAGAAACAGACTTGGAGATGGAAACTTTGAGAAACAGCTGCTGGTGAATACCAACAAAAAGAGGAGGTAGGTTATTTATTTTCATATTATGTCCACTTGGTGGCACTGACTTTTTAAAATCATCCAAACTGTAGTGAACAGCATTAGCGTGCAGAGTGTGTAGTGTGCAGAGCATGTAAATAACGTGAGCATCTCCTCTTTAAATACAGGAAGTAACAGCAGATCAGTGAACTCCAGTCCAGTGAACTCCCGTCAGTTGTGCCTGTTGGCAGCCACCCCACATTCACACCAGAGAAACCACAGTGAGCAGCATACTTGGAGTCTTAAAACCAAAATACCTCTACAAGGGGGAAGTTCTGTAAGCTTTTGAAGCTTTAAATGTGCTCTGTTCGATTTACTGCACTTTTTGTAAAAAAAAAAAAAAAAAAACATTATATATCCAATATATGCAATAAATAGGTCCAGGGGAGTCATAACTATCTGTTCATGAAATATAGCCAACGGTGTCGTGCCTGTGGAGCAAATGCAGAATTTATTTTTATGAGAGAAGCCGGCCCGGCGCTGAGCCCCACCCCCTGAACGGCACGGTATGGAGTGAAAACACCCACTTGTTTATATCTGATACGCTGCACCACTGCCCCATCTAGTGGCCAATAAAAATCGAACTGAGCACCTTTAAAGGACTTCTCTAAGCTAAATGCACTGAAAGTAAATTAATACATGTGTTTCAGTAAGTTTATTCACTGACCTTCTAATGTACATGTTGCCTCGAAAGGCTATACCCTGCCCACCAAGATACATAACTGCAACAACTATCTTTGTCAAGAGACTGTCACTATCAGAGTACCTAGCCTCCTGTGGCCCAGGCGCTTGAAAGCTGTGCATCTTCTGGCCTTTTCTCTTGGGCTTTGACAGTCACAGCGTGACAATGGGCATGGCTGTTACTGTCGTTTAAAGCCAACTCTGGCATTTTTCCAGTTGTTAAAGCCCCCTGAACAAAATGTTTTTTTAAGGAAGAGTTATAATGAAGCCAGCTATATTCTTTGAACCAACTATCCTGGAAATGCAGGACCTTATTCACAAGCCTTTGTACTGGAATGTGCTTAGCATCAGGTTGGTTTGGCTTATCACCAAGAATGTCCAGATCTTCAAACTGAACTGCACTGCCTGCTTCATCCCCACAAATCGTCAAATATAATATTTCTTGATAATATATGATCTAGCAAGAGGGGGAAGAATGGGGAAAGGGGATGGAAACAAAAAAAGCATTGTTGCACAGCCTACAAACGAAGAAAACACAGAGAACAGCTCTCCTATAAGAGCACAAGATGGTGAAGCTAGCCCTTATCAACGTGAGGCTACAAGTTTGGTGAAGGTTCTGGAGGAGATAAGGGACTTTCGCAAAGACATGAAACAATCACTAGACGACATGAAATCCGAGCTCACCAATGTTAATCAAAAAATAGTGGTGGCCGAAACGCGAATTGAAACTGTTGAAGATCATGTTCAAAGCGTGGAACAGGTGCTAGGTGAGATGATAAAAGTGATAGAGGAGAACTCTCTCCTCTATGTAATATGGTTACATGTGTTTTAAATGTTTTACCATAGGCTATATCCCTCTTATCAGAATGGATTCGTTTTATAATAAGAACGACATGGATTTATATAGCACCTTTCACAGAACCCAAGCTTAAATTTTAATTTTTATGCTTGATGAAGGCCTACTGCCTCCTACTTTACCATTTGATGTAGGCTCTGTATATAAAGCAATTTGAGCTGCAGTCGATGTCTGAAATAACATTTTATTAAGTTTAACATCATGACCAAGATTATTCTGCAACCATCCCACATCTGCATGCACATACAGTAAGAGATACAGTAGTTCATCCCCATCAAATGTGTGCAACTACCCCCAGATCATTAAATACCATAGTCTGCATTAATTAGCCAATAGCTGTGCGTAATTGGATGTGATTGCCACTTGGATACACCTGGTGTCTGTCATCACACACACGAGCAACTGGTGCATTGGGTAGCAGGTATCTACAGTATTGTCGGTAAACTCCGCTGCCACTAGTTGCTTCTTGATCAACGATGCCTCCTGGTGGTTAGTGTGCAACAGTGTATGAAAACATGTTGATGCTTCCCGCCAACGCATTGTCACCACAGCGCTGCTACTGGCATGCCACGCCGCCGCTTTCTGCGTCTTCCAAAATTAGAGGCTCAGGCACTGTAGTCGCCATGAGTAAAGATCACTCATTATTGGCAATTATATCCAGACATTAACTAACGCATCTTTTTTCTCCATCTGTAGGCAATTTAATTATTACGAACATATCTATCTACAATAGGCTATCTATCTGAAGGCTATAGCTTTAGTCTAGGCTACACTGCCTTTAGTTCAAACTAGTATATTACTTATAGGCTATTATATTGTGTGTATTGTACATCGTATTGTATATTGTATACATTGACATTCTATGAGCTAAAGTCTCATGAGATTTCAAACCTCGACAAGATCCAGAGTTAGCAAATCACTTCCTTCTTTTGTTGTCACTTCTATGGTTAGTGTTCTATTTAGTAGGCCTATTATAGTATTAGTATTGCACTATCTTAGAACATTGTGATGCCTTGTGTAGGCTATGTTGCATATTTGCATTACTTTCAGGAGTGCTGCAACGTGCACAAACATGCAATGTTCAAGAACTCTAGTGAGCCTAGGCCTAGTAGAGCGCAGTATTTCAGTATACAGGGAGGGAAATAATTATTTGATCCCCTGCTGATTTTGTACGTTTACCCACTGGCAAAAAAATTATCAGGCTATAATTTTATTTTAACAGTGAGAGACAGAATAACAACATAGAATCCAGAATAACACATATCAAAAAAGTTATAAATTGATTTGTATCTGATCTAGTGAAATAAGTATTTGATCCCCTATCAACCAGCAAGATTTCTGGCTCCTACAGACTGGTTATGTCCATGAGGCACACAAATGAGTCCTCTCCTAATCTCAGCTCCTTACCTGTATAAACGACACCTGCCCACAGAAGTAATCAATCGATTCCGAACTCTCCACCATGGCCAAGACCAAAGAGCTGTCCAAGGACGTCAGGGACAAGATTGTAGACCTGCACAAGGCTGGAATGAGCTACAAGACCATCGGGAAGCAGCTTGGTGAGAAGGTTACAACAGTTGGTGCTGGTGTTGATGAATATTCGCAAATGGAAGAAACACAAAATAACTGTCAATCTCCCTCGATCTCGGGCTCCACGCAAGATCTTGCCTCGTGGAGTTTCAATGATCATGAGAACGGTGAGGAATCAGTCCAGAACTACATCTTTTCAATGATGTCAAGGCAGCTGGGACCACAGTCACCAAGAAAACAATTGGTAACAACAACACCGTAATGGACTGAAATCCTGCAGCGCCCGCAGGGTCCCCCTGCTCAAGAAAGCACATGAACAGGCCCATCTGAATACAGGCCCATCTGAATACAGGCCCATCTGAAGTTTGCCAATGAACATCTGAATGATTCAGAGGAGGACTGGGTGAAAGTGTTGTGGGCAGATGAGACAAAAATCAAGCTCTTTGGCATCATCTCAACTCACCGTGTTTGGAGGAAGAGGAATGCTGACTATGACCCAAAGTACACCATCCCCACCATCAAACATGGAGGTTGAAACATGCCTTGGGGGTGTTTTTGTGTGTTGGCTGTAAGCCGACACACCAAGAAGAGGGAATCCTATTTGTCGCTCCCTGCCTCAACTTCTGGCGAGTTGTTGACCTGCAGTTCTATGTTACCACAAGAGGCAGTGGTCCCAGAACATCAAAAGAAAAAGACTTCCCAGGTCAGTGGTGGCCGAGTGGATAGTGCACTGCCCATCACCGCGAAGGTTGTGAGTTCAATCTTTGGTGAGGACATACCAAGGTACCATGACATATTTTGTCACTGGATGTTATAGAAGTTATGTAACGAGCGTGGGTCATATTTGTTAATTCTATACCCTTTTACAGCCTAGTCAGCACAAGTATGCGCGCGCATTCTTGAAACAGTAGCAGAGGAAGACAGACAAAATCGCCATTATTAAGCGTACGGACTGGACTGAGGACATCATCAAAAATGCCCGCGTTTGCGGTGCCCATTTTATATCAGGTAAGTTATTTTGACTACCTGGTTTCACTGGAATGTCTGGTTGAAATGTAGCCCTTCTCAGTCCCGTTGTCGCATTCCACTCGCTCATGCCAGACAACAGTCCTTTGCTGGTCCATTCACTTTGCCGTCAAAAATAAATCGGAATCGGCCTAGTTAGGAGAGGCGCTCATAGATAAACATGAAACTTAACTTACCTAAGCAAAAGTGTCTATTTTAACAAATGCTGGGTTGAAGCTTCAAAGCACCGCCACCACCACAGAAGAAGACTACCTCGGAAAAATAAATTATTTATTGGTAGCGCTGAGGCTTTAAATGACATCATTTGTTAAAATAGACCCGTTTGCTTAGGGAGGTGAAGTTTCATGTTTATCTGACACTTGTAAATATGAGCGCCTCTCCTAACTAGGCCGACATTGATTTATTTTGACGGCAAAGTGAATGGAGCGGGAAAGGACTGTTGTCTGGCATGAGCGAGCGGAATGCGACAACGGGACTGAGAAGGGCTAGTTGAAATGTAGAGAAATATCTAGTAAACAGTAACCCATAACCTGGCTGAGATACTGTGCACGTTCTCTCAAAGTGCTTTAGCTAAGGTTAGCTACTACAAGCTAGCTAGTCCTTGTCACCAACACTTGCCTCACAACGTAGCTAAACTATTCACACAGCAAGCAACGTCAGCTGACTGGGACTGTCTCGTGAGTAGAATAGCCAGTGTTGTGAAATACATTTAACAATTGGTCAGTTGATATGTTGCACAGCAATCGAGCAGGACAATATCATTAGGGCTAGGTTAGGTAGCTAGCAAAGTCAGCTTGCCCAGCTGGTATGGTTATAGGCTCATTCCTATGGGATTGCTTAGTAGTTTGTGATTTAGCAATGGGTTGACTAATCACTAGATCAATATTTTCAGTTGGGGATAGGACTACAACACCACCTGTGCTGTGGCACCAGAAATCTGCTCTGACCACTGTTTTTATTCACCACCATATCATGTTATTATGCAGATTAAATGTACTGTATGTCTACGCGACACAAAAAAAGGCTTTATATAAATGTTATTTTTGGCCAATATTTTAATGCACTATCTCCCTTCTGTTCTGTTGCAGCTTTGATGCTGGGATGCCTGGTGTGGTTGAGGCCAGAGAACACCGTGATGCAACACCAGTCAGGTGTCGGCTGCTGTGCAACGCTGATGTCCAGCCCCCCCAAAGATGGTCTTCAGGTGCAAGCCCCACCCGAACAGGACATGGCCAGAAAGCAGTATCTGATCATGGATGGCTGTGACTGTGTCCATGATACAGGCAGTGCAATTACATAACATGTCAATTATACTGTACAGTAGTGCAGAGTAAGTTCTCTATTGTATAGACAAGGTGTTCAATTGCTCAAGTGTTGTCAGGTGTTGGTTCGAGTGTACAGTGGTGCAGAGTCAGTTGTTTATAGTACTCTGGTTGTACTATACATAGGCCCTCACTCTAATTATAACAATGGCACACATGCCACCCCTTGGACCAACAAGTGACACCTTGCACCTCGTCTATACAATAGACAACTGACTATGCACCACTGTACACTGGAACACTTGAACCAACACCTGACAACACTTGAACAATTGAACACCTTGTCTATACAATAGAGAACTTACTCTGTACTACTGTATACATGTGCATTACATGCCTCTCTTCTTTACAAAGATGGTCACAACCACATGTCCTGAGAGCACATGCAAAATAACAACTTATGGCTACTTTTAATGTGCATGTCTGTATGTTTAATTAAGCATTTAGGAAACGTTTCAATCAAGACTTGAGTATTACCTATTCTGTTGAGTACTACAGTAGGACCCCACTTATCCGAACCCAACGGGATCGAAGGTCGTTCGTATCTCTGAAATGTCCGGATGATTGAAACATATGTTAAAATGCACCAAATTCAATAAGTGGTATACTTGTTTCATATAGACTCATAATATAACAATAAATACCCTTAATTACTTGTGAAAATGCATCAAAATTGCAATCAAATAGCCAACTAAACTCATACAGCCTAGCCTATAATAGGCCTACAGCAGCCTAGAATAAAACAAATTTCCACTTGAGTGCATGCTTTGATCAAATACAGTACTTTATTCTCAAAATAGGTCTACGCTGCATCGATAGGCAACTGTATTCGCAGAACAAAATGGTATAGCCTAAAAACAACCCAACATTAGAACAATTAGAGCAAATGATAATAAATAAATAAATTAAATGACACACAAGTTGTCGTGTCTTAGGCTATTGCAGCCTAAACAACCGATATAGGCTAACGTGGCCTAGGCTATAGGCTATTATTTAACAAATACTGTGGGCTTATCTTCATGCTTACAACACGTCTGTGTTCCTGAAGTCCATTAACTAGGAACGAAAAATGACTCGATACTCCTCTGCTTCAGGTTGCTGACGCGCTTTCTGGCTACCAAGGAATGCAGCTCTCACAGCAGACTCGTTTGCGTTTTGGCTCGACATTAATGTAACAAGGAAATGAAACGTGACAGTAGACTACAGCCTACAGGCAACATGTAGGTCTACATACAGTAGGTCTGTTTTTATTCACAGTAGGATACAGTACGTGTTTATTATGACCGATTTAAATGCAAGTAGGCCTAAAGTACTGTAATGAAAATCCCACCAGTAACCAGATAGCAGGCTCAAAAAAATGCATGTTTTTAAGCATGTCAGGTAGACCGGGAGGTTCGGATCTCTGAAGTTTGGATGAGTGGGGTCCTACTTTATGTTTATAATTGTTCATTCATGATATTATTAGGAGGGCTAGCTTGTAAAATCAATGTGATATTTCCACTATTTCTTTCTTTCGTATTAGTGTGAATGCTTTAAAGCATTCACACTATTGTTATCCAGTTCTTTATCGTTTTTTATTATTATTATTATTACTTCTTCATTACTTATCATTATTATTATTATTATTATTATTATTATTATCATATTAAGTCATTGTTAGTGTAAGGTGGTGTTGACATGTGAAATGTGCTGTTGGTCTAGTGCCCAGAAAGCATGGAACGGTTTGAGGGTGAGAAGGACAAACATGGATAGCTTACTAGCGCTTTATCCTTAAATTGGCATGAGGCCTACATGTACCATAGAGCTAACAGGTGTCTTAGTAATCAACTGACTGTTTGTGTAGCCAGAATTGTATTACCTCCACCCCAGTGAAAGCGCAGGGTGAGATGTTTTTTGTGGTGTATGTTTATTTATTGACTGGTTTATTTATTTGTTAGCAGGATTATGCAAAAACTACCTGACCAATTTTCATGAAACTCAGTAATGGGGTGTAGCATGGGCCAACATAGAACAGGGTTCCCACACCTTCTGCAACATCAAATTCAAGGACCTTTCAAGGACTCTCAAGGCCCAATTCCCTCAGATTCAAGGACCCAATACAGCATAGTTTCAGACGCAGATCAAGATGCAAATTTTTATAATAAGTACTAGCCGCTCACAGACAACTATTAAAAAGATAGGCTTGAATAAAGTCAGGGTGGGACTGTGATGTAACAGCATTGTCACGTTATTGAATTACATCATAGTTACGTATTTCAGCAGCAGTGACAGCAACATTGCCGTACAGTCTCCTTGAGGTAGGTTATTTTGCGACTATATAGGCACGGTGTCGACAACGTCAGCTGTTGGTACCGTCGCAATTTACCAAACTACGACCAATGTGTCCTGTCTGTTTTACGTACTGTGCTAGTAGGGAGGCTCTGCATCGGGCCATATGTATGTCCAGTGAATCTTTGAGCAGCTATTCTTTGTAGATGTCTTATCAAGCCACGCATCCTGGAATTGGCATATTCCCAGCATAGCTGGAGGTTCGCTTATTTACTTACTAGACTATATCTTGTTCGCCGCCAGAAACATTAGACCACACTTTTTTGGGGCAAGTGGCACGACTCTCAGATGGCGAGACATGCAGACAGCATAACATATTTACTAATATTACGTTTTTTTTTTTAATCGAACATATTCTTGCACAAAAATATACATTCAAGCTGTGACCCATGTCTATTTTCAAGCACTTTCAATGACCCATGTATATTTTCAAGCACTTTCAAGGCCTTGATTTTTTTTCTCTCAAATTCACAAACTTTCAAGGATTTCAAGGCCCCGTGGGAGCCCTTTTAGAACCATTACATTTTGGAGCTGATCCAACCCAAGGAGGGTGCCACAGAGCTGCCCAGCCTGGCCACCCATTTACTTTTTGGACGGCCATATCTCTACATGGGAAGGTCAGAGACACTGGGCTTGGACTGGCATATAGCTCTCGACCTAACGAATGCAGCAATACCAAACATGTCCTGTTCGCACGCACACAGACCCACGGAATGCGTAACTGGGCGGAGGTCTGTGCTCTCCAAGCATCATTTCTAGTTTTAGCGATATATTACCTCTTTCTTTGTTTCCTTGGTGGGGTCATAATCGCTATCGTTTGCTTCAACGGGGTTGGCTTCCTCCATCTCTTCATCACTGGATGTCAACAGAAGCCCATCATGAGACACTAACAGGCTACTTGCACATCATTCTGATGCATAATACAATGATACATAACACAAAGACAATATTGTCTGTGGCTGTACCTCTCATCTTGGTTGTTTCTGCTTGCCAGCTTTCTGGCCTGGCGGTCCATGAGGCTGGTCCTAGATCGGGTCTTCTTCCAGGAATAGTAATACTTGACCAGGCTGGATATGGACTTGTCAGGTAACTGCAGTGAACAAAGGACTCTCGTAAAGCAGTTGTAGAATGACAGTATGAACACTACAATGGTACCATTTACATTTTCTGAAATGTGTGTGATTGCTGAAAGCATGCATAGTAACTTATAGCATAGTAATGTATAGCTTTAGTAGTATAACAGTAGGCTACTATTAATGCAAGTACAGTAGGACTCCACTTATCCGAACCCAACGGGACCGAAGGTCGTTCGTATCTCTGAAATGTCCGGATGACTGAAACTTATGTTAAAATGCTCCAAATTCAATAAGTGGTATACTTGTTCCATATAGACTCATAATAGACCGATAAATAACCTTAATTACTTAAATGTATCAAAATTACTGAAAATGCATCAAAATTGCAATCAAATAGCCAACTAAACTCATATAGCCTAGCCTACAATAGACCTACAGTAGCCTATAATAAAATAACCGAATTTCCACTTGAGTGCGTGCTTTGATCAAATACAGTACTTTATTCTCAAATGAGGCGTACGCTGCATCGATAGGCTACTGTATTCGTAGAACAAAATGGTATAGCCTAAAAACAACCCAACATTAGAACAATTAGAGCAAATTATAATCAAGAAATAAATAAATGAAATGACAGACAAGCTGTCGTGTCTTAGGCTATGTAGCCTAAAAGAAAGTCTCTAAAACAACCGATGTAGTCTAACGTGGCCTAGGCTGTAGGCTATTATTTAACAAATACATTAGGTCTAGTAGTCTAATCTACATGCTCACAACATGTCTGTGTTCCTGAAGTCCATTAACTGGGAACGAAAAATGACTCGATGCAGCTTCAGGTTGCTGACGTGCTTTCTGGCTACCAAGGAATGCAGCTCTCGCGCAGCAGACTCCTTTGCATTTTGTGCTCGACATTAGAGTAACAAAGAAATGAAACGTGACAGTAGGCTACAGCCTACATGCAACATGTAGGTCTACATATAGTTCTGTTTTTATTCACAGTAGGATACAGTACTGTAATGAAAATCCCACCAGTAACCAGATAGCAGGCTAAAAAAAAGCCTGTCTGGTAGACCGGGAGGTTCGGATCTCTGAAGTTCGGATGAGTGGGGTCCTACTGTATAGATTAGATTCAAATGGCATGAATGGTATTTAAATGATTAATAAAAATAGTCCACACCATTATCGAAAGGGATTTAAGAAAACAAAAGACAAAAATATATAGCAACGCAGCTCACTCATGATCTGTGTAGTTCAGACCAGTATGTCAAAGAGACGATGCATTAAGCAATTAGACCTCACTTCCTGTATATGTGGCGTTGTAATTGAGTGGCCGCCATGTTAAATTCTGCTTATTGACCCTTAGAGTGCATGCATATATAGTAGATGTAAAGTGTCAACCATCTTAAATTGTGTTCATTCACCCTTATGAAGCATGCGTATTAAGTAGAATGTCAAAAGGATGATGCGTTTAGCAACTAGACCTCACTTCCTGTTGACGTGGCATTGCATTGTCGTTGAGTGGCGGCCATCTAAAATTGTGTCCATTCACCCTCATGTAGCATGCATATTAAGTAGAAAGTCAAAGGGATGATCCATTAAGCAATTTGACCTCACTTCCTGTTTACGTGGCGTTGTCATTGAGTGGCGGCCATCTTAAATTGTGTCCATTCACACTTAAACACTGTGAAAGTATAGGTGCCAACAAAGTGTCTAACAGGAAGAAGAAAAATAACTAGAATGGGAACCAACCGCCTTTCCGAAGGTTCCCCATTCCGATGATTGACCTCCATTCATCGGAATGGCGGCCCCTTCCCTTTTTTGGAAAGGGTCCGCTACTCCAAAAATAAGACCTCAATTCATCGGAATGGCGGCCCTTCATCTTTATTGGAAAGGGTCCACTATTCAGAAAATTAAAATAGGGCTGCCAATCCGAAAACTGACTCACCTATGTCCCAGAGACCTGACAGTAGGCTATATGGCGAGCCTAAAAAAGACATATTTCCCATGTACCTATATGTTAGTGATTTTCACCGGGGACACGATAGCCTAATTCTGGCTGAAATTACTGTTTTTCCAGAGAACTCCGAGGTCCTCTGGTAGGCTAATTTTATTACTAGCTATCCGAATCGACATGTCAGATATTTGAATACCAATTACATAATTTGGGGCAGGACATTACACTGCGTTTCCACCTTTGTATTGCATGTTGTGAGTGGGATAATAGGCCTATTTGTGCATACGATACAGTGTGGTCCATAGATCTTATATGGCATAATTCACCACAGTACGTATCTTATATGTAAGGCTACTTTTCCAGATATATATATATATTTATTTCCTCACATCAGGTAGCCTATGAACAGCTCAAAGATGGCTCTCAACCTCAGTCTGCGGCAGGTCTATTATGCACTTATTATTTTTTAACATCTATGGGCCTATATCGCTGCCATTGTTTTGCAGACTGCTCCTGAAGAATGCTTACTATGCACAAATAGGCCTATTATCCCACTCACAACATGCAAAACAAAGGTGGAAATGGAGTGCAATGTCCCGCCCCAAATCATGTACACATAATTGGTATCACATAGCCAGGGACGGCGCTACACCGGGGCTAGGCAGGGCTATAGCCCCGTCACAAATCTGCTTAGCCCCGATTAAGCCCCCTCAAACATTTGGGTATATTTTAAGTAAAAGTTCATAATCAGCCATTCTCTTCATAATCAGGTCCCATGGTTGCGTGCTCGTGCTACAGGAACCCTGCGATGCGCGTGGTGGTGTCTGGTCTGGTTACTATGCCTACGAGCCTAACAGCTCGCCTCGCCAGACGAGTCGCACTGATGTGAGTGTGCTCGTACGTTAGCCAGTCGTTCATAATGGATCGTTTTGTAATTCGAAAGAAAAGAGACTTAAGTCTAGACGAGGGGGACATGTTACATGTTCTTGTTGGCATGTTGAATATTCTTAGAAAGCATGCATATTAAGTAGAATGTAAAAAGGGATGTTGCATTAAGCAATTAGACCTAATTTCCTGTTTACGCAGCATTGCATTGTTGTTGAGTGACGGCCACCTTGTGTCCATTCACCTTGTGTTCATTCACCCCCATGAAGCATGGGTATTAAGTAGAATGTCCAAGGGATTATGCGTTAAGCAATTAGACCTCACTTCCTGTTGCATTGTCGTTGAGCGGTGGCCATCTAAAATAGTGTCCATTCACTCTTGGGAAGCATGCATATTAAGTAGAAGGTCAAAAGTCATCCCTCGTGTGAGCATTTCGGTGTGTCATATATATACTTTTATATATATATATATATATATATATATATATATATATATATATATATATATATATATGCATGAGCTGTGAAAACCGTAGGAGGGGCAGTAGTTTACAAAATGTGTGGATATATTCAAATCACCAGCTCTCCTCACTCTAGCAACTGAACCCTCCACACTTTCAACCATTCAATTCCAATGGACAAAAAGTGCCAATAAAAGTTAAATATCTTAAAAACGATAATTGACATCAAAATAAAAAGAATAGAAAAACAAAGAAGCAAGAAACAAGAAGCTAAACTGAATAGAGTTTAAACCGTGTTTCTAGCTTAAACGCTGTGAAAGTAGATAGGTGCCCAAAAAAGTGTCCGGAACAGGAATCATAATAATAATAATCATCATCATCATAATGTAAGAGAACTATAGTTGATTTGTATTCTGCAATCACACCAATTACAGCTAAACTCTGGATGGTCAAACGGTTGTAGGATGACAGTGTGAACATTACAGCTAAACTCTGGATGGTCAAACGGTTGTAGGATGACAGTGTGAACATAACAGCTAAACTCTGGATGGTCAAACGGTTGTAGGATGACAGTGTGAACATAACAGCTAAACTCTGGATGGTTTCTATATGAACTCTGATGGTTGGAGATGTGGATGGCTGATACTGACTATGAGCACGCTTGCTGACAGGAAACAGTATCTATTCTGTGTGTGGCTTTGACATTGGAAGGGTGAAGAAATTAAGGTTAGCAATAAAGTACATGGTAATTAAGGGTTAGAACATGCAGGTGGAGCTACTCGTTTCAGGTTCAATCAATTCAATCTGTTAACACACACAACCCAAAACACAATCAATCAAACTGGCTTGTACAGTATTTGGTCAAAAGTCAGTGAAATGTTGTGTGGGCAAGTTACCATTTGTTGAATCCTATGGAAGCTTTTCCCATGGAAGCTGAAGGCTTGCTCGAACAGAACTTTGTCCTCCACGGTCCACTCGTCTGGGAAGGGGGTGAAGTTAGGCAAGTCTGCCAGGGACCTCTCAATGTTGTGCTTGTGCCAAAACAGCATTCCCAGGGCCTGCAAACATGTACAGATGCATTCACCACTATCATTTACCCCCCCCCCCCCCCCCTAACATTAACGAAAGCTTACATACCTGCTCAACATTATATCCGTGCTTCTCCTTAGCTATGGCAATATATTCATCCACTGTCAGGAGACAATATCTTAATTTACCAATTTGACATGGACTAACATATAGAGTATATGGATGAAGTAGCTTATGGATAAAGTAAAAAAACAAACAAACAAAAAAAACATATACATACGTACATTTAGAGTCCACAATTGCATGATATGGAGACCACACCAGCATTCCGCCACTATCTTTATCTGTGTATTTCGTCGAACCTATAGTGAAATTAACATGAAACATCGGGTCTAAATTTTAACAATAGCATGATGCCTGGAGTAACTGGCTACTGAAGAATATGCCTAACATAATAATTTAATTTGACTAAACTTGGCCAGTTTATGATATTAAGAAGTTGCATGTAGATTTAACAAGCAATAACCGACACAAACTTCACATCAGGCTGTTGCGAGCGGCAGAAGTTGTCAGTTGCTAACTAACTGTAACAGTAGCCTCTGTTATGGTATACCGCAGAGGGCAGCTCGGTATAGCCTCGGTACACACATCTCTATGAAAAGCGATCACTGACAGACTCAATTCATTTCAGCATTAGCTGTCACTGCTAACTCATCTGAAGTGACTAAGGAATTTTACTTAAATAATACATGGTGGTCTTTAAGTATAAAAAGGGATCTAGTGATACACATGCTCCAGTCAGGTAGATCAATATCCTCACCGGGTTCAAACTCGGGAATATTGGCTTGATAATCCGATCCAACGCGCATTCCGACATCTGTTAAAATGAAAATAAAATTGTGTAACATTCTTTATTACTGCCGCCGCCCCCCCGCTCCGCCCGTATACAAAATGATAGTTATGTGAAATACAACCAGGCTGTTCGAGGCTATACCGTGCTCGTCGTCACTGCCACTCTCCTCTGAAAAATGCCCATTCGACGCATTCGACGGACTTTTGGCTCCATTAGAGCGACCCTTGCCCAAGTACTCCGACCCTTTATCCATCATCCCCGGCATGTTTATAAATATTTAGAGCGTCTTCTAAGATGAATTACAAACATGAGCATGCAGTGTACAAATGTCCACAGCCTGCCTTTCTCATAACTCCCTACGCAGCTGTGTCACTGTGCCACGATCCGGTATTAATCCACCATGTTTCTACATTATATATTTTACACGTAGCCCTAAATATCCAAACGTTCTCATTCAGCTCGTTCAACTGCATCATATCAGTTGCTGGTCACATAATCCATGACGTTTACCAAGCCGATATGCAGCAATTTAATTTTCAAAATCAGGAGGACCTAGTTATTCCAGCGGAAGGACTTTTTACGCACTTAACCGAACGGCGACTCCTCCGTGCGCCTAGGAAAAGATGGAGTTGTTTACGAGTAGAACCAATAGAACGACGAATAGAACCCAGTAGACCCATGAATAGAACCCAGTAGAACCATGAATAGACACGTGCTGCAATATTAAGCCAACAGACGCCGTTTGAATGTGAATGTTCCAAGTAATTTTATCATAGACTGTAGCGTATACCTTCATTGGGGGCTTTTACCTTTCACGTAGGCTACAGTTGTATAATTTTACTGAAACAGAGGGCCTAGTAGTTTATTTTAATTATATCCTAATTATGTTCCATTTTAACTTCATGAACAGGACCTAGGCTTTTATAATGGCAACATGACGGCCTACAGAAGTATAAGCGAACAAGAACAATTTCTCAGTCCCCTATACTCAGCCCAGCCTACTAGCCTTGATATGCCAGCAGAGGGAGACATAAGACCAATAATGTTTGGTCCCCGGGAGATCACATTTCCTCAGCGTATTTATTTCCAAAGGAGACTGCAAATGTATTAACTTCCATGGCCGGAATAATTAGCCTACTCATTTCCCCAAAATGATGTAGTTGTAACATAGTTACATGTTTACAACTGTGAGGTATGAGGAGATGTTGTGACTATCCAGTCCGGTCTGCACACACACACACACACACACACACACACACACACACACACACACACACACACACACACACACACACACACACAAACATATTGGCCTATACGACACCACTTTATAACATTGTTTATACCTGTCTGTCTATGAGATAATGTCCAAACTGAAAAATTGAAAGGAAATTGTGGTTAAAGCTAAAAACAACAGCGTCGACAGAGCAATTAATCCACCGAAAATCGCATGGTGAGTGAATGTGAATGTATGATGTTGTGTAAACGTTTACCAGGCAGGTGTCGGTGGCCAAACGAATTTCCTCCATCTGCTTGAACGTGCTATAACCTAAGTATGCAGCCATTATCATTTAAATTTGCTCCAAGAATGGAAGACAGTGGGTAATTTGGTAGCCTACATTTTAGGCATGCTAGCTGTCTACAATGGAATAGCCCACAAACAGCTGTTAAACTCGACTTGTAAAGCGCTTTATATGAGAAAAACATTGTCATCTCAGAAATGTCAGTTCTAGCAGTTCTATATATATATTATGCACATTACACACACACATAGCATATAGACTCTACTGGGTTGTACAACATTTGTTTTGGTGGTGGACAACAATAAAAGCATCAATTTCCCCTTGAGAGGAATAAATATCCAGAGCATCGTCACTCACTCAGCCTATATAGCCTAGTTGTACCCTATATACTGTATTATATAGTTGTAGTCCATACATTATATAGTTGTATCCTATATATTATATAGCCTAGTTGTAGTACATACATTATATAGTTGTACCATATATATTATATAGTTGTAGTCAATATATTATATAGCCTATATATGTGTGTTCCTCCAAAACATCTGCATGATTAAGGCTGCCCGAATACACAACTCAGATCCTCACCACATAATAGCCAACATTACAACGCTCATTCATTCGTGATTTCCCATTGAGGGAATTAAACACGAGGAGAGATGGCGATGATGCTACACAGCAAATTTGAAAGTGTTAAATCAACACTTAAAGAGTAAAATGTAATACTGTCAAAGATAACATATGGTCCCAATCTACACAGAGTAAAAATTACACTGAACAAAGTGTTACATTTCTACAGTAGATTTAACACTGAATAGTGCTAAAAATAACACTACAAGTGTTGATAAGATTTAACTCTGAGAGATAATCAACACTTTGAGTGTTATAATGACACTCATTAGTGATAAAACATTGTGACTAGAGTTGAAATGAAGTGACTCCAATTAGTGTTGAAACTTTTATTTACTCTGTCCAGTGTTCTAGTGACACTCACTGGGGTTGAAATTAGGCGACTCCTATTAGTGTTAAAACATCTCTTAACTCTGTCCAGTGTTATATCAACACTCACAGCAGAGCAACACACTACTACAGTAATTGTCTTGCATAAAAGGCTACTGTACTTTAAATAAATTCACAACACATTAAAGATTATGCTTATCTGTTTATTTCCCCAGACATTGAGAACGGACAAAGATCTTCTGGACATTTAAGGCACATACAGAAAGCAATAAACAGTTTTCACAACAGAACGGAAAGTGGTTTAACAGTCACAGAAAATAAAAATAAAAAAACAGCCACCTGAGGTCACATGCATCAGTCCAAAACAAAACTGCAAAGCAAAGGGAAAAAAGGGTTTCTCTACCCCCCTTTCACCCTCTCCTCAGTTCACAATCACCAGTCCAAAACAAAACCGCAAGGCAAGGCAAAAAATAAATAAATAGGTTTATCTCCCTTTCCTTTCACCCTCTCCTCACACCAAACAGTCACAACAGACACACAAACTAGTCACACCACACACACGACACACCATAGTCACACCACACACACCAGTCACACAAACCAGTCACACCACACACCAGTCACACCATACAGTCACACCACACACCAGTCACACCACACACACCAGTCACACCACACACACACCACATACACACGCAGTCACTCCATAATTGGAGCATATTAAAATGATAATGACTGCATACATAGGTTATAGCATGTTCAAGCAGATAGAGGGAATTCGTCTGGACACCGATACCTGCCCGGTAGCATCATGCATTCACTGATATAGGGTGTTGCTGACCTATAGGCTACAAAAGTGAACATGCGATTTTCGGTGGATTGATTTCTCTGTCAAAGCTGTAGTTTTTGCTTTAACCACAATTTCCTTTCAACTTTTCAGTTTGGACATTATCCCAGACAGACAGGTATAAACAATGTTATAAAGTGGTGTCTTGTCCTTTTCATTTTCCCTCCCCAGCCACCCTAGTCATGTTTGTGTCTCAGTCATTTTCTCTGTATTATCATTACATTATAGTCATTTAGCAGACGCTTTTATCCAAAGCGACTAACAATAATTGCATTTAACGTAGGAAAAGCCAATACTTGCCAGAACTCACAAGTGCATCTTCTCTCTAAAACAAGCGACTAAGAGCATAATCTAGTGCTGAAGGCAAAGTGCAAGAATAGCAATCTAAAGTACAATACAATAAAATACAATAAGTGCTTAGGAGGGAGGATTGTTGTAGTACTTCTTGAAGAGATGAGTTTTGAGCCTGCGACGAAAGATGGGCAGCGACTCTGCTGTCCTGACATCAGTGGGCAGCTCATTCCACCACTGCGGGGCCAGGACAGAGAAGAACCGTGACCGTGTCGATCGACCGCAGGGGCCTCGGAGTGACGGGGCAACCAGTCGCCCCGAGGTAGCAGAGCGTAGCGGTCGGGAGGGGGTGTAAGGTTTGACCATGGCCTGGAGGTAGGAGGGGGCTGTTCCTTTCATTGCCCTGTAGGTTAGCGCCAGAGTTTTAAACTGGATGCGAGTCGCTACAGGGAGCCAGTGTAGGGAACGGAGGAGGGAAGTTGTGTGGGAGAACTTGGGGTGGTTGAACACCAGGCGAGCAGCAGCTTTCTGGACAAGTTCCAGAGGTTTAATGGCTGACGCCGGGGCCCCAGCAAGGAGGGAGTTGCAGTAGTCCAGGCGGGAGATGACCAGGGCCTGGATGAGTACCTGCGCCGTTTCATCAGTGAGGATTAGGGCTGGCCCGAGTAATTCGAGTATTCCACGAGGCTATTCGTTAGGTAGGTATTCGGAGCTCAATTCAGTACTGAGTATTTAGTCTGGGAGCCATGGGGTTGAACCTTGTTTTGCCGGGTGCAATTTTTTTCTTTGCTGTTTCTTGTAGCTTGGGGGTACCTCTTCAAGAGGTACAAGAGGGTGCTCGGTGATATCCCTTGAGCTTTTTCAGATATTAACCCTTTCATGCCCAAAAATGCCAAAATCACACAAAAATAGAGATTTAGGCTATGATATTGAATGCTGAATATATAAATTAAATGCATCCAATTTTCATGATCTAATGTTTTTTCATACAAGGGGTGATAGGAAATGTATTGCATTCCAAATTATTAGTATTTACCCTTTCAAGCCAGGCCTGTAAAACAACTTTTGTAGCAGGAGCTGCGAAAATTCAAGTTTGCATTGTGTTGGTCCATTTATTGATATGGGCAACGAAACATGAGCAACAGGAAAAGGGGTGCAGCTCTTCCCCCCACAAAATGTATCTTACTAAATCAAACAAGCGCATCCCCACCCAGTGAGTATGCACCCACACTTATGCACATGTGCATTAAAAACAGTATGGAAAAAACCATAACTAATGTAAAGAACTAATCTCGCGGAGTGTTACGAATTAGGGTCTTGAGCCACTGGCCTACCGGAGGCGCACCGCGGGGGGTGTGGGGGAGCCCCGGAGCTTAGGCTCCACTAGATTTTTTTTTCCTTTACATTTTGTAGCTTCTTAGATTTCAAAGTCGTAACAGGAACAGGATGCAGAGGGCCCGCCCCCTTCCCTCATATGTTGCAAGGCACCCCGTCAAGTGTATCATTCTAATAATTATTTGCTCACCTGTGATTGGTTGAGCCGGCTGATCATAAATGCTCATTGGCAGCCTGGGCAGCGCTCAAAACAAAGGAGAAGGGTCTGGCTGTGGAGCTCCACTGTCAGACCCCACCTCCACTGTCAGACCCCATCTCCACTCCTGGACCCTTAAGTCACGTGCACACATCGGAGAAACGGCGCATATATAAACTGCTTTCTCCGTTCGTTGGTCATTATCTGATCTGATGAATACTGTAATGCTACTTTACTCATATTTTTCATAGATTTACAAACATCTGAACAAGAACTCCACCAATAGAACCAAGGTAAGCAATACAACATTCATGTTTTGATGTAACTGCAACTTATAAAGTTAGGAGGTTATGTAAATAACTTGAAGCATATAGTAATCAACTAACTATAAGTTGGCTAACTAATGTCATTATTAAAGTAGTGTTGGCGTTCTCTGAAATTACATTAAACTTTTAACATTTTATTCTTGCAGTTTGTGTAAAGTGTTTTATTTGTTTGTGTCGTTAGCTATAATTAATTCACACAAACTAACGCCTGGCATTAGCTAACTGGCTCACGCAGTCATGTTTATCTTACATTACACCGGAGTTTTTTTTTCTCTTTTTAGCTAACTAGCGGACCCATGCTGCTCTCGGAGGACAGTGCAATTCATGTTGCGGTATAACTAAATGGCGTTGCCCTAGGAAGGTTGAGTGACTATTTCTAGTACCGGATAACGTGATCTAAAGTTACTGTATGTGGTAGCTAGCTCGATATTAAAGGATTAACATGGTGGTTCAATATAACACTTTCCAGGTATCTTTAGGCAACAACAAAACACATGTGTTTAACTATTTCAGAATTGATCCATACAAATTATTTTAAAACATGTTTTATAGAGGTCTGAATCTGCCACTCAAAAAGTTCACTCACTCAAAACTGGGCGTGATTCATAACAACTGATTGACAGTTCTCTGAGCAAATGACCAACTAGAATCATTATGATTGACAGGCGTGTGCCCCGTTACCATAGCTACCACCGCTCCGAGCTAGACAGCACAAGAGCTAGATCGCACAACAGCCAGATCAATAACCAACATCCAGAAGGTGACTTGTCCAGTAATGTTTTACTAGCTGCTAACCAGGGGAAAGCACAACTATTGTCTTTATTGAAGTAACTTAGCTAGCCAACTTCATGAGTAGCGTATGGGGAATATAAAATTAGCTAACGTTAGTGTAACGGATCCCCGTATATAAAGTGGCTGGCAACTTACTGCTGGTTAAATCGCTGTTTTATTTTCCATTTGCATGGTATTACATTCCTTAAACCTTCTGTAAACAAGCGTCCCACCGTAAGAGCTATGGCCTCATACGGGTCCATTAAACATTACAACTTTTATTAGCGTCCTTCTAGAGCTAAATTGAACTGAACATTTTACCGTCAAAAGCGGAAATGTAAACATGTTAGCGTCGCAGGTCTTTAAAAAAAAGGTCACATATACACACAGTAGTACGTCTCTATCAATTCTTCAAATAAAATGAAAACTGAGTGATATCACAAATATGAAGCAGGTAATTAAACAAAAAATAATAAACCTTTCATGGGGTTATTTACAGTTAGTACTAGCTAATAATCCACGAACGTTAGCTGTCACCACCATTCGAACGCTCGATGGGTAATGAACGTAGGTACAGTAAATTAATATAGCTAGCTAACCAGATAGTCGTCCTTTCAATGCATTAATATATACATTTATTTAAAATGTGCTACAGTATGCTCTATTTAAATTTACTTTACATGTCAAGTTAAACTCAGTGAAAAGATTATAGACTATAATTCTACTAGAAGCAGCATATTCAAGACACTACAATGGTGGCTCTCAAGCACCACATTGTGGCCATGAAGGAGTAACGTTATTTGGAGATGCAGTCTGGTGTTCCCCTTGCCAGTGAGCCTCTACAGTGTTGTCATTTATATAGTATGCTGTCATTTACACACAGCGTTCAAGCTGTCAAATGACACTGATAAAGTTGTAGTAGACCTACACAGGTTTGGCTGCATAACAATATACTAGGAGAGATGGGGGGGGGGGGGGGGCAGTGGTTCAATACAGTAACAAGTGCTTCTACTGCCTCCCAGTGATCAGTCAATTAGTCAGCCAAGCGAAAAAATGGCACATATAATATATAATATTATTTTAAGAGTTCTAGCTGTCACATTGAGAATGTACTGCTGACTGTCCATGTTGAAACATAATTACATGATGTCTTTATTGTCCACAAGGTAAATTAATTTTGCCTCAGTCAGACAAATAAAACCCATCACAGTACACAATAAAAATCACAAAAAGGGAAGAGGTAGGGTCTCTAAAAATAATTTTGTGTATAAGTGCTTGTGCATTGTGTGCATGTTTGTGTCCACATAGGGGGTGTTGGCCCACCAGGGCCAGTTCATCCACTCATGGGGGGGAGCAGTGGAGGGGAGGGGGGATTGTTTGTTCAGGAGCCTTATCACAGAAGGGTTGAAACTGGCCCTGGCCCCGTTTGTTTCAAATACAGAGGCAGCATACCTCCTACCAGAGGGCAGGATCTGTAAGCAGGTGCTGAGGTTGTGAGTTGAGTCTCTCGCGATCTTACTTGCTTTCTTCACCGCCCTCTGGTCGTAGAGCTGCTAGAGGGTTGAGCACTGCACCCCGCAGAGCTCCGCCGCCAGGGTGATCACCCTCCCCTCCACAGTTTGGCCTTGTAGGGCTCTGAGAGCCCCTCATACCAAACATCACAAGGGGGTTCAACAATTAGGCCCCTCATACCAAACATCACAAGGGGGTTCGACAATTAGGCCCCTCATACCAAACATCACAAGGGGGTTCGACAATTAGGCCTATTATCTAACATGGATGGTTATAAAATGAAAAAAGGCAATATGCATTCTCTCAATGTATTACATTTTTCCTCAACAAGGGAGAGGAGGGGGTGGCAGGGGGCCCAAGAGCAGACACAGAATGCAGGTTTAGTGGAAAAGACCACGTATGGCTTAATTGGAGGCAGGTGATAGTCGGGCTACGACGGGGCAGTCAGACGGATAAGGTTTGGCAGGAGCGAGGATCTCAGAGGGTCACAGCAGGAACAGGCAAGTCAGACAGGACAAAGCAAGGATGTGAGACTCGGGTGAATTTTCCAGGCGGTTCAGGTTGGTGTTGAGACGAGCGGGTGTCAAGGTTGGTGTTGAGACGAGCGGGTGTCAAGCAGTTGGTGTTGAGACGAGCGGGTGTCAAGCAGTTGGTGTTGAGACGAGCGGGTGTCAAGGTTGGTGTTGAGACGAGCGGGTGTCAAGCAGTTGGTGTTGAGACGAGCGGATGTCAAGGTTGGTGTTGAGACGAGCGGGTGTCAAGCAGTTGGTGTTGAGTCAAGCGGGTGTCAAGCAGTTGGTGTTGAGACGAGCGGGTGTCAAGCAGTTGGTGTTGAGACGAGCGGGTGTCAAGGTTGGTGTTGAGACGAGCGGGTGTCAAGGTTGGTGTTGAGACGAGGCCAGGTAGGCAATGGTTCAGGCAGGTCAGACTAGGATGAAGGAAAAACAAAGGGTAAGGCAGGGTTAAAAAATATAGACAGGCTTATTTGAGAGAGCTAGAGATGTGTGCTGCCCACTAGGTTGGTCAATGATCTGGCATCGACTTGAGCAGACCGGCTTCTTATTCTGTCAGAGATGGGTTGACCATGTTGATCGACGTACGCTGCACGCTGTGGGATGTGCCAGGCTGCTCTGAATCAGAGTCTGCGAGGCTGACTGAACCGTGACACATATCCAGCTACCGCATCAGCCTTCATGGGTTTGCCGTACTGTGCGTTCAGGTTGTCTGGTACAGGCATCTGGATCATCTCGGCTCAGTTCGGCTCAGGCATTTGGAAAACCTCGTTGAAGAGCGTGGTCATTAGTGCGTCCCGATACTCTGAAAGGCACAATAACAAGGACAAAGTGTGTTTGTTTGTTCTATACATTAAGTCTATACATTATGTAGAGAAGAAATATAGTTAAAGTGCTCAGTTCGATTTTTTTCAGCCACTAGATGGGACAGTGGTGCAGCGTATCAGATATAAACAAGTGGCCGTTTTCAATCCATACAGTGCTGTTCAAGGGGTGGGGCTCAGCGCCGGGCCGGCTTCGCTCATAATAAAAATAATCTGCATTTGCTCCACAGGCATGACACCGTTGGCTTTATTTTCTGTACAGATAGTTATGACTCCCCTGGACCTATTTATTGCATATATTGGGGGGTTTTTCTCCAAAAAGTGCAGTAAATCGAACAGAGCACCTTTAAAATAAGAATGGGAATGTATTACTCACTGTGTGTTGGCTTGGTCTTGAGGGCTTGAATGGAGTATTGTCCCTTCTTTGCCTTGGGATACTTAATCATGTAGGCCAGTTCTCCTTTGGAGCTGATTGCCTGGCTCCGGTTGGTGTTCTCGTTGAAGTGCATTGCAGCCAAGTAATGCCTGAAACCATAATAACATATGATGTCACAAAATTAGAGTAAATGTGGTAGTTTCTCCCCCACCCTCCCCTACAGCTCTGAAGAACCATGGCACAAGGCAGCGAGGTAGGGCGGCTGGTACTACCGTACCAATTTGAGCCGTCTGAGACAGACTTTGCCGAGGGCCCACCACCACCACCACCGCCAGAAAACAGGCGGTTGACCCAAGTGGTCACGGAGTGGTGAGTGAAAGATATACCGCTTGCCCATGTGGTCAAATATAACAATTCTGGTAGCAGTAAATTCCCTAAGTCTTGATCTTGAATATTCATATCAATATTTATCCATAAACAGGTGCTTATGTGGACAGTGCCAAACTATTCCCTCTGAAGAGGAAAACATCTGCTGTGCAGAACTCACACCAGTGTGTATTATTATCAAGGCCATTGCAGTATGGCACATGACCCCGACACATTGTCAACCACATACAGTAAAGGCAGTTATGGTAGCTATATTAGATGAGTGGTGGTGACACCCTTTGATCAAATCCAATTCCCCACCAAAATAACACACCTGAATGGTTCCTCTACCATGAAAACAATTTATTTTAATATAATTTATTTTTATTTTTTTTATACAATTTTTTTTTTAGGTAAGGCCAGGTGTGGAGAGCTTCCACAAGACCTGGGGTGCATTATTTTTCACCCTGGTTTGGAACCAGGCTGCCTCAACCCCTACACCCTTCAGATAGCCCAAAATGCCTTCAGGGTACAGTATGGGCCTTTGCCTGATAGGGAGAGAGCAGCGTGAGTGTTACCCAAATAAAAAAGCTTAGCCATGTTTATAGTTTGAAACAATATAACATGAGTGTTCAATGCTGAAAATAATTTTTACCTGAATCGAAACAGTAGGAAATGGAAAACGATCTCACTGTCCGAGACCTAAAATATATTTTCAAGATATGTATATTGAAATTGCTTGCATGAAATATGTATTTTTATTACAGGCGTGCTCGCTTTCTGGCCTACAGGCAATTTGTCTGCTGGTACTGGGGCTGCCTGGGCAGCAGAAACAGGGTTATAATACCATCGTGTGTCGTCCTGCGAATCCGCCGAGAGAACCCAGACGAAGAGGGAGAGTATGTTGGCTTCAGACCACCCTTATAATTCCAGTATATGTTGAATAAATACTTTCTTCACAGCTCAAGTTGCTGGCTTCTTACTGTAGCTTTTTAAAAATTTAAATCGGTTTGGTCCGTACATCCTACTGTACATCACTCATGCAACCTGTGCTATACAGGAGTTATAACATGCTGTACCTGCACAGCATCCCAAAGAAAGGGAAATGGACATTCTTGGGTGCGAACCTCAGGATGACCGCATGGAATGCCTCCAGTGCTGACGTCTGGTGCTGTGGACTTAGTTTTCCCACGTCTTTCAGGAACCTCCTGTTCGTCAGGGCCATTTCCACTTTGTGGGCACTTGCATCACCTTAAATGGAATAGGAATATGTAACATCCCTACCCATCAATCCCCATATAATATGCCAATGAATAACCTATCCGTATTACAAGATGCAGTACTTACCAGGCTGGAACCACTTGTTCCCATGTGTTTCTGTAAGATCAGGGTGAACACATTTTGGGAACAAGGGATCTTCATGTGTGTGGACATTGTAAAGATGGTTCACAATGGAAGTCCACTTTGCCACGGTTTCCTGTCCAGAAGCTGATGCTGTAGCGGACCAGTACATGTGGTTGGTTATACTGCGTTGCCACAGCTTCACCTCAATTCTCAGAGGATGCAGAAATACAGTAGAAGCCCTGCCATCTCCAAATAATTAATTTTAATCGATCACTGAATGGTGAGTTCCAAAAGGCTTTTTCTATCCATTAGTAGAATTAGTTAGCCACAGCTAGTTCTAACCATACTAGCTAGCGCTAACATTATTAGGCTGCTAAGCAGCTACAAAGCACTGAGTTGGCAAGCTAACAATGTTAGATTTCTTTAGAAAAAGGTGAGGTTAACAATAAACGTGGAACATTTACTTAAATCTAGGCTCTGGGCATCGGGGAGAGGCTGAAGTGGAGGGAGAGAGGGTACTGCTCCAGCTACAAGACATAGCCGTTGGAAAACCCATGGCTTTCTGGCAGAATTTAATGAATGTGCGCAGCATATGAAGGTATGTTTCCGGACTGCTCCACCACGGCTCACCAAAAACGCGGTCCACAGTTTCTCTAAATCCAACACAGTTGGAAAACTAAAGAATGTCCCTTGCACCCAGGGACAGCACAAACAATCATGATGGTGCACAGGGTGGGGGGACAGAGGATAGATAAAAATAGATACCGGTAGATGGATAGATAAAAATAGACAAAGATACTAGGCTGGATCAAATATGTTAGCTAACTGCAAATTTGCTGTCGAAGAGGCAGATTTAGCGGGGAGGTAGGACTTACTAATGTGCATTTTTTAATGATTGGATCTCGGATATAATGACGTCACATTAAACTAATTAAACAACGCCCATTTCAAACCCACTGTCAGGAATGTTACAAAAACCTAAATGAGAATATTTCGAATTTTGATAGAAAGTAATTGCTAATACTTTTACATGTTGTTTATTATGTACATAATACACTAAATTACATAGTTAGAAGACTTTTGTGGATTTGAGTTTCCAGAGGCTTTAACATTTGGATAATTGCATTATGGTTTACACTGAATCACACATGATAAATGATGTCTCGTAATAACAAAAAGTTTGGTGCACTATGACCTTAGTAAACCTTTGCATTCCGATAGGAGGGTTCAGTTACGGACCTTACCTGTGAGCACCCACCTCAACTGCCAGGACCCACTGCAATCGCCAAGACACACAGTGATCCATGTCAGGATATTGCCCACCAAGGACTTGGAATCCTGGCAGTATGACCACTTCACAACATTATTATTCGTTATTATCTTTATAACTCATTGGGAAATTGGGTTTTCGACATGTAATGTCTTTACAACAGACATGAATGTACAATAAATATTTAAGCAATAAGCTACGACAGACTAACCTAACGCGCCAGATAGTTTGTCAGATGGTTTTGTCCAAGCAACTAAACAACTCCCCTAGCTAACTCTTGAGTTTGTGTGATCAGGATATTTTCATAAGGCTAGTGACAGACTGTAGTGTACTTGCATCACAGCTGAAAGGCATTGTTGAGCACACAGCAAAGTGGGGAAAAAATAATACTTTAAAAGTAATTTGGACATTTGTCTATTATATGCTTTGCAGACAGCACATTGTGATCTGGAGAACATCCTGATTGCGGTGGTTCTTGAGGACGGCGACAAAGCCCTGCTGACCCTGGCCCTAGTGTGCTCCACCTTCAAAGACATCGTCACTGATGACAAGTTCAGGAGAAGAGCTCACTTTTTGTGGCTTGTCAGTAAGTAAACTGAATTTTCTACACATTTCTCACATGAAGCGCAATGGATTGTTTCATAAGCCATAAATGTTATTATACAGGTGTCACTGATTGGAGCAGATATTCCTTGGAATATCAGCAGGAGTTCTGGACCATGTACTCAGTGATGACCTGCCAGAAGTGCCGCCAACTGTACAAGTGTTGCATGCCAGGTATGTTTATTGTGCTTTAATGGCTGTTTTAGTACTCACTTGTTGCTAACCAAAATTACTTTTAATGTCTGCAACCAAAAATACATCTGAATGCTGTATGATGGCGAATCAAGAGTATGCTTTAGTTTTGTTTTTGCTGTCCCCACAGGCTACGTTGGGAAAGGACAGCGGGGGAAGCTGCAAGCGATCTATTCGGAGCATTCCTACCCTGGATACTGCTCTGCTCGCAGTGGTGCCAAATGTGTATTTCCCAGGACGGGACGAAGAGGACGTCCTGGGGTGACTGCTGGTGAACATGCTACTAACCCCGTCTGCCTCTCTCCTCCCTGGTGTTTCTCTCTTGTTTTATAACCAGGTCCTGGAGGCGTTCCTGTGGAGCACACCCTTGGTGTGGTGTCGTTCGATGTTAAACCTGCAGAGATCAGCAGAAAACCGCAGAGACCAGAGGCCATAATACAGACATATACAGGCTTGTAATGTCTCACTACCGCCTCTGTAAAAATGTTTGGTGTATTGTATGATGTGTATATTCTATGGTGCGTTGTGTGTATATTGTGATGTGTTGTTATATTGGACTCTGCATGCTACTAACTCTGTCTGCCTCTCTCCTCCCTAGTATCTCTTCCCTCTATTTTGTAAATACAATTAGATTTTATTTTATTTGACTGGACTCCTTAATGTTTTAAAACGGTCCTGTTTTATAGCATAGTGCCTATATATTTGTATAGTGTGTATTTATACACATATTTCATTGCATACATATTTTATTTGTGTTGGTGAGAATTTGGTGTATGGTACACCTACAGTTGCCTGCTATATCAACAATAGTGAATGAATCTACAAAGTAGAGATTAATTGTATTTGAGTACTTCATCTACAAAAGTGATTGCAACCAGGGGTGTAGTGGTGACTAAAGAACTGGGTATACTGCAGCAGTTTGTACATTGGTGGTGTTTAAAGAAGTGTGTATATTGTGGGTCCATGGATAGAGAAGTGGGTCTACTCTGACTAAAGAAACGGGTATAGTGTAGCAGAAATGTTTTCTACATTAGTGGTGGTTACATTAGTGGGTATACTGTGGGTCCTTGGATAAAGAAGTGGGTATACGTATACTCTGTATACCCTCCACTACACCACTGGTACCAGCGATGGATAATTGTGTGTATAGTAGATCTAGCCTACTTTATAAACTGATGAATCAATCTACAAAGTAGAGGTTAAGTGTATTTCTGCGTCTTCATCTATAAATGTGATTTCCATCATGGGTGACAGTGATGGATGATTTTGTTTGGTAGACCTAGCCTGCTTATATTCAATCTACAAAGTACAAATTAATTGTATTTGAGAGTCTTGATCTATAAAAATGATTGCCCCCATGGGTTCCAGCGATGTGACTAATGAAGTGGATATACTCTGAATAAAGAAATGGGTAAACTGTGGGTACATGGATATATAAGTGTTCCACTACACCACTGGTGCCAGCTAATTTTGTTTATGGTAGACCTAGCTTGCTTCATAAACAGTGGTGAATAAATCTACAAAGTAGAGGTTAAGAGTATTTCAGTGTCTTCACCTATACACTTGGTTTCCACCATGGGTGCCAGTGATGGAACTTTGTTAAAGTTGGTAGATCTAGCCTACTTTATAAAGAATGGTGAATCAATCAAACAAAGTCATTTAGCATGATGGTATAGAGTTTGCAGAGTTTACTAAATTCATTCATTTATGTAAATCCATCTGCGCAGAAAACATGTAATTTAAAATGTGATTCCACCCCAACCCCTCCTCCATCTGAAAAAAAAAGGGTCCATCGTGTGAGCTTATTACATAACATCTAAAATAAAGACGACTTGTCAGCCGAGTTTCCTTTCCAGATCCTGTCCCACCGTAATGCTCCAAGGCTACTATAAAGGAAATTGAGCGTGGAACAATCAAATACCTACCTTGCACAAACCCTGCTCATTCAAAATCAGTCCATTTTGCCTAGTATCCCCTATGTTGCCACATCACTGAAATTGTTTTTAACAATAGCCTACCTGTGAATGTTGCCAGTGCCGAGAGATCTTTCTCAAAACGTAAATTAATAAAGACGTATTTGAGGAGCACAATGTCGCAAGAGAGACTGTCTGGGTTATCCTTAGTATTTTTTTGTCATTTAAGTTTTTTATTCAAACATATTCGAACAGACAGTAATATTATTTTCAATTACAAGACATCCAAAGGTCTATGAAAAGTGCACATGCTCAGGACAGGCAAGCCAATAATAGGAAAAAAAAACAATAATAAATAATAGAACATTGCTAAAACAATCCCAGCATTCTAATCAAACATCACTGCGTCCAGAAATGCTGCAAACAAAGAAACGGTCCCATGACCTCAGAAAGTTCTCATTCCCACCACTTAATCTAGCCAGCATCCGCTCATAAGATACTGTTTCTAACATGGATTCTATCCATTTGTTTATAACAGGAGATGATGTACTTTTCCACAGTCTAAGGATCATTCGAGCAGCTGTTACAACCCCTACCTTTATCACTGTAAAGTCATACTTTGAAACATTGGGTAATTCTGACCGATCCCCTAATAGACATAATCTGGGCGATACAGGTACTGTCGAGCCCAACCACTTCCCTATATATTCTAACACTTCCTCCCAGAATGGGTGCACAAGTTTACATTCCCAAAACGCATGTAGAAAGGTTCCAGTTTCTGACTTACACTTCCAACATAAATTGTTGTCCAATATTCCCATCCTGGAAGGAGTAAAATAAAATCTATGTATCAATTTATATTGAGTACATTTCCCCCTGGCCTCCCTTATATACTTCCCAGTATTTGATAATACCCTTAACAATTCCTCATCACTCCACTCAAACCCTAGATCCTTCTGCCATATGATCTTCAAGTTTTTATGCATAATATCTTTTTCTAGCCCATTAAAGCTTGAGTAAAACACTGCTGCTCTATGCGCTATGCTAGGCAACTCCAAAAAGTCCCACACTGAATTCCTGTCCTGACTAAATTCACCCTTATTGATGCAATCTCTAATCTGTAAGTACTTCCAAAAATTACCTTTCCTTTCCAAGTTATATCTATGTACCAGATCAGAAAAAGAAATAAATACTCCGTCTGAGTATAGATCACCTATCTTACATATCCCTCTTATAAGCCATTCCTTCCAATACACAGGTTTTTTCCCAATACATATCGCAGGATTGCACCAAAGAGAAGCATATGTGACCGCCGCTGGTAATTTGGTCCTCAACTAGGCAAAGGTCATTTTTCAGTTTTTAACAGATTATGAAAGTGCAGATTGTAAGCTTTCAAATGAGGTCTCATACATTGAAATCTGAACATAGTTGAAGAAGATATGCTTATTTGAATGCTAGTACTGCCAAATCAATTTAGCTGAGAATTCCTCCTCCAAAGTTCTCCAACATTTTCACACCTCTGACTGCCAGGTAATGGGCGTGAACAATAGCCTGGTAACCGCACCCCCAGCCACTCCCCCACTGGACGATCTGTCATTATCTGTCAGAGTGGCTGTCAACTTGGGGTATTACCTGAGAGTGGCTGCCAAGTGAGGTGCTCTCTCACTGATGACCCCACACTCTTTGAGTCAGTATTAATCTTGTTCTTAACTGCATTCACAACACAATATAAGATGAAGTTCAAATTTAACGTTCTTTATTGTCACATACATGATATAAAGTACAAGCATAAGTAGTAAAGTGTACAAAAAAAGGCAACAGTCTAAGTGTTAAAGTGTACAGCCAGTTGTCTGTTTTATAGACAAGGTGCATAGTGTTCATTGTGATCAAGTGTACAACAAAGTAATAACAGTCCCCAGCTCAATACTCAAGGTAATAACAACAGTACTCAGCTCAGTATTCAATATTCTAACAATGCAGTCTGTGCAAGTGTGGGCAAGTCTGTGCAAGAGAACAAGCAACGCTTCAGTATACAAACAGGAAAGGCTGTGGCCTTTCTCCTGCAGTGCTGTCCGTCCTGATGATCTGCAGTGAATCTACAAGCGGACAGTCTTGTTCTGAGCTGCTGTGGAGTTTGGCGGGGGACATGTGACGTCTCGTCCCTCATTAGAACAGAACTCTCTGATCTTGTCAAAGAGATACGTCTGTCTGGCCATGTCCAGTCCGGGTGGGGCTTGCACAAGAAGACCTTCTCTGGGGGGCAGGATATCAGGCTTGCGCAGCAGCTGAAACTCGACTGCCGGTGCATCACGGTGTTCTCTGGCCACAACCATGCCAGGTCTCTCAGCATCAAAACTGCAATAGAATAGAAGGAAGAAAGTACATTAAACTATTGCCCACAGTACTGGCACTCCATATAGATAAAATAGTACCAGAATGTGTTGATTAAATAGACTAGCTGGCTAGTTTAGGAACAAAGGGCTAGCTCAGCTAACTAGCATGTTAGCTAACGTTCGCTAGCTAGCCTTTGTTAGTTAGTGCTAGTGCCTTTGTTATGCTAGCGAGACTTAGTCACTTGTTTAGAAAGGAGCTTCTGCTAAACGACTAATGTTAATGTAATGTAAACAGCACAGATAGTATAAAGATCAGTTTACCCCAAAGCAAAGCAGAATGCTTGGCGGTGGTGTGAATCTGGTACCTCGTTCGACGTTTCGCTTGGTAGCAACTTGGTAGCAACAAGTTGATACAGTCATCTCTGTATCACAGGTCATCAAGAATAAAACTCCGTGTACGAACGAGTCCTGCTCTGCTGGAGTTTTAGCTGCTCTTAAAACTCTTTCCATGCCCTGGATGCCATCCCCGTCTTCTCTTTAGCAAAAGCTGTAGCATCCATGGTTAAACTTGGGACTGAATGTAAACAAAGCCGGCGTGTTGGGGAAGGGTGGGGCGGAGAACCCGGAAGCAATAGCCAATGAAAACAAATCATGCTAATCGATCTGCCCGCCCCCAAGCCCGGCTCGAAATCAGCTAAAAACGAGCTTAGTTTGCAGACTAATTATACGTATTTCGTGAACCTAAAACTGTTGTCTGTTATAGTAAGTGGGTTCTTCACAACTTCAACTTTGGTAATACAAAAAAAAAAAAAAAAAAACGTTTTTTGATTTATTTTGCCCTCTAGCGCATTTCGGGGTTTGCCGAGTTGCGGACCAAATCACCAGCCGCTGTCACATATGGTTGTTTTAGATGAGATACAGTACACCACATATCTTATGTACTTCTCTCCAGACTATTTTGGAGTGGGCTAGTACTGGGTTTGAGGGGTAATCGGGACCATCAATAGCTGAACCACGTGAAAGAGCATCCAAAGGGTTGAAAGGACTTACTAGCTCTCGCTCAATTCCTATCCAGCTCAGCTCCACCTCTGACCCCTCCCAGTGCTTAACTATTCTAGACATTTCGAATGCTAGGTTATATAGCCTTACATTGGGTAGAGCCAGACCCCAGATCTCCCTTGATGACCACATTTTCTTCATACCAATCCTTGGTCTCTTCCCGTCCCACAGAAATTCCTTAACAATCTTATCATATTGTTTAAACAACTGAGGTGATATACAAACAGGTAGCATCATGGACGCATAAATGAACTGTGGCGCAACCACCATTTTAATCACATTAATTTTCCCCCATAACGTCAACTTCAATTTCCCCCACTTATCCAAGTTTGTTTTTATCTTCTGGAGAAGTGGTTCCATATTTGAGAGCATTATTTCATCTAAATTAGAGCTTAGTTTAATACCAAGATATTTCATACCTGAAGGTATCCATTTAAAATGAAATGAGGTAACAGCCCTGGAGTGACACGTATTGGATAAAGGCATACTCTCTGATTTGTGCCAATTTATCTTATATCCTGACAATTTAGAATATGAATCAATACACTCAAGTAACACTGGTAATGAGCTGATGGGATCTGCTACCAATGCTAAAATATCATCAGCATACATAAGCAGCTTATGCTCTCTACCCCCTGCATGTACGCCCTTAGTTCTTACATCAGCTCTGAGTCTTAAGGCCAGAGGTTCTAATACTATCGTGAAGAGCAATGGTGAAAGAGCACAGCCCACTCTAGTCCCCCTCGATAGGCAGAAAAAAATTGATATCAGCCCGTTTGTGAGAACAGCTGCTCTCGGATTGGAATAGAGTACCTTAACCCAATTGCAGAAGCCGGGCCCAAACCCGAATTTTGAAAGAGCTAACATCAGGAACCCCCACTCTACTCGATCAAAAGCCTTCTCGGCATCAAGTGACAAGGCCGCTACTGGAACTGGGTTGGAACGATTCATATGCGTAAGGTGAATAAGCCTCCGCATGTTATCAACTGAGGACCTGTTCTTAATGAAACCCACTTGGTCACTATGTATGATATCCGGTAGTACTTTCTCTAAACGTGACGCCAACCTTTTTGTCAGAATCTTACAATCTACCCCAAGTATGGATCTGAGGTATCCCTGTCCTTTTTAGGAATGAGCGAGATTAAGGCATCATTAAATGTACCAGGTAGAGAGCCTGTTTCAAATGCCTCCAAATACACCTTATGTAGAATGGGAGTGAGGATATCTATATATTTCTTATAATATTCAACAGGGAATCCATCCAGACCAGGTGATTTTCCCGTTTTCATGGACATAATAGTGGCTCTGATTTCATCCTCTGTAAGGGGAGCATCCATCCTATTCTTCTGTTCACTAGAAACAGTGGGCAACTGAAGACCAGAGAAAAATGCATCCAATTCCGCTGGGGTCGGTGTACATTCAGATGCGTAGAGATCCATATAAAACTTCTCAAAAACACTGTTGATGTCTTTTGATGAAGTTACTACTACGCCATCACCCTTCTTGATCATTGGCATATTAGTATAGTTATCCTGTCGCTTCAATTGCCTAGCTAGTAGCCTGCCGTTTTTCTCACCCCCTTCATAAAATGTAGTTTTAAGTCTAAATAGGGCATTGAATGAGCCAAATTGATATTATTTTGTGGTTTCGAGTTGATATTATTTATTGAAGGTATTTATCTGATTATTTGGACTATGAACCTAGCATGGACTCAAGGTACCATGTTACCTAACAAAGAACTGTACAATGTGTGAAATTGGGAAAACAATTTGGAAAAAAGAAAAATACTGTATACATAATGTGTTTTGCTGTATATGATGTACTAAATGATGATATGTCTCCCGTAGAAGTGTAAACATTTCTTATTAATTGTTTCTGCATGCCTTGCTATCAACAATTAGGGGCCGGTATGTAGGAGACAAATTGATATTATTTCATGGTTTCGAGTTGATATTATTTATTGAAGGTATTTATCTGATTATTTGGGTATTTTGATTATTTGAGAAGAATGTGATGTGGTACAATGCACCCCCTCTAGTGTCCATTCATTTGTAGAGTGGCTAATGTATAGATGGCAGGAAGTTAGGCCTACCACCAGGAAGGAGTCCAAGTAGACCTGGGTAGGGGTTAAGTCTTTTGACCACACACACAAACACAGAGACAAATGGATTTTGGAATCTAAGCTGAGTTTATCTTGTTATTTTGTATGTTTCATTTCCATGACTTCAAGAGGAACTGCAAAGTGGACTTGATGTTATGGTTAAAAGAAAATAAATCAGTTTTTGTTATACCGTTACCTGGAAGTGTGCGTCAAACTCCCTACCTGCTTGGGCAGTGGTTCGTATAGGTTTGAAACCACTACATTTAGTCAAAAAACTTCCCGTGGACAAATCGGAAAGGAAAGAAAGCTCCGCAAAGGACACGCTGGATACCGTGTTCATTTCCCATTGGTTTGGAATAGAAAGGACAGCTCGCCTGGAAGGATTGAAACTCCTAGAATTCGCCATCGGAGAGTAGGCTAATCACCGCGGATTTATGAATGAGCTGACTATTCAATGTGATCAAACATAATAAGCATAATACGGAAGTGGCAACGAGCGCGCCTACTACTAAATGGAATGTTTGATGGAATGATTACGCTTCGGAAACAACAATCCTAAAACAGCGCTGTGAAAATAATAACGGAGACATAAGCTGAATCCCAATCTGAGTGCGCAAACCGAACTTGCGGCCGCTCGCACTTGCGGCCTGAAGTCTGAGCACTTAATTGACGTCAGCTGGAAGGGCCAGAGGGTGCAAGGGCGCTGAATTGCATAAAAGGTATGGGACAGCACTTCCAGCGGGGCACATGACTGACGTCAGATTTAAAGATGCAGGGACTCGGTATTGTGCTGTATCTCCTTCAGCATCTGCGACGGAGGCAGCGTTTGAGGAGGCGCAGAAGGATCCACATCAATTCTGAGGAGGAAAGTAATGGCCAACTGGCAAACACTGCTTGTGTTGGCCAGTTACTGGCCATGGTGACTGGAATACAGGTAATTAACAACTACACATTGAACTACTGTCCTAGTTAACCCAACATCATATCTAGGGAAAAAAAGGTGATGCAGACACTGTAACAATTCAGTGTAAATGGGAAAAGTGCTTGATAAAGTTTGTTTGTTTGATTGATTGATAGATAATAGGCCACAACCCCTTGATTGCATGTGTGTGATATGCAGCATCTGAAATCCCTGTCCACTCACTCACTCACTCACTCACTTACATATTACTCTCTTGCACCCCCAGGCCCACCCATGCGGCCCATACACCAGGCTAAACAGGCTGGCGCCTGCCCTGAGGGTCTACCTGGACCCTGAGAGAGACATGAGGCCTGACTTCAGGTTGTCTCCACAGGCCTTCAATGGTGTACTGGGCCTCCTGCACCAGGAGAAGGACCATGGCTGGGGACACAACCTGGAAGTGCTCGTGTTCATCTTCTGGCTGGCCCATGCAGCGTCCTACCGGGTGACGGCGCGGGCCTTTGACATCCCCAAGAGCACCATCCACAGAGTGGTGCACAGGATCGGCCAGAGGGTCCGAAAGGCCAGGTCCAAGATCATCTGATCCCCCCCCCCCCAGACACCCTTGACACAGTGGGTCAGGGATTCGGCCGGCTGGCCAGCCATGGGGCCTTCAACAGGGCAGTAGGGGCCATCGATGGATGCCACATTCGCATCAAGCCGCCAAAGCGGAACAAGGTAGACTACTTTAATTACAAGCAATTCTACTCCATCCAGCTCCAGGCCATCTGCGACAGCAGCGGGAGCTTCCTGGATGTGTTTGTGGGCTATCCAGGGTCGGTGCATGACACACGCATCCTGCGCAACAGCCCGGTGTACACCCACTCCCTGTACCCCCCACCTGGCTACTTCCTGCTGGGAGATGGAGGCTACCCTTGCCTAGAGCAGCCCATCTCCATTGTGACGCCGTACAGGCGTCCTGTGCAAGGCAGGGTGCAGGAAAGATTCAACGTGGCGCACTCAAGAGGACGCCACATCTTTTAGAGGAGCTATGGAATGATGAAGGCTCGTTGGCGCTCCATCTTTTTTAAGGCGCTGGAGGTGAGGGTAGGCTTCTGCTCCGATGTTGTCCTGGCCTGCACAGTCCTCCACAACATCTGCCTCAGCCATGGGGACATCATGGAGCTGCCTGAGGATGACCTGGAACAACCTGGTCCCCCTGCGCCACTTGTCCAGGAGCCGACCCAGGAGAGGAGTGGGGCCCACATCAGGGAGAGGCTGTGTGCCCAGGTGTCCGCAACCCAGATCCTGCTGGACCTGTTAGCCCACCATGACTACTGCAGGAGTTGAGTCTTTATTTTGTTGGTGGCCTCTTTTTTCCCTTCAGTCTTCATATTCCCACAAGATGGATGATTTTCAGTTGAGGCATGATAGGACTGATTTTCTGATTTTCAGTTTAGATGCATAATGGGACTGCTTTTTTTGTGGGGGGGGGGATGTCATATTTCAGTTCTGAACAGTCCATGCAGTTAACATTTGGCACAGACCACATGCCTATTTTCCACCACACGGTCCATCCCTTGTCGTGGGGTGGTGGCTTGCGTGCCTCAGTGACCCTGAGAGCTGTGCCAGGGTCACCCATGCTGGCCAGATCAAAGGGTAGAGGCCAGACCAATTGGACCACCTCACCCCAGAGGTTAAATGGGTGCATAGGGCCAACAATCCTATCCACTAAACAGGTACTTATGTAACTCTTGCTGATCAAACTGTGATAATTCCAGTAAGTGTGGGGGAATTGCACTTGTTTCACCTGGCATCGGCATCCCAGGTCTCCCACAACTACAGTACATCTGTTACACTTACATCATCCATGTCTTCCCTTTCTGTTCTGTGCAAATAAAGCCATGTTTAACCACATCACTGTCTACGACTCTTGTGTGTGCGTTGTCAAGGCAGTCATGATCACATAGGTCATTTGTCACAAGTCAAAGCCAAACTTGGGAGTATTCAGGCTTTACTTGTAAACGGTGAATTGTTAGTCTTGACTGTAAAAAAGGGAAACATGATATGACCAAACCCACTACTGTTTTTGCAAAGGAACTCTTCATCCATTTCATGTTCACATCCATGTAGATGCTCCTAATTTCTTCATTGCAGCACATGTACAGTGACATATCAAATCAGAATCTATACAGAATGAAAACATTTCCATGGCACTCCCACATCCCCCCTCTGAGCAATCATTTGCAAGGATCATGCAAGAGGTGGCAATACCATGAAACTGCACTGACACAGATGTGGTGCAACATGTTTTTATTAAATCAAGCCTCCCTGGGTCCAAAAGGTCAAAATATGAATGAGTAATAAAAGAAAGACAATAAAACATGTGGCACAATACTAGGAAATACAAAGGAAATAAAGGAATATTTGGGGGGCTATTTATTCCCTGCCCACTTGTCCAGTATGTTGAGGAGGCGGTCGAATCGCCTCCCATCCTCCGCTTCAGTCTCCCTCAGCTGCCTCTCCTGCTCTGCGTGCCTCCGGTCCAGCTCTGCCTGCCGCGCTGCCTGCCTCCCATCTAGCTCCACCTGCCTCCTCTCCTGTTGCTGCATCCACTCCCTGAGGAGTTCAGGTGGGTCTAGATGGTTGGCCTTACTTTTCCTCTTCCCACCCCCAGGCTGCTGGGTGGATGGACCTGTGGAAGAGGAGGAGGGGCCAGAGGTAGAGGGGCGTGAGGGGCCGGAGGAGGGCCCAGAGGGGCTGGAGGGGGTGGGAGGGTCAGGTGGGCCGGAGGAGAGGCTGGAAGACTCTGGGGCAGAGGACCAGTGAACACCATCGTCTGAGTCGCCCGACTCCACCACACTGGAGATGGTGTTCACCGGTGTGATGGAGTCCCTCTGCCCCAGAGCCTCGTGCATGGCCTCAAAGTACGGCCAGGTGGCGGCTGATAGTCTCCCCTGAGTTCCACTCCCTGTCCGGGGGTTCAGGAGCTCCTGTGTGGCAAAGATCAGATAAAATGATATGAGATGTCTTTCATTTCTGGTCAGAGGGTGAAATTAAGTTTGTGACAGCGGTACACTTGCAGAAAGTGATGATGAGGATGCACACAAATATACAATAGTATACTGACAATCATGCTGAGGGACACCCAAGACACCACAGTGCTACAGGAATAGCCTTGCCACAACCACTAGTGTGAAATTAATCCCCATAGATAGGGCTACATGATCCTATGACCCATTAATATCAGTGGGTAACGTGTATTTCTTCACCCTGTATATTTTCTTCAGGTTTTCCCATTTTTTCTTGGCTTGGGCATTTGTTAGAATGCCATCAAGACCAATCTCTCTTAAGACCACCCTGTTGGAGAACACGGACACACACAATGAAGCCTGTGGGTGACCATATGAGTCAATTGACACATTTTGGCATGTAGAGAATGACATCAATACTCTTGATTGCTGGCCGTTCCATCCATTGGTTTCAATAGGCTGATTGATACTCTTTACGGTATGTTAATACTCAGTTGGGCATGTAACTGGTACTCAGATAGGCATGTAACTGGGTTCAATGTTACACCCAGTCTGCACTGATATGATCACATGAATGTACAGTCCTGTTTCTTTACCCTAACTATACATGACACAGGGCTGATTCTATTAGAATGAAGTTGACTGTGCTATTCCTTAGCGTTCACACAACAATGGCTGGCTGTATGATCGCTGACTGAGTAGCACAGCTGTGGCCAACGTTAGCTACTGTACTTACTGGTAACCGTCAAGCGCCGAGCCTCTTAAGCCGGTGAAGAGGAGGTCGTGCTCCATCCTCGCGGCTATGAACCGGAGCGTCTGCTCGTCCGTCCCTGTTAATGTATGGAGGGTAATTAGTGCCAAAATTAAATGCAATGCACACATCGAAACATTATTAATAATTCTGCTGGATGGGATATGTTTGCAGGAAATGTCATCGGTTAGTTGTTTAGTTTAGGGTACATTACTTACAGATGTATCGGGTCCTGCGCGCAGTCATTTTGTCTGCATCAGATTTGTCACATGAGACGCGGTGGACTGTGGGTATTTTATGCTCCCGAGTCCGCGAAATTGCGGACTTTCGGTAAGTGCGGTTAAAGTGCGCAAAATGGCGGCGTGGCGCACTTGTGGACCTAGCAATTCCGTTTTGGATCAACCCTGAGCCCTTGTGGACTTAGCGGAAACATGTAAGGCCACAAGGCCGCGAGTGCTCTGCACTTTCGCCTAAGTGCGCGATTTGGGATTCAGCCTGAGTCTACATACAATAAGCGGAGATCAAAGGGATTATCGCGGATAAAACTGCGCGCTTGGAGACAGTCAATTGTTGCGTTTGGAAAAAGGATGACTGTGAATAATGAATAATTAAAACGTTTGAGTTGACGTTATAATTCTTAGAGAGAATGACCGAGGAAAAAACCTCTAAACGCACAGCTGCGATGGCAGATGAAGAGTTTAAATCACTCAAAGCGAGCCGGAGCGCAAAGCTTGGAGTGTGTACGCGCAAAATGAATGAAATAAAATCATGGCTTGATGTTGGTGGAAATGTGAGCAAGGTGAATGAGGGCCTTGAGGTATTTGAGCTGCTTATGTGTGAATTAAAGACGTTCATAAATCAAGAAGTTAATAAATCAGTGTAAATGCTGTTGTCTGATGAATTAATGAAAGAGGACACAAAGGAATGGTATGAACCGAAAATGGACACTTTCAATGAATTCATGAATGAAGTGGATGCATGGAAAACTAAGAAGGATCCACAAAGTCTCATTCAACCACAGGACAGTGTTTCAAATGTGTCAAATAAATCAAAATCATCCTCAATGGCATCCTCAAAGGCAACCTCACTGTCCTCTGCTCGCCTGAAAGCTGACCTGGAAAGGGCAACTCTACTAGCCCGTGCAGCACAATTAGAGAGGAAGCATGCACTGGATCTGGAAAGGGCTGCACTGCAAACAAAGCTGGAAAGAATGGAACTGGAGACTGAACTGGCTGCATCCGATGCTAAATTAAAGGTCCTGGAGAGCCACGAGGCAGCTTCTCAAACCCATGCTGTGTCCCATTCCCAAGGAGATGGGATGAACTCGTATGTTCAGTCACAGCAACAGGAAAGCTCTGGTGATCACCTGGGCCCTGCACCATCACCTATTGACTTCTAACAATTAGGTGCAGTTCCAAAGACGCCACTCCAAAGGGCTTTAGATCAGCAATTGAGACCACCGGAGCCTAGTCACTCACCAGTGTTACATCAATCTAGTTCTCCAGTATCCAATCAAAACCCTGTGCATCCTGGTGACCTCTCAACAGTTATGGAAAGACAGAATGACATTGCTGGCCTGATTGTCCAACAGCAAAAACTAGCCTCACTCCCTACCAGAGAAATTCCCACATTTGATGGTGACCCATTGAATTTCAAACCATTCATGCGTGCATTTCAGTATGGGATAGAGCATAAAACCACCAGCCATCAGGATAGGCTCTACTACCTGGAACAGTATACATCTGGTGAACCCAGGGAACTAGTGAGGAGCTGTCTGCATATGGAGGTGGAAAAGGGTTATAAAGAGGCCATGAAACTACTGGAGGAACACTTTGGTGATGAAATAAAAGTCACATCAGCATATATGGAAAAAGCCTTGACTTGGAATAACATCAGATCTGATGACGGAAAAGCGCTGCATAGTTATGCACTCTATCTAAGAGGCCATTGCAACGCTATGGAAGATCTGCCAAACATGGAAGAGCTGGATTTGCCATCCAACTTGAAGCTGATCATCTTAAAGCTTCCGTATAAACTAAGGGAGAGATGGAGGTCTACAGCATGTGAGGTGTTGGAGAAAACACATAGAAGACCCCGATTCTCTGACCTTGTACGATACTTGGAAAAACAGGCCAGGATACTGCAAGATCCATTATTCGGGGATATCCAAGACCCCCTCTCCAACAAAAAAGTTTTGAAGCCCAAGACCACAATAGATCTCAGACAATACAAGTCAAAGAGCAAAGGAAGCAGTTTTGCTACTACGGTGGCGACCAGAGATACTGGAACACCAACAAAGGAAAAATCATTCCAAATACAGAAACAAGGCAACGGCCCTATAGTTGATAACTCATGTACATATTGTACAGGTAAACATTCTTTAGCTGACTGTCAACAATTGCAAGCACAATCACACGAATTTAAGATTGAGTTCCTAAAAACAAATGGCAATTGTTTTGGATGCCTGACAAGAGGACACTTGAGCAAAGAATGCAAAAAAAGGATAACCTGCAGCAGATGCCAGGGAAAGCACCCCACCATTCTGCACAATGAAGGAAAGAAGGCTCAAAATGTAGAAGCAGATACAGCAACTAAAGCAGAGGAGGTCTCTGTAAGCAGTGCCCTTGTCTCACTTGGAGATGGTGAAGGAACCGGGGCCGGTAAAGACTGTGCACTCGCTATTGTGCCTGTAAGAGTGAAGGTTGCAAAAAGGGAACAAGTCAGTATTAACTTATGCTTTTCTCGATCCTGGGAGCTCAGCGACATTTTGTACGGAAAAACTCCTAAAGCAGCTGAATGCTAAAAGTCGTAAAACTGAAATTCTCCTTCGAACAATGGGACAGGAGAAACCCGTCTCCACTTTTGAGGTTACTGGATTGGAAGTGGGTGACTTTGAAGGAAACACATTTTTGTCACTTCCGAAGGTCTATACACAAAACAAGATCCCAGTCACAAGAGATAATGTTCCAACCCAAGATGACATCAACATGTGGCCTTACCTGAAAGAGGTTCAGTTAACCAAAATTGATGCTGACATTGACCTTCTGATTGGAGCCGATACCCCTAAGGCAATGGAACCATGGCAAATAATCAATAGTCGTGGTAATGGACCATATGCAGCAAGAACAGTTCTAGGATGGGTGGTAAATGGTCCGCTTAATAGTTCTACTGCTATGGACATAGATGGACATCCAGAACTGACTTCCAATAGGATTTCAATAGCTGAGCTGGAGGATCTTCTTGTCAGTCAATACAACGTAGATTTCTCAGAGAAGGAGTATGAAGGGAAGAGGGAGATGTCCCGTGAGGACAGAAAGTTCATTCAGATTGCAACGAACTCAATAACCCTCAAAGATGGTCATTACTACCTGCCAATGCCGTTTCGCAGCAAAGACGGGGTCATGCCCGAGCTTTGATTGATTGATTGATTGATGCCCAATAACCGACGAATAGCCGAACAGCGAGCCCACAACCTGGCAAAGAAGTTCAGAAAGGATGAGGTGTACTCTGGAGAGTACAAAGAATTCATGTGTGATGTTATTACAAAGGGATACGCCGAGAAGGTGCCACCTCATCAACTTGAAGGGAAAGAAGGTCAAACATGGTACATACCGCACCACAGCGTTTATCATAAACGCAAAGGCACAATTCGTGTAGTTTTTGACTGTACCTCAACATTTCAAGGCGTTTCTCTCAACGGCGAGCTGCTCCAAGGTCCGGACCTTGCAAACATCCTCTTAGGTGTCCTACTAAGATTCTGTGAAGAACCCATTGCCATGATGGCCGACATTGAGGGAATGTTTTATCAAGTCCGGGTTAATGATGAGCATGTGGACTTTTTGAGATTCTTGTGGTGGTCTGATGGCGACACCAGCCAGAAGTTAGAGGAGTACAAGATGAAGGTTCATCTTTTTGATGCTATATCTTCCCCCAGTTGTGCTAACTTTGCACTTCAAAGAACGGCAGAAGATAACCGTGAGAAATATGATGATGAAGTCCTTGAAACCATCAAGCATAACTTTTATGTTGACGACTGCCTTAAGTCTGTGATGACAGAAGAGCAAGCCATAGCCCTAAGAAAAGAGCTGTGTGATGCATGTGCTGAAGGTGGATTTAAGCTGACCAAATGGGTCAGTAACAGCCGTGCTGTGCTGGCTACTATTCCAAAGGACGACCAAGCCAAACAAGTGAAAGAATTGGACTTGGACAGAGAGAAACTGCCATCTGAGAGAGCACGTCGGAGTTCAGTGGAACATCGAGAGAGACACATTCACATTCAGAGTGACTATCAAGAGCAAGCCCCTCACCAGAAGAGGTATCCTCTCAATGGTCTCCTCAGTGTATGATCCACTCGGCTTTATTGCCCCATTTCTACTGAAGGCGAAATTCTTCAGGAGTATGAATGGGATAAAATCATCCCAGATGATCTCTCTAAACCATGGAGGACATGGCTCACAGAGCTGAACCAACTGTCTGATTTCCATATTGAAAGGTGCATGAAACCTGACAACTTCCAAAACATGAAAACCGCACAACTTCATCACTTGAGTGATGCCAGTGAACTGGGATACGGAACTGCAAGCTATCTGAGGATCACAAACTGGAGCCATGAGGTGCATATTGCATTTGTGACGGGAAAGTCCAGAGTTACCCCATTGAAGCAAGTAACTATTCCGAGACTGGAGCTTGCTGCGGCAACACTGGCGGTGCGTGTGGATCATATGTTAAAGGGCAATGCTCGTTTTTGACAACCTGGACCTTATTTACGACATATTATAAGAAGTTTGACTCACCGAGATCACTTTGGTGTAGTTCGGAGGCCTGTAGAAGAAATTTAAAATCCAGCGCGAGCCAGTATATCCATGTAATGACGGTGATCGGGGCACCGAGAATGCAGTTTCTCAAAATCTATTTTCGGCCGCTAAACGGTTGTTTTCATCAATCAGATTGGATGAATCGACAGTTGAGATTCCTCAACGCGAGGCATTGTTGTGGTTTTCAAATACGGGGTCTTTAGCCTCTGTAATATGATCTTTACACGCCTTTCCCCACTTGCTCCAGCACGCATGCGCACAGGCCAGCGCGCAGACTGGCTATTCTCCGGCTCACATTCTCTGCGCTACGATCGGATTGTTGCTGACGAATGACGACGACAATATTCTCGGCACCAACAACGATCGTAGCGCAGAGAATGTGAGCCGGAGAATAGCCAGTCTGCGCGCTGGCCTGTGCGCATGCGTGCTGGAGCAAGTGGGGAAAGGCTATAAATATCATATTACAGAGGCTAAAGACCCCGTATTTGAAAACCACAACAATGCCTCGCGTTGAGGAATCTCAACTGTCGATTCATCCAATCTGATTGATGAAAACAAACGTTTAGCGGCCGAAAATAGATTTTGAGAAACTGCATTCTCGGTGCCCCGATCACCGTCATTACATGGATATACTGGCTCGCGCTGGATTTTAAATTTCTTCTACAGGCCTCCGAACTACACCAAAGTGATCTCGGTGAGTCAAACTTCTTATAATATGTCGTAAATAAGGTCCAGGTTGTCAAAAACGAGCATTGCCCTTTAAGGTCTGAGCTGAAGATCAAACTTGTTGATTCAACTTTCTGGACAGACAGTCAGTCTGTGTTGAAATACATCAATAATGACCCAAGGAGATTCCACACTTTTGTGGCAAACAGGCTTGCTGTAATCCATGACCTGTCAGGAAGAGATCAGTGGAGATATGTATGTTCAAAACAGAACCCCGCTGACGACGCCTCCCGAGGGTTGAACATTGAACCTTTTATGAATTCAGAAAGCTGGCTTACAGGACCAGAGTTTCTTAAGGAGCCAGAAGATCAATGGCCAAAAGTCACAGAGCCAGGCGCCATCCATCCAGATGATCCAGAGACAAGGAATGAGGTCACTGTGAACATCCTGAGTGTGGAAAGTAAGAGTCCAACCAGTAAACTGATTGAACATTACTCAGTATGGAATAGCCTGAAGAAAGCCGTGGCTTGGGTACTGAAACTGAAAAGACATCTTCAAGAACTAGTCCAGAAAAGAAAGAGTCTCATGAAGGTGAATCCAGGACCAGATCAGAGTCTGACAAACTCACAGAAAGGACAACAGAATCACCACAAGCCAGATCAAAGTCTGTCAGTAGAGGACCTGGCTGAAGCAGAGAAGGCCATCATTGGTTTTGAGCAATGACAATACTTGAAACAGGAGATTGTACTCTTGGAGAAAGGAGAGCCATGTGTCCAGAGAAAGAGCCCCATCTATAGGCTGGACCCAAAACTGCATGATGGCATTCTGAGAGTGGGAGGAAGGATAAACAAATCTGCCTTACCTGTGGAACTGAAAAACCCTATGATTCTACCGAAACAATCTCATATATGCAAACTGATATTGCGACACATCCATGAGCAGGTGGGCCACTCGGGGAGAAGTTATATGCTTTCCAAACTTGGACAGAGATTCTGGATGTCTTGTGCCAACTCTGCAGCCAGGAAGATCATTAAGAGCTGTATCTTCTGTAGACGTATGCAAGCAAGGGCTGGAGAACAAAAGATGTCTGACCTACCGCAAGATCGTGTGTCACCTGATCTACCCCCCTTCACTCACGTAGGCATCAGTGTTAATTTCGTTGACGAGAACTATGACGAAAACTATTCGTCAACGACATTTTTTGGGTTATCGTCACAAGACGATAACTAAATAAAAATGAATGTATGATGACAAAAACTATGACTATATCTATTCACATTTTCGTCAACAAATAAAAACTAGACTAAAATGGTTATGGAGGGACGTATGGGAAAAGTTCAAATCAGAATGTCGAGGTTCGGGATGTGCGCAGTTGGATCATGGATGTATTAATAGAACGAGTTGGATGCAACCTACAGGTAGCCTGTGTGTATAGCCTACATTTGAATAGTACCGTTGCTACACCGGCTGGCGGGAAGTCAACTAACAGCATACGACTGCTGCGCCTGAACTGTTCAGTAAATTACCACAGTTCAGAAATGTCTTTGTCAACGTTCGCACACACAGGGAGAAAGAGGAGAGCAGACATCTGGATAAACTTCATATTTGATGCAAAGGAAAACAAAACCATTTCGTAAACCGTGTGGGGTGAAAATTACTGGCAAAAATACAACAAACTTAAAGCGACATTTGGAGAACAGTCATCCCGAAATTCACGAGAAGGTAAGCACCCCCCCACCCCCGGCTAACGTTACTGTATTAGCTAAACCCAAGCTGGTGTGTTTCTGAAATACTTCAAATACAATACAAGCTAAAAGAAACCAGTGTTTCACGTAGGTTTGTGGCGGGGGAGAACTGAAGTGTCTGATCATTGCAACGCTAACGTTAGTGGCTAGCTAATGTTAGGCACAGGTTAGCTAGCAACAAGTGGGGCTATGCTTGTGGCGGCTGGCGGGGGTATCTAGCGTTAGCTAGTCTGGGTAAGCTAGCTAAGCAACTACTGCTGCTGTCTAATGTTATACTGTAGCTAGATGGATAAGACAAGAACAGTTAGCTACCTGGCGCCGCCATAGCCCCTCTCCTCCGGTGTGACGTTAGCTAGCCTGTGCCTGATGTTAGCTAGCCTGACTAGCCAACTAGTGCTGACATGATAATGTTATAGCTTGCTATATCAGGCAAAAAACACAGTTAGCATCAGACTAGGGGAGAGGAATGCTTCATTATGAAACTGTCTGATTTGTGGTGGTAAGACATAGCTACAGCTGCCCTGGGGCAGACTGACAGAAGCGTGGCTGCTTCTGTCAGTCTGCCCCAGGGCAGCTGTAGCTATGTCTTACCACCACCGGTATGACTGTGTCTGAATGAATACTGGACTCTGTAAAGCGCTCTGGGTTTCATGAAGGGCGCTATATGAATCCAACTTGATTGATTGATTGAACTAAGCCTGTTAAATTTGAGTTGTCTAAATCTATGGTAGATTTTGTCGACTAAAATCGTAATGATATTTAGTCAACTAAAACAAGTCAGATGACTAAAATATGACTAAAACTAAATGGCATTTTAGTCAAAAGACTATGACTAAAACAAAATTATAATTTGCTGTGAAAATTAACACTGGTAGGCATCGACTACTTTGGGCCTATAGACGTGAAACGAGGTCGCGCCCATGTAAAACGCTACGGTGTGATCTTCACTTGCCTGGTGAGCCAAGCGGTCCATCTCGAGGTTGCAAGCCAATTAGATACGGATTCCTGTATTAACGCCCTGCGCAGGTTTATCTGTCGAAGAGGCCCAGTCACCAGTATCAGAATGGATCAGGGCACTAACTTTGTCGGTGCTCAAAGAGAGCTAGGAGAAGCTTTGAAGGAACTGAATCATAAAAGGATCCAAAACACATTGCTGAAAGATGGAATAAAGTGGACATTCAACCCTCCCTCAGGAGCACACCATGGAGGGGTGTGGGAGAGGCTGATTAAACTGGTGAAGAAGATTCTCTCTTCGGTCCTCAAGGAGCAGGCACTGGATGATGAGGCTCTACAGACGGCACTCTGTGAGGTTGAGGCGATCATGAATGATAGACCGATCACAACCGTGACTAACGATCCTAATGACCTGGAGCCCCTCACTCCAAATCACTTAATTCAACTAAAGGGAAAACCTGTCATGCCACCAGGTTTATTCAACAAAAAGGACTTGTACTCACAAAGGAGATGGAGGCAAGTACAGTACATAGTTGATCTCTTCTGGAAGAGGTGGATAAAAGAATATCTCCCCTTGATGCAAGAACAGAGCAAATGGAACCACCCCAGAAGAAACTTCACACCTGGAGACCTTGTGGTCATCGTGGATGATACAGCTCCAAGAAATTCCTGGTTGATGGGGCGTGTCATCAAAACACTACCAGGAGCCAAAGGTCTTGTCAGGAGTGTCCTGGTTAAAACTAAGACCAACATATTACAGAGGCCTATAGATGAACTATGTTTGCTATTAGAGGCACCTGAATGATTCCATGAGACAATGGCTGTCATATCAGTGAATCAAGTCATCTTACTAACATGTGACTTTCTTCATATAATGTAGTTTTCAGCCATCTGGAATATAATGGACTTTTATGGACTTTGCATACATAGACTGTCCCGTTGGCAAGTCTAACACTTATACTGATACACATACATGGACTGCCGAATACACATATACATCCTGAAATGGACTGATGGACTATGAACCTAGCATGGACTCAAGGTACCATGTTACCTAACAAAGAACTGTACAATGTGTGAAATTGGGAGAAAAAGAAAAGAAAAAAGAAAAATACTGTATACATAATGTGTTTTGCTGTATATGATGTACTATATGATGATATGTCTCCCTTAGAAGTGTAAACATGTCTTATTAATTGTTTCTGCATGCCTTGCTATCAACAATTAGGGGCCGGTATGTAGGAGCCAAATTGATATTATTTCATGGTTTCGAGTTGATATTATTTATTGAAGGTATTTATCAGATTATTTGGGTATTTTGATTATTTGAGAAGAATGTGATGTGGTACAATGCACCCCCTCTAGTGTCCATTCATTTGTAGAGTGGCTAATGTATAGATGGCAGGAAGTTAGGGCTACCACCAGGAAGGAGTCCAGGTAGACCTGGGTAGGGGAAAAGTTTTTTGACCACACACAAACACAGCACAAACACAGAGACAAAAGGATTTTGGAATCTAAGCTGAGCGTATCTTGTTATTTTGTATGTTTCATTTCCATGACTTCAAGAGGAACTGCAAAGTGGACTTTATGTTATGGTTAAAAGAAAATAAATCAGTTTTTGTTATACCGTTACCTGGAAGTGTGCGTCCGCTTTCTTGTTGTATATGTCATGTAACTGATATTTCAAATTACAAATGGTTTGCAGACTATCTGAATAGTGCCTCGCCAAATCTTTCTCCAAATTGCATATTTCTATATTTAGTTGTCTTTCCTTACTTGCATTCTCTTTCTTCACTTTCGAAGAGTGAGCGATAATTTCCCCTCTTATATATTCCTTGGACGCTTCCCAAACAGAGGATATTTTTCCAGTGGAACCAATATTAATTTCAAAAAAGGATTGAAGATCATCTGACATACTCACTAAATGCCTGATCCTGCAGTAGCACCTTTTTTCACCGTGTCTGAATTCAGGTCAACATGCAACTCCACTGTGGCATGGTCACTGAGAGCGATGGCACCTATCCCGCAGTCCACAACTGAGTCTACCAAGCTGTTAGCTATCAAGAAGAAATCTATCCTAGAATGTGACTTGTGGCAATGAGAATAAAACGTGTACTCCCTCTCCCGTGGGTTCACTAACCTCCATATATCCACTAAGCCCAGGTCCTCTGACAGCATCTGGATCGCAGCTCTTTCCCTGGGCGAAGGCCTACTACCGGGCTTGCTCCTATCGATCACGCCATCCATCACCTGATTGAAATCACCTGCCAGTATAATTTGGCCCTCCATATCTCCTACAGATGTGGGAACATAAGAATGTAACTTGACCCGCGGTATTCTAACAGGCGCTTTACGGCATTCCGCACCACCGCTCGCCTGCCTATAGGGGCGCAGTAATACCACTCATTGACCCATTGCTGTAGCTCATCTCGCACACTAGATGAGCCTACCGTTCTCAAACTCCTTGTTCTCTGTCTGGTTGTAATTTAATTATTACGAACAAAGCCTATCTATTTATAGTTTCTATCTCTGTAAATGTCGCCGGGTCTATACTGTCGGGACAAGTAGAAGTTTAATACATTAGGCTGACTGAGTGTTCTCATATGGAACATGGCATCAGGACGAGTAAGATGGCTAACGGAGATGACCAGAGATGTGTTTGAAATGGTTCACTCACTCCCTATTCCCTATTACCATGGATGTATTGAGTGCGACTCATAGTGAACTACATGGGGAATGATTTAACAGTTTTGGGACACATGGAATGTAACTGCGTAAGATATTAATGACTCAAACAAGCAGACGCGCCGATCACTGATGGCAGCAGGTTGACATATCAGGTAGTATTCAGGTTCCATGTTTAGTTGAATGATAAATCCCATATAAATGGTTGGAATTCTAATGATGTGCAAGTGGGATTTTGTTAACTTTAGTGCTGTCTGCTAATAGCAGGCTGTGAAGCTGCACGATAAGACCGTGATAGCAAGTTAGCTCACGACAGCAGCTTCCATAATATTAACGGTAACTGTCGGTGGCTAAAAAACAGATAGCTAACTTTACAACGTTGATTCCTGTAGCTATTTTGATTTTGATGCTATTAGTTCAACTTCTGTTTCTCGGGCAGGAACGGAGACGAACTCGCATTAGCAGCAAAGCAGCTAGAGGAATGATCTTAACATTAGCTAACTGCTTTAGCTACTGCTAGCTACCGTCTTCTTCACTTCTCCTTCGGCAAAACATGACACCGTTGTGTTGTGGTATTGTGGAGGGCTTAGGCAAAAGCAGGAAGAGAAACCACTTTTGCCCCATATAAGTAAAATAATGGTCTCATAAGCATTTTTCGATTGTAAAATTGTGTTCACTTGTTTTAGTTTGCAAACATATGCACTTTTCTTAGCATATCTACTGGCTGCATGATAGCTGCAGGGGTGCGCTAGTGACATTTGGGCAGAATGTACAGGTGAAATGAAAGCTCTCGAAGAGATCTTTCTTAGGCTATTGGTCAGCTTTGTATGTAGTTTTAATGTGAAAGATGCATCTTGAATGCAGTCAAGACAAATTATTTTGCCTCTTAACTTTTGTCAAACCCCCTGGTTCCAGTCAATTGGATTATAGGCTATAGGCTTCTTTCGTTTACAATGACGTTACCTTATGAACACAAATAGCTTAACCTATAGGCCTACATAAAAACAATAGCCTAAAACCATGTTTATTTACAATGTATTTTCTTTCATTGATAGCATGCCAATTGTTAGGGTGAGGAAAACAACACGCGGTCTCTTTAGCCCTGAGACCATCAGGCAGGCAGCTCAGGAGGTCGTTGAAGGCTATATATATTATTATGATATTATGTCTAATAAAACATTCGTTGAAAGTACACAGGCTGATCTACTATACGGAATTGGACCGAGGAGTGTTCTCATATGGAACTAGGCTGCACACGCCCGCCCGCGACAAGAGCTGAATTGTAGTCAGCTTTCCCCGCTGCGCGCAGGAGGCGTGCGTCCCCCGCTGATCCGAGCGAGAACGCAGGCGGAATGTCGCTCCCCGTCTGAAACGGCCTTGACTCCTGGAATCCCAAGGTCTTTCATATTGAAATTCTCTTGATGGTCTGGGAAGTTGCGAGACGTGTTAAGGGAGTGCATCAGTCGTGTGCCTTGACAGTAGGCTACCAGCCTGCGCTGCGCTCAGCACAAAGTTGGATGAATGGATGGACTTATTGGAATCCTGGAAAATGTTTATTGCGCTCTAAAATCATGAAAGAATTAATGTAAAAATGCAGCAACAGAAGTAGTCTAGATGAGATGGTGGTTTAAATGAATGGCAACACATAAATTGAGACATAAATTGAGACTGGTGATAATGCTGATAATCTACAGTAGGGCCTACCTCTGGCTGAGTTCATGGTTACAGCCATTCATCTCTTACACATGGGCCTATACAATACTTGCACAATCTACTTTGGACGTTAAATCCATCCATCAATCAAACTAGCAAATTCAATGGCCGGTCATGGCAAAGCACCCGCTAACGCAGGCTACCCCCCTCCCCACGATCCAGGGCTAGGAAACCGGTTCATCCAGTTTATTTGAATATAAAATAATTTGGGGGGGGGGGTTACAATAGTCTAGTCCAGGTTCGCTGGCGAGTGACGAGCTAGTCAGATGGCGCATGCATGTGTGGACATTGTAGGCCGATTCTGTAAAACCTAAAGAATAAAAGTAGGCTACGTTCAACATTCATTGGAGTGGTCCAGTTGGATAGGCTAGTCTAATATTAATAAATTAAGGACCTGTATTTTCAGTGTTTGCTGGTAGCGAATGCCATGTGCACAGACAGACAGGGAGGAAATCTATTCGTTTCATTGTTTCATTGTTTGTGCTCTGTATGCACAAGATAGTTAATGTTCGGATATAATTGGCAGTAGGGCGGGAAAAAACCCTATCAAAGGCCAAGATTAGAAGGGATTTGAAGATGTGATTGGTCATTTTAAATGGGCCTACTATATCTTTTGATGCCTATTTGAACTGACTGCATCGATCAATGCAATGACTCTCCATGTTTTTCAGTTTTACCCTTTTCATCAATAAAACATCATTTTTACAACCATGTCTCATTGATTGGGAAGGCATTTAGAGCTGCCGGTCTATTAGCCTACATTCGGACTCAGAGGATGACATAACTGTTTATTGAGAAACAATTGCAGGCTGGGCTATATAAAGAAATACCACAATGCATGTAGTCTAGATATATTACATTATGGTTAGGCTATAGCCTACACTTTATGGTAGACTGCCCTCTCGCTCGCTAAGCAGGCTACATTGTGGCTGTTTTGTTCATCGCAGAAGCCTATAGCCTAGGCTACACATTAAAAAAAAAAAAAAAATTATATAGGCCTAGAAGGAATAAGAATATGTGGAAATTTAATTTTAGCCTATTTTAATACAATTCAAATTCTGCTGAGAGGGAATTATTTTCAACGGACATTATGACCTGAGCATAATTAATAATCATCTAAGTTAATATAGGCCTATGAGAACGCAACGCTTTTTACGATAGGCTAGGCCTATGCGTCTTGTGATTGTACTGTAGCCTAGGCTACAACTTAAGGCTTGGCCCTATTGAATTCCTTTTATAGCCTAGGCTACTCATTATTATCGAATTATCTAGTTGATATATGAATAAAACAATAAGCCGTTTTAATGGCTATGGGCTACAAGTTGTAGCTATACACGAGTTGATGCGCTCTGCTCTTACGCACGGTTGAGGCGGCAGCTCAAATACACTTCGCACATATCCTCTGCTATAGCCTCTCACAGACAGCTAGGTGCACTTCATACATTGGTAGACAGTTCTGTTCTTGCGGCAGCTTGTCTTCACCATGCAGGTATTTTGGGGGGGGTATTCTTCTGTGGACACTGCGAGGGGCGCCGCCGGTGGCTTGGACGCCAGAGCGCGCAGCTCTTCAGCCAACTGGAGATGTCGCGTCTGGGGAGGCTCTGCTTCTCTCCACCAGTCCCCAGCGAGTCCAAGCTCCCCCAATGAATAATACTTATTTATAATAGCCTACGTAGCGCAAAACTGTGCATATCATAGGCTGTAGCCAGCGCGAAACTGCGCATTCCCTATAGCCGTTCATGGAACGGCTGGCGGCCGGTATAAATAAAAAAAAACATACACGATATTTTCTTATTCGAATGATCTTGAATAAATATATATTCAAGATCATTCAAATAACAAAATATTGTGTATATTGTGCATGTGAATGCACTCACTGTCAAACCTGCCGCTATCTATGCACAAGATAGTAAATGTCCGGATATGATTGGCAATGAGTGATCTTTACTCATGGCGACTATGTCAATTTTGTATGGATCCACAAGTCGATCAAGCTTATTTTTTCTTTGTATCGTGCTGAAGCCATATAGCCTACTGCGCTCAGACTTGGCTACAGCTGGTGCCCCGTCTTCAAATTTACTTCCAGGGTTTACGAGTAGCCTACCAGTTGAATGCGTTCCAGAAACAAAACGCAAAACCCCCACGTTCACCACATCTTTACTAACAAATATATTTACAATACTGTTATTTTGCGCATTTGACATAACAGCCACCACGTCTTGACCTGACGTCAGTTACCGAGATAGATAGGCTACTGTAGGCCTAGATATAGGTGTTCGTAATAATTAAATTACATCCAGATGGAGAAAACATGTGTTTGAGAACAAGGTAATAATAACAATTAAACGTTATTTGTATAGCACCTTTCATACAGATAAATTCAGCTCAAAGTGCTTTACAACAGAGCATTTAAATTAAAGAATGTGAAACTTAATGATGCTTCATTCGTAGACTATAGGAGAAAAACACTGAGCCCAGCCTGCTAAATCTACTCAAAGACGCCACCTGGCGGTGGTGCATCACTAAAACGAAATAACACCCGTCTGAAATCCCACGAGATTTCCAACGGGATTTCCCTGCCAAATACCGCAGGTGAAATGCTGCAGCATGTGACATTTCTAACTTCCCACATCTGTATGATAAGGCAAAGCGTTACAATGATCTGCTGCAGAGATATCTCACTTTACAGCGCAAGGAAGAAGGACGAGAAATAGTTTTGAAACTACCGGAGAAAGAGAATCAGCAAGCGGGTGAACGTGAAACTGGAAATGATGACTGTAGAAGAAATTATAGAGCATGTTCCTCTTCGTGCTAAAAAAAAAAGGCAGAATACATTTTACACAAGCTCCGTGATTCTGATGGTGTTGTAGAGTGGAAACCGTCGGTTGAGCTCGTTATCAGAGGGAATCCGATTAAGGGGTCTCATATTTTAGACTTAATCAAGATTTTATCACAACAATCATCTCAACTTCGAGATCCTCCGAGAGGCTGGGACCCGTTTTTGAATATTATTTCAGAATTTAAATATCCCACTCACTAGCATCGTTAATATTCGAGCGAGAAAACCGGTGGAAGAACTTAAGCAGGCTGTCGGAATCACTGAATCGCGGCTAGACGATGGCGCGGGAATAAAGAGAAAGAAGAAAAAGAAGAAGGAAACAAGTAGAAACAGCCCATTAGGTTCACCTACCCCCATGCCTGAATTATGGCCTCTCGCTGGTACTCCTTACAAAAATTGGCTGGAATTTACTCTGTAAATAAATTACACGTGTAAACCGCTTGTTTCAGTGTTTATCAATAAATGTTTATTGAAAATCATATAAAAGAGTATGCATCAATTTATCACAATCATAACACTCGTAAAATAGTTTTAAAGCGTGCATTTTGAGTATAAGTTTTAACAGGCTTTAGACGACTTGATACATTTTGTATATGTGACCGCCGCTGGTAATTTGGTCCTCAACTAGGCATTTTCATTTTTCAGTTTTTTACAGATTATGAAAGTGCAGATTGTAAGCTTTCAAATGAGGTCTCATACATTGAAATCTGAACATATTTGAAGAAGATATGCTTATTTGAATGCTAGTACTGCCAAATCAACTTAGCTGAGAAATCTCCCTCCAAAGTTCTCCAACATTTTCACACCTCTGACTGCCAGGTAATGGGCGTGAACAATGACCTGGTAACCCCTCCCCCAGCCACTCCCCCACTGGACGATCTGTCATTATCTGTCAGAGTGGCTGTCAACTTGGGGTATTACCTGAGAGTGGCTGCCAAGTGAGGTGCTCTCTCACTGATGACCCCACACTCTGAGTCAGTATTAATTTTGTGTTGTGAATGCAGTTAAGAACAATATAAGATGAAGTTCAAATTTAACGTTCTTTATTGTCACATACATGATATAAAGTACAAGCATAAGTAGTTAAGTGTACAAAAAAAGGCAACAGTCTAAGTGTTAAAGTGTACAGTCAGTTGTCTGTTTTATAGACAAGGTGCATAGTGTTCATTGTGATCAAGTGTACAACAAAGTAATAACAGTCCCCAGCTCAATACTCAAGGTAATAACAACAGTACTCATCTCAGTATTCAATATTCTAACAATGCAGTCTGTGCAAGTGTGGGCAAGTCTGTGCAAGAGAACAAGCAACGCTTCAGTATACAAACAGGAAAAGGCTGTGGCCTTTCTCCTGCAGTGCTGTCCGTCCTGATGATCTGCAGTGAATCTACAAGCGGACAGTCTTGTTCTGAGCTGCTGTGGAGTTTGGCGGAGGACATGTGACGTCTCGTCCCTCATCAGAACAGAACTCTCTGATCTTGTCAAAGAGATACGTCTGTCTGGCCATGTCCAGTCCGGGTGGGGCTTGCACAAGAAGACCTTCTCTGGGGGGCAGGACATCAGGCTTGCGCAGCAGCTGAAACTCGACTGCCGGTGCATCACGGTGTTCTCTGGCCACAACCATGCCAGGTCTCTCAGCATCAAAACTGCAATAGAATAGAAGGAAGAAAGTACATTAAACTATTGCCCACAGTACTGGCACTCCATATAGATAAAATAGTACCAGAATGTGTTGATTAAATAGACTAGCTAATGCATGATAGGATGAACGTATTCTCACCTGTTGTGCAAAATCAAAGCTGTAGTGCATAGTGATCTTCTTGCTGGCTGGTATGGAGGGGCCCAGGGAGAGCTGCAAATCCTCACCTTTTTGCTCATCCTGTAACCAAAACAAAGAAAAAGGTGTCAGACTACCATAGCTCTCATGCTCTCTCATTCTGTTTCTCTCTATAATATAGCTACCTAGCTCGATATTAGCTGCCTCGCTAGCTAGTTTAGGAACCAAGGGCTAGCTCAGCTAACTAGCATGTTAGCTAACGTTAGCTAGCTAGCCTTTGTTAGTTAGTGCTAGTGCCTTTATGCTAGCTAGACTTAGTCACTTGTTTAGAAAGGAGCTGCTAAACGACTAACGTTAATGTAATGTAAACAGCACAGATAGTATAAAGATAGCTTACCCCAAAGCAAAGCAGAATGCTTGGCAGTGGTGTGAATCTGGTACCTCGTTCGCGTTCGCTTTGTAGCAACTTGCTTTGCTGATACAGTCATCTCTGTATCACAGGTCATCAAGAATAAACTCCGTGTACGAACGAGTCCTGCTCTGCTGGAGTTTTAGCTGCTCTTAAAACTCTTTCCATGTCCTGGATGCCATCCCCGTCTTCTCTTTAGCAAAAGCTGTAGCATCCATGCTTAAACTTGGGAATGAATGTAAACAAAGCCGGCGTGTTGTTTGGGAAGGGTGGGGGCGGAGAACCCGGAAGCAATAGCCAATGAAACCAAATCATGCTAATCGATCTGCCCGCCCCCAAGCCCGGCTCGAAATCAGCTAAAAACGAGCTTAGTTTGCAGACTAATTAAACGTATTTCGTGAACCTAAAACTTTTGTCTGTTATAGTAAGTAGGTTCTTCAGAACTTCAACTTTGGTAATACACAAAAAAAAAAAAAAAAAAGTTTTTTGATTTATTTTGCCCCCTAGCGCATTTCGGGGTTTGCCGAGTTGCAGACCAAATCACCAGCCGCTGTCACATATTTTTTAACAAACTTTGTCACAAATAAATCATTCTTTTTTTAAATTATCAGAATAAAGGTGTATTGCTTCTTCAAAAGACAGTCCTTTAAAACGTTGACAGAGGAAAAAGATGACATGTGCGCTGCAGGTGGATGAAAAGTCGTCCTGGATTTGAATTCTGTTGTACCATATTTCATGACCATTCTGCGATAAAAACTTCATTAAATGTTCAGGGTAGTAAGCAAAATTCGGAGGATGACCGTAGCTGTCAAAAAATGAAGCTTTCCCCTCAGAGGCCTCCAACACCATCGCCACCCAATGTTCACCTTCTCTGCTTTGAGGGTGAGTGTTGACCACCATGTAGTAAGGACGTCTCGACTAGACCATACTCCACCAAGGGCTTCACACATAATCGGGCGTAATATACTTTCGAGCTGATGGTTGTTCATCTTCCTCTTCTCCCGTTATATGATTCTTTAAAAGTCAATCAGAACCTGCTCTCATGCTTTACTCGGAATGTGACTACCGTTAACTGTCAGGCTTAGATATTCAAGATCGCAGTGTTGGAAGTTGAATGGGTTCAGATTTCGAGTTCCTACAAATGCGGCGTGATCCACCAGACCGATCACTAAATATCTAGAAAGCTTTCCTAGAAATAAGTTATCCTGCGAACAAACTCTTGACTGTGCAGGAAGTGTGTAATTTTTAACCACTGTGCGACTAATAGGGTACAATGCGTTAGATTTCATAAGCGCCGCTGAATGTCCAATCATCACGGCTGGGGAAACGTTAATCTTCTTAACGAAAAGGCTGGCCGACAGAAATTTTAATTCAAAGTTTGCATTAGCAGCCGACATTAATGTGAAATCATTTTTAGCTTTTACAAGTTTCAGTCGAACATCCATATTATTCAGCAGGAGTCTGTCCGAAAAAAAGATATCAGCGTGCAGCGGACCCATTAATTCAAATTCACGCAAATTTTTGCAGAACCATGCCTGTGAGACAAGCCCTGGGTTAGGACCGTCATCTGCAATATTGATCGAATCCATATCCCCAACATCTTTGATCCAAAGACAGGCGGAGAACTGACTCTCTAATATTTCCTGATAAAAATTTAGCAGTTTCAATAACTGATCTGTAAGTGTGCGTGGACGAGGAAGAGCTAATAAGAACGTCATTTAGACTGATGTCGACTTGAGAAAAAATTGAATTCAGAGGGTATTGAATAATCCCGCTTGGATCGTTATCACCCAAAGCGGTCCCATCTTGTTTGAGAATTCTAAGCCGGAGATGGAGTAAGGTGGAGTTTAAGTCTAGCTAGAAATCTCCACTTCCTGGTATCAAAAAATCCAGAACTTCTTGATCTGCAATGGCGTTTAAAGGGTTAATCTCCACATAATTGGTTTGGTCCATGAAAAGCTGAGTCATTGGAGCCGCAAAGAGATCGAGCTCTGACTTTGTGCACTCCGCTGAGAGAGGATGATTGAGAGACGTATTTTCTTTAATTTAAAGACACGTTTTCCGTGTTTTCTGTCTATACGTTTACGATTTTTAGATCCACCAAAGGGTGCGCGCACAAGAGATCTTTTCTGAGTTCTGCGTGATAGCTGCAATAGTCCTGATCCTTTCTGTTCAGGCTCTGTCCGTTTGACCAATCGGCTTGTGACAGCGCCTACAACATCCGATGTCCTTTCGCCGCTGTTTTCAAATGAGGTTTGGTTAAATTAGCTCCACGTTTAAGAAATGGTAAAACGAATCTGAATGCCCTACTGAGCACAGATACTAACCCTCGCCCGTAAACCACAGGAGCTCCGATAAATCCCGGCAAACCATGTCCCGCTTGATTTGTTTAATAAGAAACAAATCTTTGCTGGTCCATCGTGGTAAATAAATGTAAATAAATTAATTAAATTTATGTAGATAACAGAGCTCGTTATAGGGCGAAAGTGCAACTTGCAAATGGTTTTCCCATACTTGAAACGAATCAGTTCATTCAAATCCGATTTTAATTCTATTTGTATGCTCTGAATTTGTTGTTTGTTGACCGCAACGTAATGTAGCTTGTTATATGACAGAGTGACAGGTTCACCGTATTGTCCTTCTATTTTAACGATTCGAAGAAGAGGTACTGAGTAGTTTCAGATGTGCTGCGCTTCTATGATATTTGTGTATACCATAAAATGATATTGTCCTCCGTAAATATCTGCAGGGTATTTTCCAACTGTCCCGTCGGGTGTAGCACGATACCATTCTCCCGGTTCAAGTCCTAGCATATAAGCTAACGGCGCCCTGTATCTGACTGAATATTCCCCTGAGCCAATGATCTCAATTCTTTTCTTTACACCATTGTATGATATATGAATGTCTAATCCCGATTTCGCAAATACCGCGTTGATTTCTTTTACCAGCCGTGGTATGTTTTCATAGTACCCTGTTTTAATTTTTTGATAAATCAAAGGCAAAACCTCCTTCTTCTCCTCACCACTGACTCTGCCTTGATGTTTCATTACATCGTAACTATCTTCTAAACTTATGATATTATTCCACGTGTGGCAGTACATGATTTCTGCTAATGCTACCTCGTACGGACCTTGTAATTCTATAGGCTGAGACGACAGTATTGTATAATCTGAGCTATTGTTATTTGGAAAGATGTTGTGACAGGCATTCGATGGAAGTGTGACGTAAAAAGATCTTTGCTCTTCCATCATTCTAGATGCAATGTCTTTTTCAAACTGACTCACTCAGGATAAAATCATACGCTTTCATATTTTTATATATTTTTACTACGCTCTTTTCTTCTTGTTCTCAAGATCAATGATATCTTTAGATGGTATCCAAGAGTCAAACTGCGAAAGCCAGCCTTGCCAGTGCACTAAAACCATCTTCTGACCATTTTTAATTTTCTTGTCTAAAATTTGTTCTATACGAAACACTTCATTCGGCAGAATTTTCACCTTCTGCAGCTCAGCCTCATAGAACGTACCCTTAAGAATCGCTCCCTGTACATCCCTTAATTTATAAACAGGAGGTACTCTAGGGATGCACTCAGTGACGGTAAAATACTCATCTGTAAACGACTGCTCATATTTTTATCAAAGACTCCTCTGTATTTTTAAATCCTCACAGTGTCCCCCTCTTTGAATTTAAAAGCCATCGAATAACTCTTTAGAGCCATTGTAACATATACATTCTCAAACACTTCAGCTGTCTTGCCGGGTGTAACATCCACAGGTCTCATTTTGATACTGCTGTGGTAGCTATTGTTATAACTAGCAATTAAATCCGGAAGAATGTCGATATAGCGCAGGGTATTCTTAGCTGTGAAACAGCGCCACATTCTGGTTTTAAGAGTTCTGTTAAAGCGTTCTACAGCTGAAGCCTTAAGCTCATTTCCCGTACTGAAATGAATAATACCGTGTTTCTTCAAGAGCTTTTCAAAGACATGATTAAAGAATTATTTTCCATCATCGGTTTGAAGTTTGATAGGAATTCCACTCTCATCCAGAACAGATGCAAATGCCCGACACACTTCCAGTGCCGTCTTGTTTTTCAAAGCACATAAGCCTTTTTGGAAAACACATCAATGACCGTTAGGAGAAACTTAAAGTTATCAATGTATTTAGATACCGCTCCCATACCACAAAGATCAGCTTGAAATTGATAGAGAGCTCGCGGGACAAACACCCGGTTTCTAGTGAAGGTTTTTCGCGCTGGTTTGTGTAAAGTGTAAGCCTTTTGCTCACTCAGCCACTCTCTCACTTGCTCAGGATTCGTTTTTTTCCCCGTCTGATCCTGAATACCTCTTAAAAGTCTTTCAGCGCCACCATACAAACCAGGGTGGGACGGATCATAATACACAGTCTTCATCACACGTCCCGTGTTCTTCAAAGCCATAGCTGACACTGATGTGATAGTAGAAAAGCATTAGAATAATATTGACCACGGGGCAAAAGCTTTTTTTCATACAAAAATGATTATATCAGTTCAATGATTACATATTTCCATTACATGAAACAAAATCATAATGCCTTTTTTCTCAATAATATAATCTTGGAATAAATTCACTACATGGTTAACATCAATAGGAAGCCGGTTCTTCAGTATAAATGCGACTATATCGACTACTAAAGCATGCAAATTGAAAATTGTACTATGAAAGTATTTTTATACTTGGTTTGAAAATAAGAGCACGCGAGTGGTCGATTCAAGCTGGTTTCAAACAAAGACAATAGATTTATTGATGTACCCCGCTTCTACTTTTCCATTGCAATGCAAATACTTGTCAAAATCAAGAATGGCCTCCTTCAATCCGCTGATTTCTGTCGCATACACTCTCACCTCACGAGCATCACACACTTTGAAGAAGCGTTCATCTTCTTCCAATGAACACAGATCGACATACGGAAACGCAGTAGAAGCTGTAAAGCTACAACGCAGTTTATGACCGTCCGATAAACCCCAAATCTTCTCCTCCTCGTCATGGTAGAGCAAAGCAGTTGATCCCATGTTCTCTCTCAACCTTTTGTTGACAAAGGACGCTTAACAGCTTTCTATTTAAAGGGAAACCTGTTTAAACCACACCTGTTGACGTGTACGAGCCCTCCCCATACCCCAAAATAAACAAAAAAAGGCGGGCAGAAAAAAGCCCAGCAAATTCAAATTTCACTCATACAGATGTGACACAGCCAATCATCGCCGGCAGAAAAACCCCGGGAAATTCGAATTTCACTCATACAGATGTGACACAGCCAATCATCGCCGGCAGAAAAAGCCCGGGAAATTCAAATTTCACTCATACAGATGTGACACCTCCATTACGAAACCCCATATGGAAAATCACTCCACTTTTTACGAGAACACGAGAACAGTAGCACAGTTATCTCCCTATAATTCCTTTGGGTGTTCCGGTGCGAAAACAAACATCTTCCGACACTCTCCACATTTGGAAATAGTTAACTTACACAACCACTCCCGGAAAAATACCATATATGGACTGCACTTCCACTCAGCAATTTACATAACTGACCTACATAATTTTCCATGATTATTTTTCACTATTAAATTTATATGACGTCATACCTTTTTGACAGAATGGGACCTCCTTATCTCTCTTGCATAGCTTAACAGATCATTGTGTAAAATAATACTTTAACAGAGCACATTTTAATAGATCACAATTTATCAGAAATGTAATACAATATTCTCAATGCAACCAAAGTAGGTGGATCCTCCGTTGCAGCAGGCCTCACCACCTGGCCTGCTGCCCCAGCCTCAGAGAGAGTGAAGGAGATAGAGGCTTGGAGGGTGGGAGGGAGGGACGGACGGAGGATCCCACCTCACAGCAGAGGTTGACTTTGAAAGAGGGGCTCAGACCCCAAGGGTCCCGGCACCCACCTCAACACAGAGAGGGGCTGCCAAGCCTGACCTACAGTAAACTGCCATTCGAGGTGGAACTGTCCCCAGCCCAGGACAAGCCCCAGTCTGGACCTGCAGCCCCCAGACGATCAAGAAGTCATTTTAAGGTATGGTATCAAAAATAGAAAATGGTGTTTTATATCATTGCCACCAAATTTATGTATGTTCTTGGTTGTTCTACTTGGGACGCACTCTAGAATAATGTGTCTTGTTGGTGGTGGAGTTCAGTGATGGGAGCGGACCAAAGGCTGACACACAATTGGAACACCAAGAGAAAGTGTTGGTGTCCAAGAGGCACCCTACCTCAGTTCAGTATGCGTCCCCAAGCCTTCCCCAGAGCCCCCTGCAGAGAAGACCCCGCCAGGATGCCCGCCAGGGGCACAAAGAGAACCATGCTGGCCCGGTCCTACTCCTCTTCCATGGACACGTGGCCCCAGCCAGGAGGGGGCAGCCCCAGGAGCCACACAAGACTGTAAAAGGATTCACAACACCACTGCCCCTCACACCAAGACCCCCGTGCTGGCCCTCCTCAATCTTTGGATTCTTGTGACTTGATTGCTGACAGATGAACATTAACAAAACACAACACCAGGATTGGAAGCAAAATTTAGAGATTACCACACCCCTGCTGCACCTCCTCATATGAACATGACAAAACACTTAACGCCACTGGAAGCAAAATACATTTGCAACACTTTGTAAAGAGTAGTTTGGTTAGTGGAATAATCCTTGGAGAGTATAATCAGTCCCTGATTGGTCCGGTCACAATGTAATTTCTGGAGGTGATTTCTTCATTTTCATTTCAAATCTTTATTTATTCTCGTAAAGCATTGAGGTTTCCCTCATTTACAATGTTGACAAGTGATTGGAAGACACTTAGACACAAATATCAGCTGAACTAATGCAAGGATTACTACCCTCATTCATTGTCTGGCTATTGACACAAGTTTGAAACAAACAAAACAAACCAAAAACAGCCAATGAAGGCATTCATGGCACTGCTGATGGAAACAGCCAATGATTCATGCCAAGTCAGTTTCCTGCATGAGGTGAGTATGGAAGGCTGGTTAGACAAAGACGGGTAAGATCCCACTTTCAAACTTTTGCCACTTGTGTCACTCACCGGTCACATTCAGTTCCTCTCCACAGTCTGGCTTTCGCCCTATCTAGAACAGTTTCCAGGAATTGCATTGTGACCGGAACAATCAGGGGCATAAACCTCTTCATAATTTCTCAGTTATATTATATTCAATATTATTTTTTTATGTATTAACCAAACATTCCTTTTCAGTTTAACTTATTATTATTATTATTATTTTTGGATGAATATGAAATCACTTATAGCAGTTTATATTTTATTTTAAACCACCACAATAATCGTATATCTTATCTTGTTTTATTGTTATTTATTTGATCTTTTTTGATTTGCATTTTCCTTTATTATTATTCTATTATTATTATTTTGTGCAATTCATACAAATAACAATCTTTATTTATCTGTTTTATATAAGCATTTATAACAATTTATATTTTATTATAAATCACCACAACAATCTTATTAATGCCATCTCTTATCTTGTTTTATTATGTATTTTATCTTTTTTAGTTAGCATTTTCTTTTATTGTTGTTATTATTATTATTATTATTGTTATTTATTTTGTAATGCAAAAAAACAACACATCTTTATTTATTTATTTATCTATCACTATTTACTGGTCTCTCATGGTCTCTTTTAATTATGACCAAGAAGAATGAGCATATCACTCCTGTTTTAGCTGAACTGCACTGGCTCCCTGTTTCTTTTAGAATTGATTTTAAGATTCTTTTAAACTTTCTCCAGTTTTTGAGGCCAAATTTGACCAGTCTGTTTTAATTGCTCTTATATTAACATAACAAACCATAAATCCATAAAGCATTAAACTAAACGTGGTAATGAATTAGAGTTTTAGTATCAGAGCAGTTAAAACAGACATGCTCTTTTCACACCATGAAATATTCAGAATGGCAGTCTTTAGGCTGTTAACTCATATTAATACATTAATTTTACTTTTTGAGCAGTTTTTCAATGAGTCATAATGAATGGCCTAATCTATTTTTAGATATTTGCATTCATAGATATATTTAACATGACATATATGTGGACTTGTGTTCACTGCCGTTGTTTTCGCGTTTGGAAATACATGGAGGTGAATGAGCCATAGTTAGCCGTCAGCTGCATTCACTCTGATGTATTTCCAAACGCGAAATCAACGGCAGTGAAAAACAATTGGAGTCTGGTAATGATGAGTTTCTAACCCCGATAGTGTATTCAGACTGTTATTTTGACTATTTCGGTTCTTGAAGTGGTGTTTTTACAGCGAACTTTTAACATTGAAGGCAACGGGCACTTCCGCATCCCTCATTATGTCAGACTGACCAATATGGCAGCTGAGGTGAATAAGGCGAATTGTATCGATATGACTTTGCTTGCATATTTTTAGATTAAGGTTGCCCATTATTATCCCTTATTAACTGATGAATAGGCCCTCCAAATATTATTCTGTATATATCAGATTCAGTAGACTTCATACTTCAGTATACAGTATACCATTCGGACCAATGCCAAGTGAGTAAAAAAAAAAAGGTAGTGTTTTTTGTTGTGTAATTGTTTTCCGTGACTTTTATTTTGGAATTCCTTGAAAGAAAGCTACCGGACATAAGTTTCGTTTCTGCTTGAGGGGCAACTAGTAGTGTCCTCTATCCTAATTTTAGACCGCAAAAATATCCATATTCGTTAACAAGTGATTAGCAGCAGCAGCTTTGGAGATATTTGGGCTGTATGAAAAAACACTGTATGAGGAGATCCTGGGAGAAAACTTGCGCAATTGGAATGGATGTTGGACGCTGTTGACATAACGTTTACGTTATTCAAGATCAAGCAACGTTACATCCAACAACAGGATCTGTATTTATACACTCGTCTGCTGTGGTTAGTCACTATTTCACGTTCTGAATTGACCCACCACTCTATAACATTTAGCTTGTAGCATCGAAGTTTGTACTTATATCTATGCCAAGCTAACCAGTTAGTACTATCCAATAAGGTTTATTCTAGCCTGAACATCAAACGCAGTCACACACCCCCCCCCCTTTTTGGAAAACTCCCCGGATCTGCACGATTCATATGAATGACACAATTGACAAAAAAAACGGCGATTGTAGCCGAAAGGCGACTAGTTTGCAGGTATGCAAACTGTCCCAAATAGCCACACCCACAGATCCAGGCAGAAAGACAGGAACATATCAGGTCCAGGGAACAGGAAAACCATCAAACCAAAAATATGAACATCCAAAACAGAAAAAGGTGTAAAAACCACAGGGAACAAACACAAGACAGACAATGAAATGAGAAGAGGAAGACCGAACTGGGCTGGTAGATAAAGAATTGGGCTGGTATAAGAATTGGGCTGGTATAAGAACTGGGCTCGTACAGAACTGGGCTGGTATAAGAACAAAACTGGTATATAAAGAACTGGACAGGTATAACAACAATATATCCCTCTACTCCCTCTCTATCTCTAGAGAGAGACTAGAGGGGAACTAAAGAGAGACTAGCGGGACTAGAGAGGGACTATAGAGGAACTAGAAACGGACTAGAGGGGGACTAGAGAGGGACTAGTGGGGGACTAAAGAGAGACTAAAGGGACTAGCGGGGGACTAAAGAGACACTAAAGGGACTAGAGAAGTCACAGAGAGCAGAGCGGGGCATGTCACATATCCGCTTGGGCATTTTAAAAATGTGATGGTGTAAGCAAGTGTTTCATACTGTAGCTGTAATGTCAACTAACCTGACACGGCTGATGCTTTGCTTCGCATAACCATCTGGGAACTCTCCATTGGAAACAAGTTTTGAAAAAAATACTTGGCAGGTGATAAGATGGACCATCGTTAACTTAAACCGCTCCTTGCTGTCATCACAACTAAACCCGCCCAGCATAGCTGTTTGTATTTCAAATTCCTCAGAACCAACACTGATTGGCGAGATCGATTTCTGATCTGGCACAAACTGATCTCTATGGAGAGTATCCAGACTGATTTGAAGAGAAACAGAATGAGAGCTCGCGAAATCAGGGTGGTCTCATGAGCCTAATGTCAATACCTTGTACATCACATTTCAGAAAAGCTTTCTCCATGGCATTTCATAACAATAGCATCCTTTTTATTTGTTGTTTTGGGCTGATGTCAGAGATCTGGAGTCAATTTCGTTCAGCTCCACCGTGTGTGTGGTAGGGCACTTGTGTCTAGGAGAGAAAGACATGAACAGGAACAATGGAAGATGTTAATTAACGAATCCTAGAGAGTCACAGGACTCAACTAAAGCTACAGCAATGTACCAGCATAAACAGCAATGCATGTAACAGTAAACTATAATGTAACTGACCCTAACCCATGTAATAAACAGTACAGTACCTTCCCTCCTCCACGTCCAAGACATTTTCTGGCAGCCGCGTGTTGAGGGTCTCGGGAAGCATGAAGACCACGAAGCCGCTGATGACGGCCGTGAGGGCGAAAAGGAGGGGCGGCAGGAGCAGCCAGACGTCCTCCAGCAACATGACCATGGGCGCCAGTGAGCCCCCCAGACGCCCCAAGAAAGATGCGTAGCCTAGTCCACACTGTCTTCATGAGGGGGCACAAAGTGCATGTTAGACTACAATAAAAATCCCTTTAATACACAGCTGTGGGGAATGTTTGACCCTCTTTCTAATCGTTTATATTTTCATCATGAAATCAGACCGATTCCATGAAATGTAGTCCTTCCACTTGTGTGACTGTTTCATTATATACTGTATATACAAAGTGGAGCGCACCCTACATTATCAGAGGTACAGACTAACAGAACATCAACAGTAAAACACAAGAAGAAGGAAGTCACACTCAAATGTTTTCCTCTGCTGTGACTTAATAGACCAACATTTCAGAGCAAATTTGAGAGCCTTTGTCAGGGTATTTCCTAAAAGATAGGCTTGGCCCTTTTTTAGTCAAAGCAGAGGAGACAATTTGAGTGTGCGACATTGTTATTATTTTTTACTGTGACTGTTTAAAAAAAAGCATATCCTTGGGTGTGACGGGTGTAAAGGGTCAGTTACCTGGGCCCAGTATTTCATTTAAAACATTTAATCCGTATCAGAATCATACAGATTTTGTAATCCCTTTTTTTGCTATGCAAATTGATCTTGTACTGTAGGTTTTGTCATGGTTTTTCAAAGAATTTCCAGATAGGATCATTCTGATCCAGATGCCATGGCCCAGTATTTCAAAACATTCAACTGGATCAGGATGATCAGGATAGGATTAAATCTCAAAATTGTGTATTTCAATCCAGGATATGTCATCCTGATCCTGCTACATTGGAATATGGATTTGGTAATCCAATCCTACCCAGAATCCTGATCAAATGTTGTTCTTGGGTATTTCAAAATTCTAAAGTGGAGATTAGGATAGTTTTGATGCTAAAAGCAGGATTATCCTGATCCCACTGGAAGGGTGGATCAAGCATGGATTCAAGGTGGATATAGAGACGTACTGTAGGATACATGGCACATATTTAATCATTATTTTATTAAATATTAAAGTAGCCTAACACAGACCATGCCAAAACAATATCCATTCTAAATTAAATAATCAACCAATAAAATATTTTCAATTAACTCAAAAAACTTAAAATAGGTAGGTGCAAGTACAAGAATGTCACACATCTGAAATTGCAATGCAGTTATCTTTCAGCCTCTTCTAAAATGTTAAGGCCTTGGATTAGCAAATCCATATCCCAATATAGGAGGATCAGGATTACATAATCCTGGTTTGAAATACCCAATTTTGAGATTTAATCCTATCCTGATCATTCTGATCCAGATTGAATGTTTTGAAATACTGAGCCCTGATGACAGTGTTACGCATTTAAAGGGTCTGTTACCTGATGGTGTGACAGGTTTAAAGGGTCTGTTACCTGATGAGGGTGTGATGGGTTTAAAGAGTCTGTTACCTGATTATAGTGTGATGGGTTTAAAGGGTCTGTTACCTGATGACAGTGGGGTAGAGCTCCGCTGTGTAGAGGAAGGCGGTGGTGAACGCTGCCTCGGAAAATCCCTTCCCCACAACGGCTACAGAGGTGCGAACAAGACCGTAGTCTAGAAAACAAACAGGAAACATCAAAGGGCAGCTGGATGCCCCCATTATTGTGCTAGTATATGCTTAGAAACTGCTTGGCATAGAATGTTGTTAAATTGGAGACATGCAAAATACTTCATGAACGATTGGAGTTGGATCCCCAGCTAGCAAGCTTTGACTTAACATTGTTGTAACATGTTCTGGGGACCCCAGAGAATTACAGTATATTATCTTGTTGAAAAAGAGCATAATAGGCAACCTTTAAAGGTGCACTGTGTAGAATGTAGTGGCATCTAGTGGAACAGACTTGGCCAAAATGGAATATAACATTCATATGTATGTTTTACATAGTGTATAATCCCGAATAAGAATGGTTGTGTTTTCGTTACCTTTGAATGAGGCCCTTATATCTACATAGGGAGCGGGTCCTTCCACAGAGGGTTGCATCATGTAATTGTATTCACCACAAGATGCCACCAAAAATCACACACTGCACCTTTAAATGCTAGTCTAAATACTTATCTAAATGGATGCGATTCAAATCTTTTCCAACCCAACCATATGCAATAACTAAGCGGAGACACTACAGTCAAAATGGTGTTTTTTCTTCCCAACTTCAATTTTCAGATTTTTTTATATTCTTCTACTATAACATGTATACTATCACTACATTAACAGAGAAATGGCGAGACTTGATTAAAAACTGCTATTTTTAAAATTGTTGTACCTGTCAAACAAGCATATGAATTGATAATGCTTATCTTTATCGGACATTTTCTTAAAATTACGTTTTTTCAGTACCTGACGTCACTCGGTACCTGCTATCTCAACTTCCAGGGCAGGTGCATTCACTAAACTTTACATACTGATTCTCAGATGTATTCTGCAAATATTTACGGCTGGAATTGTAAATATCTTGCTGTCTTTTCATTTTAGGTTGCATTTCCTCTCTAAAAGTACGCCAAAAAAGTATTGTGTGTATGCAGTCTTTTTTCAATATGTTTTGAAAATAAGCTTGTATTCACAAACCCAGCTGTAAATATTTAAGTTTTTAGTATATTGTCAAAACAAAAGTAAAACTTTAAGCCTGACTTTATCCATTGTTTAGATAGTAGGTACCAAAATGTATACAAATGTATGCATATTTAATGAGTTATTGCCTAATTTGCATTTCTCTTGATGTGAAGATTAAACTGTTAAAAATTCATTAGGATATCTTTAAAGGGAAAAAAAAATCCTATTCAACTGTAGTGTCTCCCCTTAAATGATCATCCTTGTTACTCTACCTGTGGGTATTGCAGTATTGAGGCCAATCAGGGTCCCTGTTATAATGAGAGACCATGCCTGTCCGTTTCTCCGGCCAATCCGATCCAGGGCAAAGTACGTCCCCACCTTAGCTGGAACTTCAATGGCCCCGTAGACAAAATGTGTGAGGTACATATTCAGACCGAACCCGGTGATCTTAAAGCTGATTCCATAGTAAGTGAATGCCACAGCAAACCTTGAGGGAGAAAGGGGAGCAGTTTGTGAAGTTTACCCTGAATGAGCTCTAATTTCTTTTTGGTTTAAACTATACCTGTGTTCATAGATACTTCACATAAGTTACTGTACAGTATGTGTGTAATTTGGGATTTATTCTGGATCCCTTGAGGGTCTCCTACGACAAACATATTCCACCAGAGTCCGTTACTGTATCTGCTACTCCAGCAGCTACTGCCATTTGTTACAGAATTCCTTTGGAAACCAATAACTTTTTGAGTTGTGTGAAGCTGAAATATATCTAGAACACACACACACACGACCTGTATCAGAATATTCCTGATAAAAGGTGATCTTAATCAGAATATTCCTGAGTTGATCTGTACCAGAATATTTCTGATCAGAGATGATCTGAACCAGAATATTCCTGATGAGATGTGATCTGTACCAGAATATTCCTGAGCAGATAGCAATTTTCCTCATCTTTGGCGTCCTGACCAGGTCCAAGTAGGAATGGTTCTTATTGGCAACTTCAGAAACAGTAACTTTCCTCAGAGTCTTAAAAAGAAGAGTGAGTGAAGAAAAAGTCATGGTTACATAAGCTACGTAAGTTCAGTTCAAGTTCTCTGTGTCTAAGTACAAATACAATTGAATACGGTACACATATTAAATACAAAAATGTGCTGTCTTTAGCAAGAATAAAATTTTCATTGAAATTGATTTCATGCTATTTTTCTTATCTAACCACTCACGTCAGTGTCTAAAGTTGATGTGAAACCATATCTTCCATTCATTTTAGCACACTGAACCAAGTACGTCTTGGCCTCCTCCACTTTGCCATTAGCCAGAAGCCATCTTGCTGACTCAGGGATCCACCTAGGGACGGGCAGATATGGAGAGATTACAGCAAACTTAATCATAACGGTGTTCTGTGATACAGGGAGACATGACTATCCTACCACCAGGAGATAACAGCAGAGATACAGGGAAACAATAATAATAATAATAATAACAACTAGAGGGGCTTGCACAGACCTCCGCCCCCCTCCCCTCAACTGCTCTCCCCCTTCCACGTCCCCCTCTGCCCCCCCCCCCTACCTTTCCTCTACCTTTCCTCCCACCACCACCTCTCATGTGCTGTGCTCTCCTACTGGCTTTTTGAATTGGTTACTGTAGCACCACCTGTAGTTTCCTCTTTTTGCTTGACATCTTTCCTCTCCAATTTCCAAAACGTTACTAGTTCTGTGAAGACTTCCCATTCACATTCATTAACAACCAAGCAGAGCAGTAGTGGAGAGAGAAGTGAGCTGGTTCAGAGTCTGCAGACAGTAGTTTACAAGATGTACATTTGAGATGGGAGTTATACAGCCAATGACATGTTAAATCTAAAGTCTATAGGTGAGATATAGTTTTCTATGAAGTCAATCATTTTAATGTGCAGACACTATTTTCATCCACCTGAAAGTGTCTGCAGTTTACTTTGAATGCTTGAAGTTTACATTATCGTTTAAATGCAACTTGAGACACTAGTCTATAACAGGTGTCACTGTGTTGCTTGACACTATTGCCTTTACGCTCACTTGCCCATGCTAGGTTTGATCGTGGCTGTACAGAAATCATCACACTAACATATAGTATACATAAAGCATTAAACATGGTAATTTAGCGGACTCTATTGAGGTAGCCTACAGAATGCATCGCTTCAACTATCCACACAAATGAGAAATATAACATTATGGTGGATTCCATTTGTCTCGGGAGTTGCGAGTGGGAACTGGCAATGGTCACTCCAGAGGTGAGCGAGCCTACAGAATGCATCGCTTCAACTATCCACACGAATGAGAAATATAACGTTATGGTGCATTCCATTTGTCTCGGGAGGTGCAAGTGGGAACTGGCAACGGTCACTCCTGAGGTGAGCGTTCCAGTTGCAACAGCTGATCTTGTTATCAACAGCTAACTAGTAGCTCTAGCCTTTGTTAGCAAACAAGTTGATAACAACGCACTAAGTGGTATTGTGCGCACAAAACACCATAATCAGCAATAGCTTTAGCAGCTTGTTTGTCGCTCTCTACACTGCAGCCAGTAGTCTCATCAGGCGCAAGGCGAAATTTAAATATTGCTGATTTAAATAATAACACTGCTGCTGCATCATCTTCCATCCGCCGGGCTCTAGCGTTCTACCTTCCGGATCGAGCTGAAAAAGAAAATAGACACCAGTCTGTTGACGCGAGCATAACTGATCATGGCTGGATCATGGATGTATTATAAGAAGTGGATAAGGCATGCAAAGATGGCAGCCCATTCAATCCAAAGAAAGTTGCTCAGTGGCGCATGAAGCAAGCCCCCATGGCCAGGAACAGCCAGTTTTTGGCATAGTGGCCAAGCTCATTATTGCGCCAAGAACCTGAAACCTATGAGGAAACTGAAACCTAAATCCCCCACTACACTGAAGTTACAGTAATATGGGTACTGTAGAGCCACCTATGAATTAATCATGGTCAAAATGTAATGGTCAGTTCCTTGGCCCATGCTGCACCCCTCCACCGAGTTTCATGCATATCGGGCCAGTAGTTTTTGTTTAATCCTGTCTGCCTACAGACACACACACACACAGACAGACAGACAGACAGACAGACAGACAGACAGACAGGGGCGGGGCTTTGCCCCTGTGGCGGAGGTAATAATAATTGTAGTGGTGGAGGACATGACGCCGTTCTACTTACCATTGTCTACTGACGACAACACAGTTCTACTGATATTGTGAGACCATCTCACTGGAAGGTTGGAATGTGGAGACAACTGATAAGGACTCCTCAGACCTAACACATCCTGTCTCCCCCTGCGACAGGCCAGGCCACATTCCAAGCCAGACACACACACTGAGACAAAGGAGTAAACCTCTTTGCCTTGTTTCTTTAATAAAGTGAAATTGCTCCATCTCCACCATGTGATCCAAACACCACATGAATAAGCTTGGTGAACAAAGTTATTGTATGATGTATTGTATTTGTAATGCAACTGTACTGTGTGTTATAAATAACTGATTCTATGCTGCTAAGTCTACCATAGTCAAGTTTGGTATCCATCTTTGGCTAAAATCATTAATCAGTTGATTATGCATGTGGTGGAAATATCAGGTTGAAGGATATGTGATGATTTCTAGACCCCTGAGCTCAGCTTGCATAGCTTAGCTGCTCTGTTTTACGATGGCAGCAGGGGCCACTGGGTGATCCAAGTCACCAATCGGGTGCCTGTCTATGCTCACAGGACACACCTCAGCTCTGCTCCTTAAAAAGGGATCAGACAGGAAGTTCGTCCACTCGTGCACTCTCGTGATTTCTCTTTGTAACCCTCAACTGCCAGGGTCCGTGTTTCTCCAAGTAACACTTGACCCAGGATCCAAGCTTTGTGCCGAGGACACATTTTCACTCAACCGTTGTCAGATAAAGTTGGAAGGTCAAGCAGCAAATTTCTTAATTCAGCTAATGTTAGCTGGTCATAAGGGACCGAGCACTGGCGGTGCGAGGCCCTATTGAAATTGTAAGGATTATTCTTCTTCTCCCCAAACAAATGCCTTTTTGGCGGCCTAAACATCAATGAAAATACATGAAACTTTGCAGATACGTCAGTCCTGGAGAAAAATTTTATATTTGGTGGGTGACGGAAATGGGCGTGGCAAAACGGCTCAAGAGCGCCCCCTGGAAAATTTTAAATGGCGAGTCCCACCTTTCAGTTTGATGTAGACGAACGAAATTTGGTAATGAAGTTCATCGAGACACACTAAAATGTCTCTTGGAGCTATACCCAACATCCAACAGGAAGTCAGCCATTTTGCCCTTAATGTGCCATTATTTCCTTGGTTTTACCTTTTCCATGCCTTGTACTTTAACTCCTAAAACTCCTACAGATTTCATCCGATCAACTTCATATTCGGTCAGCTTCGTCTTAAGACCTTTGTGATCAAAAGTAAAAAAATGTGTTTTCACCAATCATCCTTGCCGTGGCGCCCCCCAAAATTTCGACATTTCGCCATAAAACAGTAAGTCCTCATAACTCCTAAATACATTATCCGATTTTCACCTACAGATGTGGGAACATAAGAATGTAACTTGCTGCAGCATTTCACGTCGCGGTATTTGGCAGGGAAATCCCGTTGGAAATCTCGTGGGATTTCAGACGGGTGTTATTTCGTTTTAGTGATGCACTACCGCCAGGTGGCGTCTTTGAGTAGATTTAGCAGGCTGGGCTCTGTTTTTCTCCTATAGTCTACGAATGAAGCATCATTAAATTTCACATTCTTTAATTTAAATGCTCTGTTGTAAAGCACTTTGAGCTGAAGGTATCTGTATGAAAGGGGCTATACAAATAACGTTTAATTGTTATTATTACCTTGTTCTCAAACACATGTTTTATCCACCTCGATGTAATTTAATTATTACGAACACCTATAATATATCTAGGCCTACAGTAGCCTATCTATCTCGGCAACTGACGTCGGGTCAAGACGTGGAGGCTGTTTGGTCAAATGCGCAAAATAACAGTATTGTAAATATATTTGTTAGTAAAGATATGGTGAACGTGAGGGTTTTGCGTTTTGTTTCTGGAACGCATTCAACTGTTAGGCTACTCGTAAACCCCGGAAGTAAATTTGAAGACAGGGCATAATGTAGCCAAGTCTGAGCGCAGTAGGCTATATGGCTTCAGCACGATACAAAGAAAAAATAAGCTTGATCGACTTGTGGATCCATACAAAATTGAAATAGTCGCCATGAGTAAAGATCACTCATTGCCAATCATATCCGGACATTAACTATCTTGTGCATAGCGGCAGGTTTGACAGTGAGACATCAACCGATAATTGTAATAATGCGATTATTGAAATGGTCTTGTGAACGCCTTTATCTGATTTCCAAAATCGGGGTAAGGTCCATAGGACGATTGTGGGTTTTCATTTGCACATAACTATATTTTAATAAAACATTGAAGTCCGCCTGTCAATGACTTTCCCTAAAATTGTGTTCTGTTGCACCCCCTATTGTTAAATTATAAATGAAAAAAACATAGGCTACACAATATGTTGTTATTTGAATGATCTTGAATATATATATTCAAGATCATTCAAATAACAAAATATCGTGTATGTTTTAATTTATTTATACCGGCCGCCAGCTGTTCAATGAACGGCTATAGGGAATGCGCAGTTTCGCGCTGGCTACAGCCTATTATATGAACAGTTTCGCGCTATGTAGGCTATTATAAATAGGCCTAAGTATTATTCATTGGGAATAGCTTGGACTCGCTGGGGACTGGTGGAGAGACACAGAGCCTCCCCAGACGCGACATCTCCAGTTGGCTGTGTATTTGAGCTGCCGCCTCAACCGTGCGTAAGAGCAGAGCGCATCGCTACAACTAGTAGCCCATAGCCATTAAAACGGCTTATTGTTTTATTCATATATCAACTAGATAATTCGATAATAATGAGTAGCCTAGTAGGCTATAAAATGAATTCAATAGGGCAAGCCTTAAGTTGTAGCCTAGGCTACAGTAGCCTACAATCACAAGACGCATAGGCCTAGCCTATCGTAAAAAGCGTTGCGTTCTCATAGGCCTATATTAACTTAGATAATTATTAATTATGCTCAGGTCATAATGTCCGTTGAAAATAATTCCCTCTAAGCAGAATTTGAATTGTATTAAAATAGGAAATGATTCCTTCTAGGTCTATATAAAAAAAAACATTTTTCTAATGTGTAGCCTATAGGCGATGAACAAAACAGCCACAATGTAGCCTGCTTAGCGAGCGAGAGGGCAGTCTACCATAAAGTGTATAACCATAATGTAGCCTAATATATCTAGACTACATGCATTGTGGTATTTCTTTATATAGCCAATTGTTTCTCAATAAACAGTTATGTCATCCTCTGAGTCCGAATGTAGGCTAATAGACCGGCAGCTCTAAATGCCTTCCCAATCAATGAGACATGGTTGTAAAAATGATGTTTTATTGATGTAAAGGGTAAAACTGAAGAGTCATTGCATTGATCGATGCAGTCCGCTACCAGCAAACACTGAAAATACAGGTCCTCCAGCGAACCTGGACTAGACTATTGTAACCCCCCCCCCCCCAAAAATTCTTTTATATTCAAATAAACTGGAGGAACCGGTTTCCCTGGATCGTGGGAGGGGGGTAGCCTGCGTTAGCGGGTGCTTTGCCATGACCGGCCATTGAATTTATGTGTTGCCATTCATTTAAACCACCATCTCATCTAGACTAGGCCTACTTCTGTTGCTGCATTTTTACATTTATGCTTTCATGATTTTAGAGCGCAATAAACATTTTTGCAGGATTCCAAAAAGTCCATCCATTCATCCAACTTTGTTCTGAGCGCAGCGCAGGCTGGTAGCCTACTGTCAAGGCTCACGACTGATGCACTCCCTTAACACGTCTCTTCCCAGGCCATCAAGATAATTTCAATATGAAAGACCTTGGGATTCCAGGAGTCAAGGCCGTTTCAGACGGGGAGCGACATTCCGCCTGCGTTCTGCTCGGAGCGGGGGACGCACGCGTCCTGCGCGCAGCGGGGCAAGCTGACTACAATTCAGCTCTTGTCGCGGGCGGGCGTGTGCAGCATAGTTCCATATGAGAACACTCCTCGGTCCAATTCCGTATAGTAGATCAGCCTGTGTAGCCTACTTTCAACGAATGTATTATTAGACATAATATCATAATAATATATAAAGCCTTCAACGACCTCCTGCTGCCTGCCTGATGGTCTCAGGGCTAAAGAGACCGCGCGATCATTCCTCTAGCTGCTTTGCTGCTAATGCGAGTTCGTCTCCGTTCCTGCCCGAGAAACAGAAGTTGAACTTATAGCATCAAAATAGCTACAGGAATCAACGTTGTAAAGTTATCTATCTGCTTTTTAGCCACCGACAGCTACCGTTAATATTATGGAAGCTGCTGTCGTGAGCTAACGTGCTATCACGGTCTCATCGTGCAGCTTCACAGCCTGCTATTAGCAGACAGCATTAAGTTGACAAAATCACACTTGCACATCATTAGAATTCCAACCATTTATATGGGATTTATCATTCAACTAAACATGGAACCTGAATACTACCTGATATTTCAACCTGCTGCCATCAGTGATCGGCGCGTCTGCTTGTTTGAGTCATGAATATCTTACGCAGTTACATTCCATGTGTCCCAAAACTGTTAAATCATTCCCCATGTAGTTCACTATGAGTCGCACTCAATACATCCATGGTAATAGGGAGGGAGTGAGTGAACCATTTCAAACACATCTCTGGTCATCTCCGTTAGCCATCTTCCTCGTCCTGATGCCATGTTCCATATGAGAACACTCAGCCTAATGTATTAAACTTCTACTTGTCCCGACAGTTAACAGATATAGACCCGGCGACAGTTACAGAGATAGAAACTATAAATAGATAGGCTTTGTTCGTAATAATTAAATTACAACCAGACAGACAACAAGGAGTTTGAGAACGGTAGGCTCATCTAATGTGCGAGCCAGCAATGGGTCAATGAGTGGTATTACTGCGCCCCTATGGGCAGGCGAGCGGTGGTGCGGAATGACGTAAAGCGCCTGTTAGAATACCGCGGGTCAAGTTACATTCTTATGTTCCCACATCTGTAATTGCTCACACTTCACCTCCAGCACTCTCTGGATAGGTTCACAACCGAGTGTGAAGCGGCTGGGATGAGAATCAGCACTTCTAAACTTCCTGAACGGGACATGGAATCAACTTTCACTCAAAAATAGTTGTTTACGCCAAGTTCTATTGATTAGATTAGATTCAACATTGCACCGTAGCCTACTGGAACATTGTTTAGTGGAGCAATGGTATCTAAAGCAGTTGACAAGGTACTGTGGAAGTTTTGGAGCATTTAATTTAAAGAGCATTCATAGCTGCATGGCTCAAATTATCGAATAATATTGGCGAACTGTGCTTCAGCCTTGCAGTCTAAGAATCTCTTTTGAGCAAGTTTTCTCTTTTGGTCTTTGTAAAGATTAGGTTTGTATCAAAAAAGACACAGTGATGGTCAGAAATGCCTGATCACTGATACATGATGGCCAGGTCTTGGTGCGGGCAGCCCTTCCCAGGGAAGAAGAGCAGCTCAGTCTTGTCCAGATTGAGCTTAAAGTGATGTGTTGTCATCCACTCCAAGATGTCAGCCAAGCACCCAGCTATGCGTGTGTCCACTTGTGTATTAGAAGGGGGAAAGGACAGGACCAGTTGGGTGTCATCGGCATAGCAGTGATAGGAGAAGCCATGCGAGCGAATGACAGAGCCCAGGGATGTAGTGTAGAGGGAAAAAAGGAGAGGACCCTGGACAGACCCTTGTGGAACCCCCGTAGTCAAACTACGCGGTTCCGACTCTCTCCATGTCACCTGGTAGGAGCGTCCCCCGTCAGGTAGGATGCAAACAGAGAGCGTGCAGAGCCAGTGATGCCTTTCTCGTCGAGGGTGGAGAGGAGGATCTGTTGGTCTAGCGTATCAAGAAGTATCAGGACAGAAGAGAAAGAGTTCACTCTCATGGCATGGAGTGACTCCATCATTGCAAGGAGGGCAGTCTCTGTCGAGTGGTCAGCCTCGAACCCGGACTGGTGGGGGTCTAGGAGGTCGTTCTGGTTGAGGTATAAAGATAGTTGGTTAAAGATAGCACGTTCAAGTGTTTTAGATAGAAAGGATAGAAGGGAAACCGGTCTGTAGTTTTTGACATCAGAGGGGTCGAGAGATGGTTTCTTCAGGAGGGGGGTGACTCTGGCAGTCTAGAAAGCGGAGGGAAAGCATCCTGATACAAGAGATGCGTTGATGAGGTGGGTTAGGAAGGGAAGGAGTTTGAGTGCAACAGACTGACGGAGAGGCGAAACAGGGTCCAGGGAGCATGTAGTGGGGTGGTTAGATGGTACAAGGTTGAGGACCTTGTTGGGGGAGAGGGGAGAAAAGTGGGATAAGGTGGGACGTGGAGAGGAGGGGGGGAGTGGAGAGGGAAGAGAGGGGTGGGGAGGTGAGGTTGGTGCACGGAGCGTTGACTGGGGGATGGGGGAAAGAGGATCTGATATTGTTAACTTTCTTGTCAAAGAAGTTGGCGAAATAGTCAGAGAGAAAGGAGGAGTTGGGAGTAGGAGGTGGGGGCTGGAGTAGTGAAGAGAAGTTTCAAAGAGTTTTTTAGGATTGGAAGCAGAGGTTAGGATTTTAGAGCAGAAGAAATCAGCTTCAGCAGCAGATAGGGAGGAGGAGAATATGGAAAGAGGAAGGTCCTCTGGGAGTCTGCCTTTCATCCATTTACGCTCAGCTATTCACAGGCTCCATCTCCCAGTACACACTGAGACCGACAGCCAGTGGCGTTTCCAGCTTATATGCCATCCTGGGCGGAACCCCCCCCCCCCGTTAGGCCTGCCCCCCCCCCCCCCGTTAGGCCTGCAATCGCTGGGGTCCGAAATCCAGGTTGGGAAACCAAGTTAGCCAGCCTACAGCATTGAAAATTCCCGAGCTCAGTAACATTTGCTAGTCAAGTCAATACAATCTCAAAAAACCTATGTCACCTCAATGAAAGTTTATATAACGTACTGTAGTGAGGTTGTAATCATTTATGTTGAAGGCAAGAGGCTACACACATTATCAGGATGAAACTGTGTGGAAGTATATCCAATGCTTATGCTAGCTAACTAACGTTAGATAGATAGATAGCTAAGCATAACTGAGAAAACAGTCACCCAGTCACTGCATGAGCCCCTATTCCCCCCACAAAGACAAAACCCAAACTGTGTGTGACAGTTCAGTTAAAATTGCAGTAAAAACCAAGGCAAAAAAAAAAGAAGAAGTTTTTCTCCAATGTATTTCCGTATTTACTGTCTTCTGCCTTTCTAACTAGCTAGCTATCTGGCTAGCAGCATCGTAGGCTGGGCTAACATAACGTTACAGTAAGATAATAACGTTAGAAACTAGCATGTCATTACATGTTTTTACTTATAAAGGGATGACATAGCGGTATACCTCTATCATTCGAATGTTTATCCTCCTCTTCTTTCCTCTTTTTCCAGAACTGGGCTCACTTCTTTTCGACATATCGACACAATTTGCACAGCGCACTTGACCGTAATGAATGAATGACACTCGGCGCTAGCAGGCTATCCACCCCCGCACCCCCAACCGTCAGAAGCGTCGAGTCAAAACGATACCTCTGATAAGTTACACAGGGGGCGCCGGGGGGGCGGGGTGGGGAGTTACACCGACACCGTGGGCGCTGGGGGTAGGGGGGGGGGTGTTTGTTTTTCTTTCTTCTTCTTGTCGCCCCCTGCGAGATGCCCATGTCGCCCATGCTTAAATACGCCACTGTCGACAGCCATGGGGCAGGTGGAGTTGGGCGTGCTGGCCTGGAGGTGAGGGGACAGAGATTGTGCAGAGAAGAGGAAAGTATAGAGGAGAAGATCAGTGGCAGTATAAGAGGGTAGGAGAGAGAAGTAACGGCAGAGGAAAGATCAGTAGGAGCGAGTGAGCGGAGGTGGCTATGGGTAGTAACCATGTGGGTAGGAGGAGGAATTATGGGGAAGAGGGGAGAGAGAGGGAGTAGGACATTAAATAATGGTCAGAGAGATGGAGGGGAGTGACAGAGAGGTTAGTGGTGGAACAGTGTCTAGTGAAAATGAGATCCAGCTGGTTGTCGGCTTTGTGACTAGGAGGAGAAGAGAGGTGAAGATCGAATGAGGTGAGGAAAGAGAGAGGTTCCAATTTCTCACTCTGGATGTTGAAGTCGCAGAGAAGGATAAGTGCGGACCCAACATCAGGGAAGTGTGAAACTAGTGTAATGTGAAACTAGTGTTCCTCCAGGAACTTTACTTACCAAGGGGGGCTGGTGGGCGATACACAACAGCAATGCTGAGATATAATTGGATATGTGACAGAGAGCATGGAATTCAAAAGAGGGTGGGGAAAACTGGAATAGAGAAGAGAGAATATTTCCATTTTGGGGAAATAAGCAGGCTAGTACCACCACCTCGCCTCACAGCTCTGGAAGTGTGGGAGAAAGAGTACACATCTGACAGGGCTGCGAGTGTGGCAGTGTTCTCTGGTGTGATCCCTGTCTCCGTGAGTGCAAGAAAGTTGAGGGAGAGCGAGGATGCATAGCCTGAGATAAACTCATCTTTGGGCACCGCCGACTGGCAATTCCAAAGTCCCCTTGTCACCACTTGCTCGCTATGAGTTGAGACAGTAGGATAGATGAGGTTACAGGGGTACGGAGTCTGGGGATGACCCAATGCCTGCGTGACCCCCGGAGCGGGGACAGAACAGGAATAGGATGCAAACACATAGTTATAACAAAACAAGTACAGAAGTAAATGTAGACGTACTACTTAACTGACACAGTCTTTCTTGACAAAGTCGCTCTTGAATAAGTCACCCGGTGCCTTCGGTCGACCTAGCCTTCGGTCGCACGCCAGAGGGAGCTGTCGCCTTCCGGCTGTCGCCATCTAGGGCAGCAGTGCTGCTGTTGCCGCTGATTGCTTATGGTCTGCCAGGAGAGTACGCCACTCCCTCAGGGCAATCACCAGGGAAATTAGTCTATCTCAGGCAGAAACTAACGCTCACAATATAATTGACTAGCAAAGCAGCTTCACAACGGCACTGACGACTAACACTTAGCACTACCCATTAGAGTAAGAAATGTATACTTAGTAAATTCTAATTCAGTCTGTAGATCCAAGTCCCTACCAGAAGTTAAAAGCTGAAGATGACTTGGGCCTGTGTGGCACCTGACTTGCTGGCACCTTTAATAAAGGACTGGCCAGCCAGGACACAAGCCAGCACTCCAAGGTGAGACCGTCACTCATAAGACAGTTCCGCCATAGTACATCATGTCTAATGCTGATTCACACTGGCAGCTGTGCCTAGCACAGACGAGGCCACGGAGACAGAGGACCAAAGGAGACGGAAACGACCAAGTCACCGCCTCAGAATTGTCCTCCACAGAAACACCATTGAACAGGGCAACCAATGTGGCCAGGCCCCTTGTAGAGTGTGCTCAAACAGCCCTTAGCAGTGGACGACATGCAGTCTCATAATACTTGGAGATGCCCTCACAAATCCACTGGGAGAGATGCTGTTTAGACAGTGGTGAACCCACCCTCACCGGGCCATGGCAAACCAAGTGCTGGGGGGTAGTACGGACCGCAGTCAGTGCACGCACAGGACACAATACATGTAAGCGGGCCTCTTCCTCACTCGCATGAGGCAGAGGATAGAAGGCTCTCAGCTCCAAATCCTGTGCACTGAATGCGCCCTGGACCATTTTCTGACCGAAAGACGGATCCGTGCGCAAAACAGCTTTGGTCCCATCACCTGTTATGTGATGAGATAAACCGTCAGAGTTCTTCAGTCACTGACCCGCTTACCCATCTGGCCTGGCACGCGATGTATGACCTGCCCCCCGTCAACAAATAGCGCAGCAGCCCCCCCGTCAACAAATCGCGCAGCACCCCCCCCCCCCCCCCGCAAAACGAAACTGAAAGTGTTCCATCTCACCACGTCGGCTTGGCTCGTGGCCTGACTTGGACATGACTGCCAACATGAAATATTCACCCAGTACAGCCCTGTTGATGACAATAACCCACAATGTCAAAGCAATGCAGTTTAACCCCAAAATACAAGTTTAGGCACGCACTTCATGATCATTGGCCATAGACAGACCGTTGACAGATTGAGCTAACGTTAGTTGGGAAAAGAAATGAGACGGAGACTTGGCTAGCTAACATGCTAACATTAGTTAGCTAACACAGATTACGTTAGCTGGTTAACATTGACTTGCTATCCAGGGTTTACCTGTCTGAATGATGAATTAGGGAAAGCTTATGTTATAGTTGACCAGATATCGCCTAGGCCTACTGTATATATATATATATATATATATATATATATATATATATATATTAAAAAATATATAATAAAAATGACAAAGTGGAGCAGAGTGCAGGAAGAGGAAGAGAGATGGAGGTGGATTAGCCTGAGAGAGATGACACAGAGAGGTGAGACCTAGTTGACAAGCTAGCTAGCTAACCTACTTGCAGATCTTAATGATTTGGGGAGGCTATAGGTGATCATATTCATTTTTTTGTATGTTGCATCAGATAAGGAGGAGCAGAGTGCAGGGGGAGGAGGAGGAGAACTGGATGAGTCAGGGGAAACAGAGAGGAAAGACAGGCAGCAAGAGACGGATGAAAGACAGGAGAGATCACACCCAAGAGATGAGACTGAGTTCCATGAAACCTCAGTGTGCTGAGACGGCTCCACACTTGGGGGCAAGACAGGCTTCACCATCTTGCCATCTTGTCGGTTGAGAGGGAGGAACTATCTAAGTTGAGTCAGTCAAGTGGTTTACCACTTTGCCAAAATGTACAGATGGTAGTTTTAATGCTCAAAAAATTTGTCCTTCAAGAGGAGACAACATATATTCAAGTTGTTATACTACTATGTAGCTTAATTGTATTTATTTGAATTGTGCACATGTGAAATATGAATGAAGGCCATTTTATTTTTTCATAAAGATTAATATCTCTACATTTTTAACAGTTGTAGTTTACAAGAGGTCAAATGTCTTCATACATCTAGCCTCTTAATTTTGATGTAGGCCTACATCATTTTCTTACGGGGGTGGGTGGCTGTGCCCCAGTAGAGTCTTATGTCTAGCAACGCCCCTGCCATGATCGATCATTTGTTGAGGAAATTCCCAAATCGTCTCAACCGAGCAGGACTCGGGAGCGATATCCCTTTCTCCACACCAACGTGCAAAAGCAGCCGATTTGCCAGAGTAAACCGAGGCAGTGGAAGCTGCGTGCGCACTCTGAATTGTAGAGATCACAGCTGGAGAGAGCCCTCTATCAGACAATCTCCACCGTTTAAGAGCCAAGTCACCAGCGGCCGCCCCAGAACCGGGGGCATGCAAATCGAGCCCTCCGCCTGAGACATTGCCTTCAGCCAAGAAGGGATGAAGCACGGTTCCACAGACATCATGGCCATCACATCAGCAAAACATCTCTCCCAGAGGCAATCTGTCACTATCAGTATCACTGATAGACCCTCTGACCGCACTCTGGCTAGCAATGGTCAAATCAGCCCCATCGGCGAGAAGGCATAAAGCAGCGAAAACCAGAGGGGACACTTTGCGTTCTCTCTCAAAGCGAAGAGGTCCACTGCCAAACTGAGCCCAGAGCTGAGCTACAATCTGAGGATGTAGGCTCCACTCGTCCGGATGAAGCCCGCCTCGAGACATCAAGTCCGCCCCGATGTTCAAATGACCGGCAATGTGCTGTGCCATCAGAGACCGGAGGATGACATGAGCCCATCGCCACAGAATCACTGCCAGTCGGTGAAGTGCCGGTGACCGAACTCCCCCTTGCCGGTTGATGTACACTACTGTGGTCTTGTTGTCCGACTGCACCAGCAGATCTTGCCCCCATACCTGGTGGACAAAGTGGCGCTACATCAGCAACACCATCTCTAATTCTAGGAGGTTGATGTGGCGCCATTCCCCAACGGCCCGCAAAACACCTACGGCCTGGGACAAACATGTACCACCCCAGCCTTTTAGAGATGCGTCTGTGAAATTGGCAATGTGAGACGACTGCCTATTGGAACGCTGTGTGCTATTACGCGGCAGTCCCTCCAATAGTCGAGTTGCTGCGCCCCCACATAGCGGAAGCAGAGGGGATGTCCCACATCGTTGTAGCGAGCGCCGCAACTGCAGAATCTATCTGGTGGACTAAACAGCGCCGGCCGGGGGCCCCGGGGGATGCCGCCAGCTCCTCGGAGAGTTGCCGAGTAGTCATCTTCGGGTCTTCTCTTTTTAGTTGTCTTTGCGAGCTGAAAATTTCAAAGGAGCAGTTGTGCAGGCACCGGACCTGGTTGGACACAGGTGCGTGTATGGGTTTTATTCTTCTGTCAATTGTAGCTAGGTAGGTTTCACTAGCCAGTAGGAGCTAGCCCTGTGGGGAGGAGCTCCATGAAATAGAACCTAATCTCCACCTTAGAATTTTGAAATACCCCAGAACAGCATTTGATCAGGATTCTGAGTAGGATTGAATTAGCAAATACCGAATTCAGTGAACAACTGGCTCTCTCTAAAGATGTGTGATGATCATGTACTGACTGATTTCACAACACAGTTGGTGATGGCAAGGTCAGCATCTCCCACAAGTTGCACATTGATGCTGTGCCTCCTTTTCCTGTTGACATATCCCCACTCCCTCTGATGAGATGCTTGAATATGCACATGGGTGCATTCGATCTCTGGTCAGCTCTGTTAGCCATCTTACTCATCCTGATGCCATGTTCCATATGAGAACACTCAGTTAGCCTACTGTATTAAACCTCTACTTGTCCCAACACATGAGTTAACAGATATAGACCCGACGACAGTTACAGAGATAGATACTATAGATAGATTGGCTTTGTTCGTAATAATTAAATTACAACCGAGAACAAGGAGTTTGAGAACAAGGTAGGCTCATCTAATGTGCGAGATGAGCTACAGGTCAATGAGTAGCCTAGTATTACTGCGCCCTCTATGGGCATGCGAGCGGTGGTGCGTAATGCCATAAAGCGTCTGTTAGAATAACGCAGGTCAAGTTACATTCTTATGTTCTCACATCAATACGTGTAGACTCACAGCAAGCATGCAACATCATTCTGGCCTGCATTGTGCTTCATAACATTGCTGAAGAACGCAAGGTTCCTCTCTGTGGTGAAAGAGGTGATCATTCACAGCCCCAAGTAGATGTCCCTGACCTCCCACTAGCAGCACTGCAACCAGATGGACGGCCAATGAGAAGAGTTCTAGTCAACCACTATTTTACTTAGGGTCATTTGATCAATAAAAACAGTTTAACTTTTTTATCCAGTAATACATTATAATTATTATTATTATTACTCATAAATTATTATTCATTAACGTCTGTGTCAATGAAATGTTGTATTACTTTGACCAACGAAGGCCTATAGAATGACTGCAAATCTAGGATTCTGTAATCCTGATCTTGTGGTATCTGGAAATTCTTTGAAAAAACAGGACAAAACCTACACGATCAATTTGATTGGGATAGCAAAAAAAGGGATTATGAAATCTAGATCATTCTGATCCAGATTAAATGTTTTGAAATACTGGGCCCAGGAGATAACAGCAGAGATACAGGGAGAAATGACCATCCTACCACCAGGAGATGATGGCGGCGATACAGGGAGAGGTGACGACCAGCATCAGATATCTCCAGTCCCTGATGAAGTATGCCAGCAGGGCCAGCAGCATATTCCCCAGGCTCCAGGACAGACTGATGATGGTACCACTGAAGGTGCGATGCTTAATGTCTGTCCACTCAATACCTGGAGGGTGAAAAGACACACAACACATGCATCATAGACTACTACTGTATGGATGCAAGCCAATACGATGCAATGTGATATTATAACATGACAATTTGATTTCTTATGATGCTCCAAGGGAAGTCTTTTGAGGTGTCAGCAGGGCTCAATCGACAGACACCACTGGGTACAAACAAGATACATGAAAGCATGTGCTTCAAAGTGACATACAGTGTACCACATGGGACATTATGAGGGGGAGAGAAGACAACATCCTTACTCAGTGCAAGTGTAGTGATGGACATTCCCGTCAGCGCCACACCGCAGAGCGTTCTTGTCACAGCAAACATGACGTAGGAGACGGAGAAGGCGGAGATTGTTCCGAATGCGGCGCTGGCCACAAAGGACACCAGAATCATGGGTCTCCGACCGAACCTGCAGAGAGGATTGGAGTGATCAGAAAACAGTCATATCAGGTTAGGGCTGATTAACGTCCGCTATCACTACACTGTCACAAAAGAGTGAAGTGTAAAAGTGTTTTGTCACCGTGGAAGAACCGATAGGTTTCATATTATTATTTTTTTAACAATATTTTTTATTGAGATTGTTTTTCAAATATAAACAAACAAACATAATAAAATAAAATGGTCAGTCTTGGCAGCAAGTACAGTATACCATCAAACGTATAGGCAAGTAAGTAAAACAGTAATTAATACAGGTCAAGATACAGGAGTTAGAGTACATACATGTACAGAAATCTTAAAGAACACACAGGCTACTCCAGTTTATAGGCTTATTCCAGCTGCCCCATCCCCACCCCAGTCCTTGGATTTATTGATCATTACCTACTTTTTGTTTCCAAAATTCCATGAAGCTCCCCCAAATATTTTCAAAAACTTCCAGCTTTCCCTTAGTATTGTATATTTGGGCAAGCATGCACTCACTTCCTGTTTGGCTCTAAGTTGCTCTGCTCTGCCGAAACTTTGTTTTAATACAGTTTTACACCATATCTTTGTGATCGTTTTTAGATATTGGTGGTTTCCATCTACTTATTTTAACGTAGTAACTATTTTATCAATCCGACGCTCGGATTTCTCGAGTAGGCTATTTCTGAGTCTCGGTCGAGAATGGACACTGCTAGCTAGTGCTAGCGTGTTGGCTATGGAGACGCTGCTAGCAGCACCGGCTACGATGACGCTGGCGGCGTAGTACTGGGACAAGATCAGGAATAGGACACCATCACCACAGTCCTGTGCCATCTCTGCTTTAAAACGTGCTTAGCGTTTGGGCCTTTGCCGGTAAGTCTTGTTCCCAGCTAGACCCCTACACAGTGTGCTGCTATCTCCGTGGCTGACTCCCGCTACCCCTATACATCCGTCTAATGCAGCGGGCTCTTTTTATAAGAGCACTTGCCTGTAAGTTTCGCCTTGAGCCTCTCTGGAGCATAGTAAAATGTTTTTATTCGTTTTTATTCTTTTCATTATTATGAATATTATTATTTTTATTCACTCCGCCCAGAGACCGCTGGCGGAGGGTATATTTTCAGTCGTGTGTGTTATTTCATTCGTTCGTTCAGTCACATAGCAGGATTATACAAAAACTACCAGAGCGATTTTCATGAAACTCAGTGGAGGGGTGTAGCATGGGCCAAGTTAGAACACATAAAATGTTGGTGTGATTAGAATAACTGGGCGGATACACGAATTAAGGGGAGACACTACAGTCAAAATGGGTTTTTTTCTTCCGAACTTCAATTTTCAGATTTTTCAATATTCTTCTATTATAACATGTATATCACGACATTAACAGAGAAATGGCAAGACTTGATTAAAAACTGCTATTTTTCAAATTTTTGTACCTGTGAAATAACCATATGAATTGATAATGCTTATCTTTATCTTATTATTTTCTTAAAATTAAGTTTTTTCAGTACCTGACGTTACTCGGTACCTGCTATCTCAACTTCCAGGGCAGGTGCATTTACTAAACTTTACATACTGATTCTCAGATGTATTCTGCAAATATTTACAGCTGGAATTGTGAATATCTTGTTGCATTTTCATTATAGGTTGCATTTCCTGTCTAAGAATACACGGAGCATCAATGCGTCAGCCCAACTTTTTTTTTTGCTGTTTACGCAATATTGTTTCTATTTTTTTCTATAATATAGTTTCTATGCATGTTATGCATGCCTAATTTCTGTATATAGTTTTGTAACTTATGTCTTCTGTTATTCTCTATAATGGCTGATTGAAATTGAAATAACACAAGTACACAAGTATGTTCAGTTGTGTTCATACATGACCACCTCTCATAAACACCACAATCAGTTACACCACCAAAAAGCTTACTCTTCAATGGTGCAAGTGTTCTATATTTATACTGAGTAGTGAGTTAAACCATTTCAACTCGATTACACCAACATTTCACACCAACAACAGCACCCTTTCTAGTTATTATTATTTGTGTGAATGCTGACTTCAGCATATTGTTCTCCAGTTATTTATTAGGTGAGCTAGCTTGCAGAAGCTAGCCCAACTTGTGATTTTTCCACTATTTCTTTCTTTCTTTCTTATTCTCCCCAGTTTTTGTCTCCTTAACTACTTCTTCATACTTTATGCTAGAAACTTCATTCAAACTTTGAAACTTTGAAACTTTTTAGCTCTTTAACATCCATTCAGATTTTTTATATTTTTTATAGATTTTTAGAAATTTAACTTTTAAAACAAATTTTTGTCCCATTGAAACTGCTTGAAACTGCTTTTGGAATGTTCAGAAACTTTGTTTTTAGAGTGGTGGCAGCTGTTGCTTTGAAAATATTCACACATTTTGTAAACTGCTGACACTCCTACAGTTTTGAAAGTTCATACACATATCATATATTAAAATATTCACACAACTGTGCTGATTCTTAGAATGTAAGTATCTAAGCTGTGTGACTTGTAGTTTTCGCTGTATGACGATTTGTTCGGCAACTGCACTCCCCATTGAAACGTATGGCAATGCACTCTAGCTTTTGAGCTGCTAATTTTGCATTTTTACTCTTTTTCTAACTTGTCGCTATTCCTACAGTGTTAACAGCTCATACACATATTATATATTGAAATGTTCACACAACTGTGCTGATTCGTACAATGTAAGTATCTAAGCTGTGTGACAATTTGTTCGGCAACTGCGCTCCCCATTGAAACCTATGGCGAGTGAGTCAGTGAATTCTGTGTGTTCTGTGCTTTGGTGCTGTAAAGCTGTGCTGCTGCGCTGTGGTTGCTATGGTGACTAGTATGGTTTAGTTTCGTTTATTAAAGGATCACCATCAGAAGCACACTAGTGTACATCTGATCTAACTGGTGACTAGTATGGTTGATTTGAAAATATTGACATATTTTGTAAACTGCTGGCACTCCTACAGTCTTAACAGCACATACACATAGCATACATCAAAATGTTCACACGCTTGTGCTGATTCGTACAATATAAGTATCTAAGCTGTGTGACTTATAGTATTTTAGGTATGACGATGTGTTCGACAACAATGCTCTCCATTCAAATGAATGGCTCTCCTCTCTAACTTTTGTGCTGCTAATTCTGAATTCATACCCATTTTCTAACTTTCTGACTCACCAGGGCTCTAAGGTGCGACCATTTTACTCACATTTGCGACTAAAAATAGTTTTGTGTGATCCGAAAAAATAATTTAGGAGCACACTGTGCGAGTACTGTTTTCAACTATTTCACTTTTTTGCGCCTAACATAAATCGATGCAAATTGGATCAAACTCAAAGTCAAAGTTTTGCGCACTCGTATACAAAACTACAAGTCCCACAATGTTTTAAGTCCCATGACTGCAACCTGCAACGTGCAGGACTCTCGTGATGACTCAAAAACGACTGTGCAGACGCCGAATGTCCCTGCCAGTAACGTTAACAAAATTAGGAAAATGAAGCCCATTCAATCATATTTTGCCCAGTAAAGTGGAACCAAGGAGAGAGAGGAATTCGGTGAGGCCCGGGGGGAGTCGAATCAACTGTCACTCAAAAATCGTTGTTTACACAAAGTTCTATGGATTCGATTAGATTCAACATTGCACCGTAGCCTACCAGTAACTTACTGGATCCACATCAAAACGCAATGAAATGCCTTTGACATCGTAAAAAGCGTTTTTTTTCTGAAATGCATGTCATAACGATCCAATGACATGTTCCTTTGCATCTACATTAAACTAAGCTTTTCCATGGATTTTACCATTTTTAAATGATTATTTGCGAAGATATTGGGCTTTCTTCCCACGTTTTTTCACGGCACTGGCAGCTATGTTTCATATCCCTACCTAAGTTCGCAAAGCATTGTGTGAATTTTCATCTACCCCTCGGTTTCAAGTCAGCATCTGAAACCACAGGTTCAAACCCCCTGGCAACAATGGACATGGAGGACAGGCCCTCTGTAGATCGTGTGTTCGGCAAGGGAGCTGACATCACCATTCGGCCTGGCAGCGACGCGCCCGGGGACGGGAGATGACATCACCACGCGACCCGGCAGAGACGCGCCCGGGGACGGGAGATGATATCACCATGCAGACTGGAGACAGTGTGCCGGGAACAGGAGGTGACATCGCCACGCAGCCTGGAGACAACACGCCAGGGGCAGGAGATGCGCCACGCAGCACAGTCTCCTCCCCAGCCCCCCTGCCTCTTGCCCCTCCTCTCAGCCGGCTCCTCCCCGAACTCAACCAGAGACATTTGCATCTTGCCCACATCTGGATGCTCCTCTAGAGTTCACTGTTTCCCAGGTGCTCGAGTCCATGATCTCCATCACAAACTCGCAAGCATCCTAGCCAGCTACATCAAGGCTGAATCCATCATCCTACACGTAGGAACAAACGCCGTGAGAGCCCGGCAGTCAGAGGTTTGAAAGGATGATTTTAAAGCACTTATAAGTTCCCTTCTAGACACTGGAAAACAGATCCTCTCTGAGCCCCTCCATACATTCCGAAGGGGTTGTGAGAGAGGGTGCAGACTATTCTGGCTTCACACCTGGCTACAGGACTACTGCGCTTCCCTAGGAGTCCTTCCCTTTCCTCTCCAACATTGACCTGTTCTGGACGTGGCCTAGCCTACTGAAACATGATGGTCTCCACCCAAACCAGTTGGGGGCCTGGCTGCTCTCCGAGAACATGGCTTCTTCCCTCAGGTGTTGGCATTGTACTGAAAATTCTACCGCTCCATCTCCCCTATGTCCTGTTCCTATTGAGTCAGTGCACACAAACGGATCGGTTGGTATTTTCAACAAAGTAACTACCTGGTAGGCCTATAAACACGATAAGTCCATGCCTCTCTTCAAAGAACTTACAGAGCCAGCCACAGACCAAATTGAGTATCCACAGACAATTTGATATGCCTCTTACAAAGTGTAGCTCGAACCAGTCCCCCCACCCAGAGAACATGTCCATGTTGTCATGACAATTCTTAATATCTGGTCACTTGCTGGCAAGACGTTTCTCATAAACAATCTTATATGTGAACATAAACTTGACTGTATGTTTATGACTGAAACTCGGTTAGATACCAATGGGTCAGCAGCCCTGATTAAAGCTTCTCCCTCCAACTACATTTTCTCAGTCTACCAGAACTGGGAAAAAGGGCGGAGGAACAGCCACCATAGCAACTGATGCTCTGAGCTGCAGGAGCATTTCCTTTGATGATTTTACTTCATTTGAATATCATCTATTGTAGAATTTCTCGTTCAATATGGGTTAAGAAGCAAAACAGAGTTCAACAGAGTTACCAGAATTTATTAATTCAAGGATTGTTACAAACACTCGAGTGTGGCTTCTTGTCAAGCAACCTGCAGCAAGGCTGGTTAGTTTAGAGAACCCCAAGTGCAATCTGTGCTCCACAATTTAAGGCAGAAGAGTATGACTCCCCCTTTCTTGCCCACAAATCTGGACTTTCAGGTGTCGTAACGTTCCCCAGGACATAGACCACTGGAGCCTGTCCTTTTCATCTCACCCTGAGTGTAAAGATTATCAGATTACCGGACCACTTAGAGTACCTATCTGAACACATTCCACATTCTTAGCCTCAACCCCAAAGATTCCAATCTTACCAGGCCATTCAGACTACCTGTCTTAACACATTCCAAACAACCCCAGCCCTCTGTCTCTCCCTGTGACATCTTGAACATTAAAACATTACATATTCTCCGTTGTCTAGAACGAAACTTATTGTTTTACCTTTACACATGCCGTAGTTTTAAAGTGCCACTCCCCAGATCTAGCAGTAACTGTGTATAGACCACCCAAGAAATGCCTTCCCCTTTTATTGGATTTTTCAGAACTCCTGTCTATGATTCACACAAACTATGATCAGATTATTATGACTGGCGATTTTAATCTGCACAATGAGGACGACTTGAAGGCAAGGGATTTCATTAAGCTTCTGAATTCCATGGACTTCAGTCAACATGTTACTTGTCCACACCCTTGACCTTGTGATCACACAGGTCTTAAAACTGTTGTATCCTCCATCAGTGACCTTAACACATACTTGCCAACCTTGACACCTCAGAAATAAGGAGCATTTCAAAACCAAATTCTGTGAGGGGGGGTGGGGGGGGGGGGTTGATGTCCTGTATCCTACTGACATAATGAAAATGTTTTTTTTTTTAAGCACACAGCAACAGGATTTATATTGTTCAATCATTTTATTTCACGAGGGATTGAACTGAAATTGAATGGGCAATATCTGTGTAAATTAGTATATATCAGTATCATATTAAGTAATATCAGTATCAAATATAGGCTATCCCTTTCCTCTAAAACTCTCAGTGAGAAATGTTAACTCTACTTTCCGAGTGTCTGGAATTCCGGTTTGAGCAACGCCATGTGAGGACGTGTTGGGCCGAGCACTTCAACAAACCTCATTTAATTTGATCACAATTACACTCTCTATCGGTTTTATGCGTTCCAATATGACTATAAAGAAATGAGAAAGTAGGATTTAGTCAGAAGCAGTGTTTAACGTTAGTAGTAGAACTAGATAAACCATGCCATGCAACAAGGGTCACGGAGCTAGCATGGCTGCAGCTAGCGCTGCCGAGGAGGCTAACGCCGAGGGTGAAACTGAGGGTAGCCAAGAGGCGATTCTCCGTGAGATAAGAGGACTGAAAACGGAACTATTCTCGAAGATTGACGAGAGGGCAGAAATACAGGCTACCGAGATGAGAGACCAATGTGAGAAGCTGAGAGAAGAATTTAGAAATGTGACAGACCAAGCAAATAACAAGACCGCAGCACTCGAAGCCCAGGTGAGCTCTATGGAAGAAGCCGTGAATGACCACTCAACGCTATAACCTCCCTCCAACAAGAGGTAACCAAGTTGAAGCGAGATGTCAACAACTTAGAGCAGAAGAACGAGGACTTGGAGGCTAGATCTCGCTGGTGTAACTTGCGCATAATCGGTGTGAAGGAGAGACGAGAGGATGGGAAGCATGCTCCGGAATTCGTTTCGCAACTGCTTAAAGGAGTAGTAAAGGGAAAATGCATGTTTAGCGCTGTTTTAAGGTTACTTATGATCATATACAATGGTTCAGATCAAAACATTGACAAAACTAGCACTTTTGAGAAAGTCTGATAATTGCTCTACCACCGTTTTGGTCATAAAATGGATGTAGGTGTGCACGGTGAAAAATCATTCAAAAAACATGTTAAACTCTCAATTTCAAAGACAAGAAACTCACCAAGGTATTAGTTGGCGTTATACAAGTCAATGGATTTCATAAAATGGTCAATAAAACCCTAGAGGATTCATACTTTGCGGCGAATTTGATGTCAGAACACCAACGGACATCAATTACCCCCTCTGTGAGCTTCTTGTCTTTGAAATCAAGAGTTTAACATGTTTTTGAAAGCTTTTTCATGGTGCCCATCCATTGTATGACCAAAACGGTGGTAGAACAATTATCAGACTTTCTCAAAAGTGCTAGTTTTGTCAACGTTTTGATCTGAACCATTGTATATGATCATAAGTAACCCTAAAACAGGGCTAAACATGCATTTTTTTACACATACATATACATTTTACTACTCCTTTAAGGACTCTCTCAGGCTGGACAAAGCTCCCCTATTAGACCGGGCTACCGCACTTTACGGGAGAGACTGGGAGACGACCAACCTGCACGAGCTTTCGTAGTGAAGTGTCATTATTTCCAGGAACGGGAGGTGCTGATTAAGAAAGCCATCCAGAAGGGAGAGGTCGTCACTCCAGATGGTGACAGGATTCGCATTCAACCCGACTTCACCCAGAGGATTGTCAAGCAACGGGCTGCCTTCAACGAGGTGCGGGGTGAGCTGCTAGTAGGCCTATCTATCTCTGTAACTGTCGTCGGGTCTGTATCTGTTAACTCATATGGAACAAGGTATCGGGACAAGTAGAGGTTTAATACAGTAGGCTAACTAGCTAGCTAGCAGAGTGTTCTCATATGGAACATGGCATCAGGACGAGTAAGCTAGCTAATGGGGCTGACTAGAGATGTGTTTGAAATGGTTCACTCACTCCCTATTCCCTAAGTAGTGTTACCCATATAGTGAACTACATAGGGAATAATTGCTTCGGATATTCATGGAATGTACACACCAGTTAGCTAGCAACTACGTGGACACGGGCTGATCTACTATATGGAATTGGACCGAGGAGTGTTCTCATATGGAACTAGGCTAACACAGTTGTTTCAATACCAGCAGTAACGTTTGTGGTTTAATTTTTGTCCTTCGCTTGGCTATTCTGTTGGGGTGAATTGACCAGCTGTTTCAAATCGCCGGACGAGATGCCCGCTTCTATGACTGGATCTACACAGCAAACAAGCATAACAGTGCATCATGAAGACTGACGACTTGCTACATTAGGCTACCTCCTGGAATACCCCACTTAAGGTCTTTCATATTGAAATTCTCTTGATGGTCTGGGGAGTTGCGAGACGTGTTAAGGGAGTGCATCAGTCGTGATCCTTGACAGTAGGCTACCAGCCTGCGCTGCGCTCAGCACAAAGTTGGATGAATGGATGGACTTATTGGAATCCTGGAAAATGTTGATTGCGCTCTAAAATCATGAAAGCATAAATGTAAAAATGCAGCAACAGAAGTAGTCTAGGTGAGATGGTGGTTTAAATGAATGGCAACACGTAGGAAAGCATCAATTGATACTGGTGATAATACTGATAATCTACAGTAGGGCCTACCTCTGGCTGAGTTCATGGTTACAACCATTCATCTCTTACACATGGGCCTATACAATACTTGCACAATACTTTGGACGTTTAATCCATCTATCAATCAAACTAGCGAATTCAATCCAACACCTGTGGAATGGCCGGTCATGGCAAAGCACCCGCTAACGTAGGCTACCCCCCTCCCCACGATCCAGGGCTAGGAAACCGGTCCATCCAGTTTATTTGAATATAAAGGAATTTGTAGGGGGGGGGGGGTTACAATAGTCTAGTCCAGGTTCGCTGCCGAGTGGCGAGCTAGTCAGATATGGCGCATGCATGTGTGGACATTGTAGGCCGATTCTGTAAAACCTAAAGAACAAAAGTAGGCTACGTTCAACATTCATTGGAGTTGTCCAGTTGGATAGGCTAGTATAATCTAAATAAATTGAGGACCTGTATTTTCAGTGTTTGCTGGATGTGAATGCCACAGACAGACAGGGAGGAAATCTATTCGTTTCATTGTTTCATTGCTTGTGCTCTGTATGCACAAGATAGTTAATGTCCGGATATAATTGGCAGTAGGGCGTGAAAAAACCCTATCAAAGGCCAAGATTAGAAGGGATTTAAAGATGTAATTGGTCATTTTAAATGGACCTACTTTATATTTTGATGCCTATTTGAACGGACTGCATCGATCAATGCAATGACTCTTTCCATGTTTTTCAGTTTTACCCTTTTCATCAATAAAACATCATTTTTACAACCATGTCTCATTGATTGGGAAGGCATTTAGAGCTGCCGGTCTATTAGCCTACTTATTCGGACTCAGAGGATGACATAACTGTTTATTGAGAAAAAAATGATAGGCAGGCATAGGCATATAAAGAAATACCACAATGCATGTAGTCTAGATATATTACATTATGGTTATACACTTTATGGTAGACTGCCCTCTCGCTTGCTATAAGCAGGCTACATTGTGGCTGTTTTGTTCATCGCAGAAGCCTAATGTCAATGGTTTCTGACACTTGGGTCTCAAAATGTCACTGACATTATTGGGTATAAGTAGCCCTGGAAAGGAGATAGAAGGCTGGTAATTGGGCGACATATAGCACCCCACTGTGGGATGAACATATGTAAATATGGGCCTTCTACTTGCATCCTTTGTGGAGCTGTGGACAGTACAAAATGTCCTGATTAAATTAAGATTGTTAGGCCCAACTGTCCATTGGGGTACCATTTTGACATGTGGGACTCTACAGGGGGTGTCCATTTGGGAATCATTTGACATTTCGGATTCAAAAGTAACGGAATGGAATGACAGTTGGTGACCTTTTCATGTTTCTAAACATATTCATGGCTTCATGACCCTTTCACTATAGCTAGACACTTGCAACCACTTGTATGTTAAAGTGGACAGTACAAACAACGTGTGATCCGGTGTTTGTGCACATTGGTCAATGGTAAGACCTTCAAAATGAGTTCCAAAGTTTGAATTTTCGTCCAGGATTCCCAAATGTCAGTGGTGTACATTTGGGAATCTTTCATGGGCAAATTACCCTTAATATTACTCTAGGAACCCCATATTTCACACGCATAGCAGGGAGAGTGTTTACTATTATAATGTGAAAGAATAAACTGCCCAAGTCCTTCAGAAAAAAAGTTTGTCTTGTTGGAGAAACCACGGTCTATATGGTATCAGGATCATAGCCCCTGACACCATCTGTACATCTTGATCAGATTGAAGCAACTTTTTTTCTGAACATGCAATGGTGCTGATTTTTTTTATATGTTGTTACCACACTCAAATGGAGCAGGACGGTCTTTGATCGGACCCGCTAGGAGCTAGCATGCCTGCACGGGAACAGTGAGAGTTTGGATATGGGACGTACATTTGGGAATCTTTCTTTATTCCCAAATGGACAGTATGGTTCTGGTACTTGCAAAGGTAAAATCAACACAGGACCCCTCTAGCTGGTCTTGGGTCATGCTAAAAACCCCACACACTGATAAGCAAGACTCTATTTTGATGGGAAGTGTCCAATTTGGGAAAGATTCCCAAAAGTCAAACGATTCCCAAATGTCGATGCCCAAATGTCAAAAGAGTCTCAAATGGACATGGGAAGATTCCCAAATGTCAAAAGAGTCCCCAATGGACTAGTCCCAAATGTGTCCCATGTGTCAAAATGATTCCCAAGTGTTCCCCATTCATATCCAATAGGGATTCCCAAATGTCAAGAGTCCCATATGTACACCCCCATGGAGAGTCCCAAGTGTCAAAAGATTCCCAAATGGACACGGGAGGATTCCCAAATGTCAAAAGAGTCCCCAATGGACGGTTCCCAAATGTCAAAAGAGTCCCAAATGTACAATTCCCAAATGTCAAAAAGGTACCCCAGTGGACAAGATGCCCAAATGCCAAAAGGATCCCAAATGTCAGTGAGTCCCATGTGTCAAAATGATTCCCAAGTGTCCCCATTCAAATCCAAGTGTCAGAAAACGGGTTCCGTGTCTGAGGTCGTAACCCGAAGTTATAGCCATGTCTTTCAAGGTTTGAGGATATTTGAAAGAGAAATTAGGATGACGCAGCTAGCGGATGATACAGTCCTCTTCTTAAAAGATAAACAACAAATAGAGATAGCACTCAAGATGATAGATACTTTATCAACAGCTTCAGGTTTAAATAAATGTGAAATATTAAGTATGTATGACACTGAGGAATCCTTAATTTGTGAGATGCCTGTTAAAAAGGTGTTAAATATCTTGGAATTTATATTTCAAAAAATCTTAATGATCGTCAAGTAAAAAACTTTAAGCCCAAGATACAAAAAACTAAAAGTATAAATGTGGCTTCACAGAGATGTGTCCCTGTTAGGTAGAGTTCTTCTCAGTAAAGCGGATGGCATCTCTAGATTAATTTATCCTACTCTCTCTCTCTTTATCCAACAATCCCTCTGTAAAGAAATAAATAACACCTTAATCAATTTTGTTTGGAAAAATAAGTGCCATTATTTAAGAAAAGAGATTTTAGCAGATTGAAAAGGCGATGGTGGCATGGAGATATTAGATTTTATGGATGTGAAATTTTACTTTTAAAATAATATTGTTAAAAGAATATCTGAAAAATCCAGAATCCTTATGGTACTTTACTAACATGACTATGACAGGTTGGTGGTGCTAGAGAGTTAGAGGTGTTGACATAGACTTGGTGACAAGGGTCATGGGACCGTCCCCGATGAGTGTGCCTAATGTGGTTATGATACATCAAAACGGTACTGAGATATGACCACACTTCCTGTTTGGCGGCTTGGATGCCAAATTTGATTGGCTGTAGCAAGCGAATGCCTTCGACAATCGAAAATCCCTGTAAGACTTTTGTGGACATTGGTATAGAGAATGTGTACAGCCAGTTTCATGTAGATTGGTGAAAATCCCGAGGAGAAGATATATTTTAAGTGTTTTACACAAAATACAAAATGGTGGGAAATCCAATTGGTGTAAAATTACATCATAGGGTGAACTCGGCATGATCCAGGGATTCCAACGGTACCTCATTTTTGAAAATCGGTCACACAGGTCAAAAGTTGTGTGCCTAAACGCACTTCCAACTTTGACATGGTGGTGGCACTAGAGGGTTCAAGCTGTCGTGATGACACTTGCTTACAGGGGTCATGGGACTGTCCCCAATGAGTGTGCCAAATGTGGCTTTGATACATCAACAATTTGCTGAGATATAACCCCATATCCTGTTTGGCGGCTTGGATGCCAAATTTTGATTGGCTGTAAGGAGTGAACGCAATGGACAATCAAAAATCCCTTTAAGAATCCTATAGACATTGGTCTAGAGATGACACCCACCGAGTTTCATGCAGATTTGTGAAAATGCCTAGGAGGAGATACATTTTAAGTGTTTTTCATAAAATCCAAAATGGCGGAAAATCCAATCCAATCCTCCTCGCTTGAGCCAAGGAATCCAACGGTACCTCGTTTTTGAAAATCGGGCTTACAGGTCAAAAGTTGCGTGCACAAACGCACCTCCAACTTTGACATGTTGGTGGCACTAGAGGGTTCGGCCTGTGGACATGGGTCTTGGTGAAAAGACTCACGGGACTGTCATGAATGAGGGTGCCAATTTTCACAAGTTTTTACCATACGGTTCTATGAGCTGCCATAGACTCCCATGGCAGAAGAATAAATAATAATAAATAAATAATAAGAAAAGGTACAAGAACAATGGTGGCCTTCGCTGCTTGGCCCCCAATTATTTTCACAAAATAAGGAGAATTGCTCCAAGAGGAAAATTTGTATGGACCTCCCTATCTTACGATATTAATTGGAAAATGGCATGGCTTCTTCCTTATAAATATGTTATCTCCCTCAAAATGAAAGAAATTCAATACAAGATTTTACATTACATTTATACCACTAATATTTATCTGTCGAGGTTTACAGACATTGATAACAAATGTGAATTTTGTAAGAATGAAGGAGACGATTGAACATATTTTTTATGATTGTCAGTACTCTTCAGGATTCTTGAAAAAAATTTAGAAATATTTAATCTCACGAACTAAGCATCCACTTAATTTGGAATTGAAAGATGTGTTGTTATATTATGAAAACAAATCCCAGAAAATTCAGTATATTTTTAATTTAATGATTTTGATCGCCAAATTTCACATCCATACAGCTACATTTTCAAAATCTCTCCCTTCCTTTGTTAAGGGGAGACACGTTTGGTGAAAACATCGTTTTTCAACGCCCTGGTCAAATTTGAGATTTTGTGCTAGTTTGCTTCCATAACATGTCTTCTTTCATACGAGTGGAATTAAAACATAAAAAATACGCATTTAGATGTTTATTTTTCTTCATTTAGTCTGTTTGCGTCTGTAGATTCTTCCTAAAATCACCAAAAGTTAGCCTTTTTTCAGAACGTCTCGCAGCGTTTCTTTCGTTTGGACCCGGTCATGCCAGCTATCATTGGAAAGCTCTGGCTCTCTAGCTCAATGTTATCGCAACCAAACCTGATAGTTTCATTTGTATCAGCAACCAATCGTGGAAATACAAAGGCGGGTTTGATGCTAACCGTGAAATCTCATTGGCTGTTGTTGATTTCTGAGAACGTGATTGGTTCAGCGCGTCATGTGACACGTTTCCACATCCTTATATCTAATCCAAACAATGCCGTCTGTAAAGCGTTCTAAACGTAATAAGCAACAACGACAACAGTGTTTGCCCGCAAGGTTGAACAGAAAACCAGAGAAACTAAATGGAAAGGTTTACATTTATGAGATATAAAGTGCCTATTCGCGCAAGTTGTCATTAGCCGGTGCTAGCATGTCCAGTGAGCAGCAGGGAGATGAGGCTAGCGTTAGCATGTCCAGTAAGCAGCAGAGAGATGCGGCGCGTTTGAATGAGCTGATAACTGGGTTGATTTGTCCTAATTGTGCAGGGACTGGTCTTAAAATTAACATAGATCCTCAGAATAGTGGGTTCTGTAGTACTTTGCTCTTAGAGTGCAGTCTTTGTGAGGAATGGCTATCGCAAAAGTGTCTACACATCGACTTGGCTTCATGATACAACTAGGAATGATGTTGCATTTGATGTCAATGTGAGGATGGTCCTCTTAGCGCACGAGTTAGGGTTGGGGTATGCAGCTCTCCAAAAGATTAGTAAAGTGTTGGATCCTAGGGCTTCATCTGAAAACGTATCAGAAACATGACAAGAGGGTGACAGGTAGGCTATTGAAACATGTTCCCTCTCTCTCTCTCTCTCTCTCTCTAGCCAATATCAATAGCCTATACATATGCACAGTAGTCTCCCTCTCTCTACCTTTGGCATTTCTACATGCATCCATAAACTGACCAAATAAACTGTTTTAATTTCAGTTGCTGAAATAGAGAGAGGTCTGGAGTCCTTGCACAGAAGCAGAGAGCAGATTAGGCAGGCATATGCAGATGTGGACCCAGAGGTAGGTAAGCTGACTGCCAATAAATGCAAAATGTTACAAAATTATTACAGTTATTGAGAATTATTACAATAATTCTCAATAACCAGCGTTCAGTGGACAACATGAAGGCGGCAATATGGGGTAGTCTGCTTCACTGATGACAACCCCATGCGCACCAGGAACATATTGTGGTTTTAGGACAGTTTTGTGGACTGCAGCTGAGTGGGTTCTACAAACTAGCTGCCTAGAACAGTTTTGTGGATAGCTAGTGTGGTGCCATCTGAGTAGTGACTCTGTAGACCTATGACGGCGTAGCTTGATGTCTCCTATGGTGTTGCTTTTGACGATGGTTATCTCACTTGTTTGTTTGGCAATCTATATTTAGCTTCTATTGGTGTTTACCCTGCATTGTTTACCACATCTTGTCCTGTGTATTTATGAATCAGCTTACTCTTCATGTTCATTCATTCATTCATTCATTCATTCATTCATTCATGTTTTCTCCATGTAAAACGCTTAAAAAAACACAAAAAGTTAGATAATCTGTTTTCTCATGCATGTCCTCGTCAAATGTGTCTATCTTTGTCAATGATCTGTTTAACAAAATAATACAAGCTTTCTAAAAGGGAATGTTCTCTTCCCTACTAACATTGTCTCGTCTCTAGTCTCGTCTCACTAACACCCCACTCGTGGGCTGTACCTTGACGTGGTGAGTGGGCTTCCAACTAAACAGGTCTTGCTTCTCTATACAAAATGTCTACTCCTGGACTATTTTGAATCCAAAACATGCTGTGTTATTCAGTTTTCAGTTTCTATGTGTTTTCAGATGTTGTGTAATGTTGTTACTAATGATGTGATTGGATATTGTGGTTGTAAATATTGGTTTACAATGCAAATGTATGATTTTTTACAATACAAATTTTCAAAGCCCGTTTTCTCAAAATGAGTTATTTCTCATCTTTGGGACATCAAAACCACCACTTGAGTAGCACCTACATACACCTAACTTTCCAGTTTTGTTCCAATCCATATTCTGAAGGGTTTGGCCAAGGGGGATTTTTTAAATTTCATTCATAGCCTGATTTATATAACAGTTTATCCCTAAAACATGGCGAAAATTGGTCTTTTTATGACTGTTGACAGTATTTTCTGATTTCTGAAGTGAAGAAAAGAGATATCAAAAATCCCCCTTGGCCAAAGTTTTGAATAGGGATATGTGAACAAAATTTTGAATCTGGCTTGAACCAATTAAAAAATTTGATGTCCCGAAATTATGCAAATTAGCGCATATAATGCCTAATTTGCATATTAATCCATAAGATTTCATAAAACTTGTAATACAAAAATGATGCTCCTTAATGTACCTAACAAACTGGGGGAGTTTGATGGTGATACCTATTAAGGATATTTTTTTTCCTATTCACCTGGGGTGTCTCCCCTTAAGTTTCTCATTGATTTTAGGAAATATATTGAATCATGTTGATAGGAAATAAGAAATGTAACCATACAGTGAGTCTAGTACAAGATTTATTAAGAGATATGACTGTATAGCCTATTTACTTGAATGTTCTTGAATGTATGTTTGTTTTGTTTTTTGTGTAGTTGAATGTATTTGTGATATTCTAGTCGATTTGATGCCTATTGTGTACCAATTGTATGGAATGTTCATCCCATTCTGGTCTAATAAATAACAACAAAAAAACAACAACAACTTTGTGACGACGTTGTGGCGTCGTCGGCACAAAGTCGCATTTTGTTGAATAACGTGACATCTTCGAGACGTCGTAGCGATGTCTTCCCTACAAAGTCGCAGTATAGTTGTACATTGGTCGTGAATGACATACCTCGTGATGACGTTTTGACTGCTTCCTGTTATCAAATGATGTACCATTAACATCTGATTATGTTGTATTTCTTGTAGCTTAGTAATAGGCCCCAGTTCTGTTGGCAGAATAATACCAAATACTGTATAGTAGCCAGAACAATTTCATATAGTAATCATATCAGCGGTCATTTCATAACCATGAAGGTAATAATATTAAAACCATCAAGTTGATATTGAACAATCTTCTGTGTCTGCGTTCATCGTTTTGTTGTACACCCTGATGAAAAAAACTATAGAAACCATTACACATATTCTATTGGTTTCTGATGGTTTTGTAATGGGTTCTAATGGCTACTAATGGTTGTAGTGTTTTCCTGATGGTTTGGTATCATAAAATAAAAGTTCCTAATGGTTCAATAGCTGATCTATGACTGATTCTAGACACCTTTAAAGGTTTTCTAATAGGATTCAAATGTCTCCTACAGGAGTCTAATGGTCCCTACAGGAGTCTTAACGGTCCCTACAGGAGTCTAGTGGTCCCTAATGGTGATGTGATGGAAATAGTCTGGACATCAACACTATAGACTGTTATGGACTTAATGGCCATCGCATCTGTAATGTAATTTCTAATAGTTCCTGGTGTACGCTATACAGTATGTTGTTAGATTGCAATGTTAAGCAATTTCATTATCACAGCCATGTTTATTAAAACGTTCCAAGATCACATGCTTCAAGTTCTATCACTTGACGGCATCTTTATTTGCCACACAACACAAGCTCATCTTTTTTGTAAATAGTACAGTTTATTTAACATCCATTAGCCTACGATTGAGCTCTAGGCTCTAGCGACGGATGTAAAAGGCTGTTCTGACGATGGTCTTTGGTCAAAACTGCGGCGAGCGTTGGAACTGGCTAGCTAACAAGCTAACACTAGCTGTCTTAACTTGTTAAGTAATATGTATCTGTAATATGATCTTTAGAAACGAAATAGCTTCCCCACTTGCTCCAGCACGCATGCGCACAGCGCGCAAACTGGCTATTCTCCGTCTGTAGGCTAGACTCGCGGCTCACATTATCTACGCTACGATCGGCGTCCATCATATTCTAAGTCATCTTCTATATCCTCAAAATCTGATAAATATTCAGGCATATTGCACACAATATTTCAGGCACCAACAAGCCGATCGTAGAGTATGTTAGAGAATGTGAGCCGTGAGTGTAGCCTACAGACGTAACGGAGAATGTCCAGTCTGCACGCTGTGCGCATTCGTGCTGGAGCAAGTGGGGAAGCTATTTCATTTCTAAAGACGTTTCTCAAGATCATATTACAGAGGCATGTGAAAAACCACAACAAGCCCTCACTCTATGTAAGCACAACTAGTGATTCATAAAGACAGATTGATGAAAACAACTGTTTCGCGGCAGAAAATAGATTTTTTTAGAAGCTGCATTCTCAGTGCCCCGTCCGCCGCCATTACATGGATATACTTGGCTCGCGCTGGATTTTAAATTTCTTCTACAGGCCTCCAAATTACACCAAAGTTATCTCGGTGAGTCAAACGTCTTATAATATGCCGTAAATAAGGTCCAGGTTGTCAAAAACGAGCATTCTCCTTTAACAGCTGACCCGATCACAATTCTGTTCACATTTCTTTTTCACCTAGAGAAAACTGGAACCTCCAAAGTTTTGAAGAGTCCTTCAACTGATCCACCACTGAGTCCCACCCTGCAGCTGTTGATATGGTAAGATTATGGTCAATCTACTTACACAAATCAATTTACAATTTTAATGTTTATTTCCTCTTTGACATGAAAGTAGTCTACAGTACAAACTTAGATGAACTCAAGATAGAACTCAAATTAGAATCTCTCTCTCCCCCTCCCTCCCTCCCTCCCTCCCTCACTTGCACCATAGCTAGCCAAAGGCATTTACTGATCAACAGTATTCCAGTATTGTGATTTGTGTGTCTGTGGTATGTCCAACTGCACATAGTGACTGGCTTCACTCAACCCTTCACTCCAACCCTGCCCTGGTGATGGAAGACATTCAGAGGTTGCTGGGAGTCTCTGGGTTCAAACAACACGGGTATCAGCAGGAGGCCATTGAGGACCAGTCACATAACAAGAAGGGCCCATCTGACAGAGGTAAATCTGAATCATACTATATTGTACTATGTATACTATATACATCATATATTATTTCATCTGCAATAGGTAATGGAGAACTGCAGTGTGTTAGTTTTACTTAATCGGTTGCTCGTTCCCATCCACCATGGGGGGGGGGCGGGGGGGAATCTTGATGTTCCTCACTTGAAATACAGTATTGTACCATGTATGTGTTTTTGTGTGTTGGCTGTATACAGTATACAGCCGACACACCAAGAAGAGGGAATCCCGAGTTGTCGCTCCCTGCCTCAACTTCCGTCAAGTTATTGACCTGCAGTTCTATGTTGCTACCACAAGAGGCAGTGGTCCCAGAACATCAAAACAAGAAGACTCCACAGATGTCTCTGGTCAGCAGTGGCTGAGTGGATAGTGCGCTGCTTATCACCCCGAAGGTCGTGAGTTCAATCCTTGATGTGGACATACCAAGAAGTTATGTAACAAGCATGGGTCATTTTTGTTAATTATAGACCCTTTTACAGCCTAGTCAGCACAAGTATGCCCGCGCATTCTTGAAACAGTAGTAGAGGAAGACAGACGAAATCGCCATTATTAAGCGTAGGACTGGACTGAGGAAATCATCAGAAATGTTAAAATAGAGCGTGGGTCATATTTGTTCATTACAGACCCAGCTATGTATGCACGTGCATTCTTGAAACAAGCAGGGGGAGACAGACGAGTTCAGAGCAAGCCGTATTTTAGTGCAAAGACTAGTAGTCTAGTGGCAAACTTTAGTAGTTTCAAGAGGAAACCGGCCTTTTCAGAACTGGAGTCGACTGTGGCTACAAGCCATTAAGCGTAGCCTACGGACTGGACTGAGGACATAATCAGAAATGCCAACCTTTGCGGTGCCCATTTTATATCAGGTAAGTTATTTTCTCGTCCCTATAACGCCCTAAAATACACCTTGTCGGTGGACACGCAACCGTATGCATTTCAGATTGATCATGTTGGCAATGTGTGTGAATTTGCTGCTATGTGAGAGATAAGGACCTGTTGTCGCATGTCGTTGACAAGCTTCCCCTTATGGTGTCAGAACGATGGCTTATGAATGCGATGTTATTATGTTAAATACAGTAGCCCAGAGATGGTTAGCACTGGCAGGGCTATTTTAGTTTGATAAAAGGCATTGTGGTGTTTGAGCAAGAGTTGTCGTAGCCTAATGAACTTCGTTTTGGTGTGGAATTATAGTTGTTTACGTTTTGATAGGAACAATTAAATTGTCCCAAGTGTTGCAAATTATTGGTACCCCAGTGGCGATTGCTCCTATAAGCCAGGGTAAGCCTGGCTTACCCATACAAATACAAATAAAACTTGATTTGAAAACTTGATCATAAGCCATCATTCTGACACCATAAGGGGAAGCCTGAAATCGACTTTCAGACTGTTTTTGACTTAAAATGATTCTAGCTTACGGAAGTCAAGACCAAATCAAATCAAGACCTGGAGCGGTGGGCTAATACGCCTAGCAGGCTTGTAGGCTAGTAGCCTAAACACTGATTAGTGAAGTAGGGGAGAAGGCTATTGAGTGCTGTGCCCTAAGGGGGTGTATTTTATCGTCCTGTCATTCTCTTTGTGGTGCTTGGCCATTGTTGCCATATAATGGCTCTGTAGTTTAGTGTTTACCTAAAAGCTTGGTTGTTTCGGCCTAAATATTGCCCTCTTATTCGCTCGCTCTCAAATTATTTTTAATAATCTTTGTGGCCATCCTGGATTTCGGAAAGTGAAGAACTAAATGTTTAAATCTACATAACGTTTGAACATGGCCCCATTTTCTGTTTAATTTTGGCATGAGGAATAGATGGAGGTGGTTATTATTATGATTTTAACATGATGTATGGTACAGTACATTCAAACTCTAACCCTAATCTGGACTCTCTCCTCTTACCCCTCCTCACCCCTGGACTTTCTCTCTCTTCCTCCTCACCCCCTCCCTCCCTCTTCCTCTCCTCTGGACTCTCAAGGATGGCCACACAGATGGTAAAATAAAATAATACATACATGGGGCAATATTTTAAAGTTGGGAACATATATTTTTCTTTACTAGACCACTTAAGGATTACAAAAGGCTAGGTTAGAAAAATATATCCCCCCCCCCCCTCCACTTTAACAATATTATTGAATTTTGATTTCTTCATTTATTTCCCACTCTTTATCTTTAGGCAACATCACTGCGCTCTCAAATCCTGTGCTTTAGAGCAGGATTTGCAGTCCTCCTTCCCCACAACACTCGCTGCCCCCTGGAATCGTCCCAACACCACAGACTGCGCCCCAGAAAACCCTAACACCTTGTACTGCCACCAGCCAAATCTGAGTTACTCCTATCGCCACAACACTTCCCGTCTCCTGAATAGCCCAACACACCATCCTAATTAATCCGCTTGGAATACCGGCAGGATTACACACTGCCCCTGATGCATCTCAAAGTTACTCTCTTTCAGATGGACGCACACTCACTGACATTATTTCTGTGCAGATGTTATAGCGCTTTGTCATAGTTCTTTGTTTGAAAGTCATTACAATTCTTGTTCAATTACATTGTAAAACAGAATTTGACTCAAGTTAATAAATTCAAAAAATGTAATGTTGCTGTTTTTTTCCACTTAATGCTTTCAGATGTTAGGTTCAGGAGGTATAATAATGTGAATGGAGGATGACTGCAGATCCGTTTGCTTTAATTAAATATTTTAGTTCAAGCCTACTGTGTGGGAACCAGTGAATCCTAATGGTGACTTTAACACAGCACCGGTAGATCCTAATGGTTTTAGATCCTAATGGGACCAGTAGGTTTCTAATGGTTTTAGATCCTAATGGGACCAGTAGGTTTCTAATGGTTTAGATCCTAATGGGACCAGTAGGTTTCTAATGGAATCTAATGGTTTTAGATCCTAATGGGACCAGTCAACTTTTTCATTATGCTGCTGTAATGTATCTTGACTGACTGACATCTAGTGGTCAAAACTTTCCATAGCATTTTCATCTGATCTGTCCACTTTGCCTTTTTCACGTTCACCATTTCTCAAAAGTGTAGTTATGACCTGTTTGATTTCCTAACATAATGTAATTCAACTGGGTAAGTGTTTGAGTACTACATGATGGGAATCTCCAAATTGGACTTGATTTCAACAATCAAAATGTACTTTCTGTTATGCAATGGTAACAAAATCGTCACAACCCACGAGAAAGTGCAGTTGGGTGTACTTTACATGCTTTTATTAATCCATGGATTGTATGCTTATTTCGTGTTGCATGTGTAATTATGTTTTTCTGTTACTGTCTGTGGGCTACTACTTCTTGCAGAATCTCCACCCACTCAACTAAGTCTCTTCCCCTGATCTGCCCCGATGTCCTGGTTTCCATGCCTGTCTGAACAGTAAGTAGCCCTGAAAATGTACATGTTACCCAGTTGAATTGGCTAAACACTGCTCCGTGGCATATGATATAATGACCTGGGAATGACGATAGAGTTAGAAAATGATCTTTGAAAAATAAGGGTATATCCTCATTGGGACCATATACTGTATATTGACAATATTCAAAGTGTCTGAAAGAAGAGTGCCGTGAATAATGGAGTATCTACCTCTTGGGTCAGACACTGTCCTAATTATATTTAGAGGAATATAATTATGTATAAGAGTTAACACCCCTCTAGCATGGGAAGAGTAGGAAGCTGCAATGACCTGGCCATTCCATCTATTCTGGACCTTATGAATATCACTTTGTGGTAGGTGTGATTCCTGTAAAAGTAATATTTTGGAGTTCGCTTAGCTCTATTTTAAACTTGTTTTAGCTTGGATAAGTTATTCAGCCCATGTACGTTCCATGATCTTATCTTAAATTCTGTAATGGAAGTCATATTCTGTTATCTAAACAAAAAAACAGCAATGAAAATAAAATAAATATATACACCTGAGTATAGTACTACTGCCTATCAGACTGGTCAACAAAACCTCTTTTGCAAACAGTAATAATAAAAGGTAAATAAAAACACACCATAACATAAAAAAGCTGAACACAACAACCCATTAGAAGTTCCCTGAACAAACTGCACCCCTCCACTGGACTTGGATTTTTTTTTTTTTTTTTAAACTATCAGTAAAGTAGGCTATTCCCCCAATAGAGTGTTAACATAAATCACCTGCCAGGGCAGTCTTTTAATGACCCTTTAAATTACATTAAAAAGTCTGTCAACAAAAGGTTAAGATGCCAGCGGCTAGCTGCCAGGATGGAGGCCAAGTCTTTCCACTGAGAAAATATAAATAAAGGGAGAGAAGAAAAATTAGTGTTTAGTCATACATGTGGCGTCTTATGGGACACGCCATGTGACTGCCTCTGTGTCCGTATTAGATGTAACTGTACATAACCAAAAGCTAATGTACCATATGGTGCATGGCTGTCAGTCACAAAGGTTCTCTGTCCTCCCCTGTGGCAAGCAGACAGACATTGTACATCTGTATGTTATTTGAATTTTGTAAGCAGTAAAATATATATATGCATTGTTGAAATAGTATACAGTATATTTTGAATCATAGTCATCAAACAAGATATTTGACAGACACTGCAAGCTAAAGGAATTTACAGGATGTGTACATAAACAGCTAAATATTGTGACATAGGCTGCATCCCAATTCTCACCCTTAGTCCTAGCCATAGGTTTGGAGTTACCCTTCAGAGCAGAGCTACGAGGGGTATACTTTCCCTACGTAATAGGACAGCACTAAAACTCGTAAATCGTAGAGTTGCTATGCAACCCATGCACTGACTGTTTACATTTTCCTCATCCACTGACCAGCTGCTGGTGAACGATGAGAGGCGTGATCCCAGTCGAGTGTTAAACCCTCCCTTCCCGTGGAGGGTTTATCAGTGTTAAACCCTCCCCTCCCATGAAGGAGGGTTCATCAGTGTTAAACCCTCCCCTCCCATGAAGGAGGGTTTATCAATCGGAATCGATAACCAGCAACTGGTACAGCCAAAGAGAAGAGGAAACACTATAATCAAGTTAGTCATTAACACTGCCCTGCCTTTCTTTTCCTTGTCTATATCATTTCACAGACTGGAAAGATGTAAAGCTGGTTGTGAGCGCTATCTGTAATTCTAAGGAATATATTATTCATACAAATGTGCAGAACGTGCAGTAGTGCTTTTTGTATAGGGCTCAATTCAGAGTGCACAAAAACAAATACAAGCCATGCAGAGACTAAACACACCTTTCATTTTCTTTGTTCTTTTACCCGACTGTGGGCCCTGCTTGGGTGGCTGCATAGCTGGTGTGCTGGTTCCTGGAGGGACAGAGCCTGGTGTGGTGATGTGTGGAGGGACAGAGCCTGGTGTGGTGATGTGTGGAGGGACAGAGCCTGGTGTGGTGATGTGTGGAGGGACAGAGCCTGGTGAGGTGATGTGTGGAGGGACAGAGCCTGGTGTGCTGGTTCCTGGAGGGACAGAGCCTGGTGTGCTGGTTCCTGGAGGGACAGAGCCTGGGGTGGTGATGTGTGGAGGGACAGAGCCTGGTGTGGTTCCTGGAGGGATGGAGCCTGGTGTTGGTCTGGGTTGAGTCTTGTCCAACCTATACCTGGACATGGAACACATACACAAATATATAATATGCAATTATGCCACCCCCGATCATAACTGAAATCCCACATAGGCTATAATTACATCAGATGAACACAGTAGTTTCCCAGTGTTCTCTCTCTCCATCCCTCTCTCACACACTTCTCAACCTTTTTCTGTCTAAACTAAATATACCTGACATTAAACATTCTATTATTGATCAAATGCATGCCACCATATACCCAGGACTAAATTATTTCAGTCTTTTTCTTTTCAAAAGTTCAAATAACTTAAAAAGACCAAGGAGATATAAATTAGTAATGTTACACAGGATCACAATCACCCTAATCCGTCGGCAAACAATTTTTTCTTGTTTTCCACAATACCAGCTCTTTAAAATTACTCTAGGTTGCAGATAGGCTACAGCCAGACTAGCATTTCTGGTCTGGTCTTTCTGTTTGGAAATCTAAAGGACAAATCAACACCAAAAAATTATTAATAATAATTAATAATAATAATTAACCCTATAACTTTTTCCTCCTCTCAGGGTTCTTCGGTCATTCACTCACATGGCTTCTCCTATCACTGCTATGCCGATGACACCCAGCTGGTCCTGTCATGGAGGCACGCATAGCTGGATGCTTGGCTGACATGAGTGGATGGCGACATGCCACCTCAAGCTTAACCTGGACAAGACTGAGCTGCTGTTCCTCCCGGGGAAGTGTGTGTTTGTGAAATATATTTTAATAGGTTTCTATTATATCCTATTGATGATAGATTTATGTTTTGTACTATTATAAGTCAAACTATGTCATGTTCTTAATATACTGCTTGATACAATATGCTGATAGACAGGTGTTTGATGATTAAGGACCCTTTCACACCTAAGTTGTTTAGTCCGGACTTTCAGACTTTCCAGTTTGATCCGAACCAAATTGACAGGTGTGAAACCTCCTGGACCACGGGGCGCGGATCAAAGACTCGGTCTCTGGTCCAACCTCAAGAGGTGGTCTCGGCTCGAACCAAGGTACGCTGCTGCCTAATGTGAAATCAAAGGTTCGCACTTTCGGATCAAACAGACGCGTGTATCCACAAACCAATCAGTGTCAAGTATAGGGAGACGCACCCCCATGCAAGCGATGACGACATAATGTAGGTCTGCCGCCAAAAATCCTTTGGTCCGCTGGTGTGAAAGCGAAAGTTATGGAACTAATCAATAAAAAATACAAAATGTGAAAGCGCCAAACGGGATTCAGGTTCGGACCTTGGTCTAGACCTTTAGGTGTGAAAGCGTCCTTAGAGTCCCTTTTTTCTCTTTAGAATATGTTTCTCTAGAATGTTTTTCCTAATAATGTTGGTGTTATGTATACATTATAATGTTTTATTTTCTAATTTGCCTCTTTTCTCCTTGCAGTGATGTCGTTTCATGATGTCATCTCACTAACCAATGGGGATTGGAAACACACATCCAATTATCCAATCACATTGTATGGTGGTGTTTAAAATTAACTCACATTCTCATTGTTACAAAAATCTGTCCTGATGAAGCTCTAACCGAAACATTGGCAGATGAAAAGCAGAGAAAAAGTATGTGCGCGAGTATGTCATTTTTCATTTAAAACCTTTAAGGGGATTTACTCCCAGCACCACAACATTGTGAGAGTGTGCATGTTGGTATTTTCCCCTGGACGATCAACTGTCATTCTCGGCACATATCACATCCACGCTCTTGCAGATTCTTGCTCTACAACATCAGGAGGATTCGCTCGTTCCTCACTGACGAAACGGCGCAGGTGCTCATCCAGGCCCTTTTCATCTCCCGCCTGAACTGCTAAATAAATATGCCAAATTTTCCTACAAAACAAGTTCATTTTTGTAGGCCTATCATTGAGAAGTATCAGTTATATATGAAAGGCCATGCTGGAAGGCCGTGCTCCCCACCTCACACAGATTTGTTGTTATATATAACCAGGGATGCTACAATCAGGATTTTGGGGGCCGATCACCAAAAGCCAAATCGGCTGATCCGATTACATTACTAATAAGTAGCCTACAATTTTTAACGCAGCCTAGGGTCTCCCTAGTGGGTTAGAAGTTTTGTAGAATGTCTATATTTAGCTATAGCTACAGTAGCAACATTGCATTTGATTGGAACCCAGTGTTCATTTTCACACAAATACTGTACCTATGGAATGGTATTAAGGTTTGAGCATGAAAGTGCAGGCGTTCGAACAAGCAGCAGCCCAGTGCAATCGAGACGTCTTTGTGGAGTAGGGTATATTTGGAGCCAAAAGCGTTTTTTAAGTCTGAACTGGAGAGTATTTCTTCATTGAAAGAAGAGCAAGTAACAGCACTGAAGGCTTTTCTCCATGTAAATAGGTTTCTGCTCTTGTCTCGACTGACTTCGGCAAGAATGATAGTCGGTGATAGATGATTTTATCTAATCACCTGCCTGTATTTATTGAAAATGCCTGTCCTTTGCCAAACAGTTTCCAACAAAACCTTCCCAGATGGTTCTGTATGAACAAACCATCTGGCACATCAGGTTAGCAGTAAACCTTTAAAGCTCAATGAGATAACTTTTTTATGGTTCATTATTCACCTTTAATTGCTATTCGTTTATGAATTGACCTTAGCAAGACCCTAAAAATCATTTCCGTGACATGAAACTGCATAAGACCCTGTGAATTTATTATTTTATTATTTCGGTGTACTGGCTAGTACACTGGCGGGAAATCTTGTGATGGAAACGGAAGTGACACGTCACAATATCAGGAAGACAACGAACACTTCGCCCCGCGATACGAAATCTACATGCACATAAAAGAAAGAAGACCGGTATTTGCCTGCATTGAAGCCATCCTTCCAGAAAGTAGCTACAATCTTCCAATCCAGTCTGCGCCACGGGCGTTTGTTATCATTTTTTCCCCATCATTACAGCGAGTGAGTGGGGGATTATAGGAAGTGTGATTCTTAAAACACAGTGCCGATTTTATCACAAAGGTGCCGAGTTATCTCATGTAGCTTTCAATGCCATTTCAAACTGTATTTAAGAACAAATTAAAATACAACAATTTCTCCTACTTAGTGTGTGGACAAAACCTTAGTGTAGATGAATTGATGCAGCTCACCATTTTGCTTAGCTCTCTTCTTTCTATGTGCGGTATGTGCAGCAGGGGTAGGTACAGGAACTAGCTCTGACTCTTGTCTGTTCAAGGCTGTTTCATGAGTTTAAAAGTGTTGAACAGAGAAAACAATTAAGTTTACCATGAGCTTTAAACAGGGTGGCTGCAGTAGGTGGGTTTAGGGTAGTTGCTGCAGGCACAGTAAACAGCCCTGTGTGGTCCAAGCTGTTTAGGAGTAACATGGTGGTTGAATCTGACACATGCCAGTTATCTTTAAGTGAATGTGTCGATCAATGTTGTTATTCAATGTTAGTCTTTTGAAGTACTATAAAACTCTAAACATTAAAGAAAGCTGCAGTTCACCTGGTATTCAACCACCCCAAGTTCTCCAATACAACTTCCCAGCTGCTCTTACTCCTTGACTTTAGTACTAGTTTGTACTAAATTATTCTCAGTCGCTTTCGATAAAAGCATCTGCTGAATGACTCATGTAAATATGCCCAAATTTCCCACTCTTACAAGTACACCTTGTTTTGTAGGTCTATCATTGAGAACTGTCAGTCAGATATGATTGACAGGCCGTGCCCCCCACCTTGCACACATTTTTTGTTACCTGAACATTGGATAGATGGAGGGACAGTAGGTGGGTTTGGGGTAGGGGCAGCATGAGGGGCAGCATGGGTATGTAGGGAGAGCTTTTATTTCCCTTTTTTTTTTTATTCACCACCTCCTCTAGTCCTCTGTTCTGATATCCAGTAGTCAAGTCTGTTAAAGAAATTTAAACGGGTTGCACATAAAGAACAAGTTCATCACAGTCTTTAAAATGAAACAGTTTCCCCTAATATCAGTGAGAGGTTTGCTGGATAATGGATTCAATGTGAATTCTGGGATTTTTGCCAGCAGCCAGCCACTACCCACAGTAGCCAGCAGGTGGCAACCAAGCAGGAGGGTACACAATGTGCGCACTCTGTGGCTGCGTTCGCATACTTCCATACTCAGGGACGTGCACAGATAGACACGAGGTGGTGCTAGAGCACCTGCCCTTTGCCCTCTGGACAAGACAAGTGCCCTTTTGAAAGTTACTTGTTTTTTTATTTTTTATTTTTAAGTTTTACAGTGTAGGCCTACTGTATGTGGCCCATGGTGACATCGACCAATTCTCGATTAAAAGCGTGTAATAATAATGCCCCAAAATGCGTTGTTATTTTGCCAGACTCTCCCCCCCACACACACGTGCCTGCGGCACACCCGTGCCCCTCCCCTCCCTCTCTTCCTTTGTCAACCGTAAACGCGAAAAAGTGGACACAAACGAAGGTGCGCTGCAGCAGCACTGCACACAGCACACACATCTCCTCTACTGCCCTTTCCCCATCCAGAGTCCCCGAGTGATGACACCTAACCAGCCAGGTAACACATAAATGAAACAAGTGTATTGTTTGACAACCTGGACCTTATTTACAACATATTATAAGACGTTTGACTCACCGAGATCACTTTGGTGTAGTTCGGAGGCATGTAGAAGAAATTTAAAATCCAGCGCGAGCCAGTATATCCATGTAATGGCGGTGGTCGGGGCACTTAGATTAAAAAATCTATTTCCTGCCGCGAAACGGTTGTTTTCATCAATCTGTCTTGATGAATCGCTAGTTGTGCTTACATAGAGCATAGGCCTGTTGTGGTTTTTCACATGCCTCTGTAATATGATCTTTAGAAACGTCTTTAGACACGAAATAGCTTCCTCACTTGCTCCAGCACGCATGCGCACAGCGTGCTGGAGCAACGATTGCGCGCTGTGCGCATGCGTGCTGGAGCAAGTGAGGAAGCTATTTCGTTTCGAAAGACGTTTCTAAAGATCATGGCATGTGAAAACCACAACAGGCCTATGCTCTATGTAAGCACAACTAGCGATTCATCAAGACAGATTGATGAAAACAACCGTTTCGCGGCAGAAAATAGATTTTTTGAAACTGCCTCTACATGCCTCCGAACTACACCAAAGTGATCTCGGTGAGTCAAACGTCTTATAATATGTCGTAAATAAGGTCCTGGTTGTCAAAAACGAGCATTGTCCTTTAACAAGCTAGCTAGTCATAATCAATTAATGGATTTAACGTAATGACGACCACCACACGACCAATGTCGGTAGAATTTGTTGTTGGTACAGCATGTGAAGCTTAAGCTATCAGTATACTTAAAGGGCAATGCTCGTTTTTGACAACCTGGACCTTATTTACGACATATTATAAGAAGTTTGACTCACCGAGATCACTTTTGTGTAGTTCGGAGGCCTGTAGAAGAAATTTAAAATCCAGCGCGAGCCAGTAATATAATATGTAATATGATCTTTACACGCCTTTCCCCACTTGCTCCAGCACGCATGCGCACAGGCCAGGCTACACTCGCTCGTACATTCTCTGCGCTACGATCGGATTGTTGCTGACGAATGACGACGACAATATTCTCGGCACCAACAACGATCGTAGCGCAGAGAATGTGAGCCGCGAGTGTAGCCTGGCCTGTGCGCATGCGTGCTGGAGCAAGTGGGGAAAGGCGTGTAAAGATCATATTACAGAGGCTAAAGACCCCGTATTTGAAAACCACAACAATGCCTCGCGTTGAGGAATCTCAACTGTCGATTCATCCAATCTGATTGATGAAAACAACCGTTTAGCGGCCGAAAATAGATTTTGAGAAACTGCATTCTCGGTGCCCCGATCACCGTCATTACATGGATATACTGGCTCGCGCTGGATTTTAAATTTCTTCTACAGGCCTCCGAACTACACAAAAGGGATCTCGGTGAGTCAAACTTCTTATAATATGTCGTAAATAAGGTCCAGGTTGTCAAAAACGAGCATTGCCCTTTAAGCTGAATATTAAGTATTATGTATTAATCTTAGGCTTACAGGGCTGCCAAGTCTCATGCATTGAGCGTGAGACACACGCGTTTCAGCCTCTTCTCACGCTCACATGCCACACTTCACAATTCTCACGCGGAGAAATGAGCAACCACGGGTGGATCGAACAAATCGAACATGGCAAAAGCCCCCCCCGGTCAACAACTCGCGCGACAATCAAAAAATCTCTGTCAGCACCCCCGTCAACAACTTGCGTGACAATCAAAATACAAATTATCGACCTCTACCCACCCCCCGTCAACATCTCGCCGCGCAAGTGCCCTCATTTTTCACTGAGCACCTGCCCCCCAAAATGTCTGTGCACGCCACTGTCCATACTACTGCATATAGTATGCCAAAAAAGGATGTAGTATGTCCCAATACATAGTATGCCACATGCAGTATGGTAAAAATGCCAGGATGTCCTACTACATCCCGTCGTATTTTGCAGTATGCAAGCCAGCAGGCTTTTCTGCCTATTCTGACCCACAATCCTGTGCGCAGTGAGAATTACATCACATGTGCGAGTCATATTTTTATAGCTCCATGGTCGCAACAGCTGTGGACTATATGGAAGAATGACACTTTATGGAGTGCAAAGGATGTGGTCAAATTTCAAGGCACAATGTTATGCCAAAGTAGTATGTCCCAATTGTATGCATACTGCATACAATGCAACGTATGTACATTCTAGGGGCAGCTATAGTACGTACTGGTAGTAAAAAGTAGAAGTCTGCGATTCAGAACATAGCCTCTCTGTATCTCACCACTCCACACCCACAATGGACGTTCCGTCATGCTGATGAACATGCTACCAAAGACAAAGGCCAGGTTTAGCAGTCCTAAGGTGCAGAAAATGCATCATAACCCAACAACATAGATTGCATAAGGCCTGACTAAATGGCCAATTAGTAATTACATTAAATAAACCCCTCACACATATATTGTACATTAGGCCTGAGTAATTTGAGTATTCCACTATTCGTTGGGTAGGTTGGTATTCGAAGCTTTTTTTCGAATTCGAAAAGTTATTATTATATTTTTTTTACAAAACTTTGCAAAAGTAACTCATATAGAGAGGCAAAGTAATCTCATTGCCCCCTAGTGGTAGTGTTTCTAATGCCGAGATAATTAATGAGATTTCTCATAGACGCGTCTTTTGAAAAACTATATCTTGGTTGACACCGAAAAGTTAGTAGAATGCCTTAAAGGGCAAATACTTTTTTGTATATTTTTCTTACAAACTTTATTGATTCTGGTGATCATAGTTGATTTTCAATCACAATCCGAATTATGAAAATATTTTTATTAAATTCCATTGACTTTGACTGGAGAAATGGAGCAATTTCGAAAATTTGAAAGAAGGCGAAATACTGTTTGAAATTCTCACGGTTAGTAGGTTATTACTGTAAAGACACTCACAAGTTTTTGTTTTGATAACTTCACCGAAATGGCTTCGTAGTAATTATTAGAAAATCTGGTCTATGGGAGTTTACATTGAAACTCCTCTCCGATAGGAACAAATCCGCTAGGGGCACATGTTTTTGAAAGATTTTTCACGGTGCCCACCCACATCCATTGAATGACCTAAACGGTGGTAGAGCAATGATCAGACTTTATCAAAAGTGCTAGTTTTGTCAACTTTTTGATCTGAACCATTGTATATGATCATAAGTAACCTTAAAACAGGGCTAAACATGCATTTTCCCTTTACTACTCCTTTAAGGTTCAACTTCTTTAGTCAGCTCTTCATAAAATGATTACAACAAGGCTCGCGCCGAATCCAAACTGGTGTTAGCTCCGACTGTCAATCATATATTGTTACAGTCTGAAAGTAGTTTGGTGAACTGGACTGATGGTTACTCTTCTTAGGAGGAGTAAAGGCGTAGCGGAGGGACAGAGAGAAGCAGAGCGCTACACGCACACTGCCCCAGAAAGACAGAGTAGCAGAGAGGTAGAGAGACGCACGCACACTGCTTCTACACAACTCGGAAATACGGTTCTTATAAAATATCGGTATACCATGCAACACTATACTGTATATCATACTGTATAAACTACCTGGCAAGTCCATGGGAGGTCCTTCATCTGTAGCCTACTTCCTGGTTCACCCTGGGGTTGGTCCTTCTATAACAGCCTCATCCACGGAGGACATTTTGGTCCAATCTATGCAGCATTGACAAGTGTTGGACAGAAATAACAGTGAAATTTACAATGAGCATTCAAAATGACCCTCTCAAATGTACATAACCATGGCTGAAGGCTTATTGGTCACCTAAATATATATACATATATATATATATATATATATATAATATATATATAATTTTAATTCCCTCATTGCTTGAGGCTCCTCTAATTCATTAGGTGCATGGTCGGTCAGGTGTTGACTCATGGCTAAATTCCTATTGCAAACACAATTGTGGTGAAACCTGGTTCATATTTTAGTTACCTTCAACCAAAGCACAGAACACGTCGCTCATCCTTTGTAAGGACGTCTGTGAAAATAGACTTAGGGTGCAGCGAGGTAGCAGTACTTCACACTTTGCTGTGTTTCGTTTTCTTGTCCCCGGCAGAAGCACCGGCTTATAGCCAACTGCCTGGAATTGTTCAAGCAGGCAAAACCCAATTATAACATTACTGTTAAATTATCTTATGACTTTCACTATTACAAGCTAGAACCTACATGTATAAACAAAAAAAATGACATTTTGAAATATGCATGAATCGTATACACACCAGAACAGATGCGTCAGATGCATCATTCAGGCGTCATCATTCAGGCAGCCACTATTGTGGTTTTTCTTTATGCTGTACAACCAGTCCTGACGCCGGGCATCAAAGACGGGCACAAAATAAAATGCCCTTACTGTCTTAATGCCGGGCAAATTTTTTTAGTGAACCCTCCAGGCATTTTCTTTCCTTTTGTATGTGTGTGTGTGTGTGTGTGCATGCGTGCGCGCAAGAGAGAGAAGGGGAGATTAAAAAACAGGGAGCGAGATTGAGAGTGAGGGACAGAGAGAGCAGATGGCTCCTAAAAGTGCATTTGTTTTTGAATGAGCGAACGAAAGAGTTAAAGTGAGAGATTGAATGGGTTGCTTGATCAGACCTAGGAGAAGAGAAGAGATGGCCCATTAACAGTATAATAAGGAATGCCTGTATAGCAACCAAATGTACACCAACATGAACAAAAGGCTACAATTGAATGAATTGATTTCCCCATAGAAGCCCGTCATTACATTTCATTTCATTTCATTCATGCACATGTTTGGATGCCCGTTAGCGGTCCAAAGAGAGCACCGATTAATCTCCTCTAACTTCATAGCAGCTGATTTATGAGTTTGTGATAGCCTACACCGTACCGCCTCTGTAGTGATTTGATGTCCTACAGTATAAACTACAAAGAACTGTTTCCTGCCTCCGTGTATGCTAGTGGTCCCAGCGCCCTGATGCGCATAAGTAGCTAGCTAAATTAGCCAACTTTAAGTATTGACTGTGTTCTGTAGCATTGCGAGCTGCTATGCTAGCTGTCAACTCCTTTCTCATAACGTATAGCAGGTAAACCTTGCGAAACCTCGTTAGTTGAAGTAGTTATTAAGTACTAATGTTACTGTTACCATCAAGCTGTGTGGTCTGGAAACCATAGAAAGCAAGCTAGCTAACGTTAGGAGCACCTCAATGTGAAAACCATGCAAATTGTCAGGAAAAGAAATACATAATTCATTTGCACAAAACATGCACAGGACAGGCGGGACACAACTTACCAGTAGAATGGTGATGGCGAGATAATTTGGAGCGATAACTCATGTCACTGCACCAAGGACGGTAATTTGCCGCCAAATAACCAAAGAAGACCTGGCTAATTCAAAATCCACTAATCGTTTTTATAACGGGCGCAACAACCATCAAACCATTACAAACCAACGATTAAGAACAATTGGGCCTCATTCACCAGTTCTGTTCTTAAATTTCTTCCTAAGAACGTTTCTAAGGAAAGCTCCTGTCTGATTCACGACGTAGGTGTTCGTAAACCGCTGGAAGAGTTAGCACCTGCCTTCTCTTAATGGCGAATGGTTTCTCAAGTTCAAAGCTTGTTGCCGCTCACATGAATTAGCATAGGTAAACTCCCCGCCAGCCCCATATAAGGATATGCAACTACAGGGTTGTGCGCAGATGTCACTTCTCTGAATGAATACCGGTAATTCGCGCCCTCGACTCGCCAGCTTTTCGATAGCATAATGGTTTAGGTGGGGTTGTGTCAGGTGCGTTAGCAAGTCAGAGGACTGAATGTCGAATCCAATGTGGGCAATCAAAATCTGATTTTAATTCAGCCAAGTAGGCCTCCTACTACGAGGAATTTGCCTTGGTACATAAACAGCGAGACAGAACGGTGCAAAATGTCAAAGTGATAGAATACAATATACAGTAATATCCCAACTAAAAAAATGGGTTGCAGCAACGTTGCACATAAGTTGTACTTAGGTAAGTTGCAACGTTACCATCAGGCGATGTTGTGACAACGTCCATCTATGGTCGAAAATAACTTTAAATGAGAAATACAACACTCCCGCACACACTTTTTCTCTGCTTTAATCTTTTTAACAACGTTTCGGTGTTGCCACCTTCATCTTCATCGAAAATAACTTTACCCTCATAAGTCTAATTAGACTTTACTGCAACGTTGCAGAAACATTGGCAACATGGGTCCCTGCAACGTCATTACATAACGTGACAGTAACGTTGTATTACAGTCCTATTAGGCTAGCAATCGGGCTATCCCGTGACGTCACTGCTTGCTGGTTCACAGTTGAAGTAGGCAGGATTCTTTGCCAAACTGCTCCTGTATTTTTTAATTTTTTTTTTAATTTTCGCTTATATCCTTCATATTGTACTGTATGTTGAGGTGAATAACTCATCTTAGAAATGTTATTGATTGTATATTTCCCTGTTTGTTATAAATTGAATGCTTTTTCATTAATTAAAAAAAATTCTACTAACTTTTCGGTGTCGACCAAGATATCATTTTTCAAAAGACGTGTCGAGAAAACCCATTCATTCTCTCGGCATTATGGAACGCTTCCACTAGGGGGCGATGAGATTACTTTCCCTCCCTATAGATGGGTTCGCCGCCTACGTCACAGCAGAGCGAGCACGCAGCCTCTGGGTAAAAAGGCAAACGAACTCGCCACAGTAGCCAGGAGCTCCGTTTCATGTAGCTAATTATGCCTCAAAGCTGCTGTGCTGTGAACTGTACAAACAGAAAAGGACAAGATGATGGCCTCAGATTCTTCAGCATCCCCTTTAGATGTTACCCTTTTCAGAGGAACCGCCGACAGCTGTGGTTTAAAGCCATAAAGAGAACAGATTGGGGACCAACAAACACAGTGTGGTGCGCACTTCATCTCTGGTAAGTTATACCAGTTACCTCGGGGGTTTTTTCTCATTAAATTACATTGATTTGACTGTTGGTTTAGCTATTTATTTGTTTACTTACCGGTAATAATTTAAGTAAACAGAAGTAACTCATAACCTGCACGCTAAACTAAGTTCAGGAATTGGAAGCCTAATGATAGCTAGCTAACGTTAGCTAATGCTAGCTAGCACGTTACCTAGTGTTAGCTAGCTAAGTCAAGGCCCGAACTTGACTAACGTTTAGACAATATTGCAAATACTCCGACAAACTATTGCAAACCTTTTTTCTGTTACTGCTGGCTTTGTGTTCGCCGCGAACATTTGCAGAAACATAAGCGAACGGTCTGAGCTGTTAAGTTTTGTGTTAGTTAACGTTACTCTAAAATGGCCACTGGACTGAGGGAAATGTGAATTGTTTGTTTGTTTGACTGCTGAATTTGAGACTCACATTGGGAGCTCGCTCGTGTCAGGCTTTCTAAGGCCATCACGAATCTTAGGCTACTATTACATAGGTAACAGTGAAGGCGAAGCCAAGATAATGCGTTATATATTTTCCATTTGTCTGGTAAGTCGGAGAGACTGAGAACGATGCCACCCACAAGGTAACCGTGGTACCATAGACAATAACGTTAGCTCGAAACAAAGATGGAGGCAGCTTTGTTTGCCACATCTGTAGCATCGGTGTGTATTGTTTGAGTTCACGAGTCAAAAAAACAGGCGTTCCTGTTAAAACTGCGAGTAGTAACGCGTGATTCATGAGCCTTATACGTTTAATCTGTGCACTGCAGTGGCTAATGCCTAAACTAGCTTCATGTTTCCCACACTTATGATTGACCGCCATTTCCATCTGCGCCTCTGCCTGGGCAGACGAGATCATCAAACATCAATGCTACTTTGCTGCCAACTCCCCCTAGTGACGTGTCACTAATTACTTATCTGCTGTAATTACTTGTTGAATTGTTCACTGTTTTACTCGCCTCTTCCCCTCTGCCTACTTTCCCATAGGGTCCTTATGTGTTTATAACCTTAATATTTTGTGTTTATTGGGCAGAATGTTTTGCAGCGTGGAGTTTCTGGAGACGGGAACTGTCGGTTGTCCCAGTATCGTGGCTCTCGAAAAAGGATGGGAGGTAAGAACAGTTTGTGTGAACAATGTTTCTGATTGGTGTGCTACTTTTCAATTGTACAGGGAAGCAGGTACTAACATGGTTTCACTCATAGTTGCAGATGTGTTGCAGGCCAATGAACAAAGTCAGCCAACGCATAAAGAACTGTGTGTAACTAAACCCTGACTGGGCGCTCCAGAGTCTGAGTTTTCCCAAAGTCCATAACTGGTAGGCTTGCATTTTAAGCTGTTAAAAAAATACTGATCGGACAAAAACATGATTCATTATTTTGAGGAAAAAGGATGGCTGAAATGTTTTGATTATGGTACTTAATGCACACAGATCATTATGAAGGTGCCAGGATCATGGCAAAGGTGTTCGAGCAGCAGTCATCAATGGATGAGCGGCAAGATGTTCAAAAGAGACGGCGCAACACGCGCTATGACTCCAGTGACGAATGTAATATAATAAAGTGCATTCAACAGTCCCAAAAGATTACTACTTTTGAAATTGACTGATCTGATCTGAGCTAATTTACTCATATTCCACTAGATATTCCAAGCCCCAGGCAGCCATCGGTCCCCACAACGCAGGCCAAAGCCAGTATGCCAGGTGCCGGAATCGAAAGGCCTCTGCCGGCTGTCCAGTACAATCCGCGTGTGCTGTACAATCCAGGTATGCATGTTTGAGTTGTGAAATGTCTATGCCTATTTGCACACTGATAGTTGGACTATTTTTTTAAATTTTGAATACCATTCTCATCTTGCAGATTTTCCAAGCTCATCCCCTGTGAGCGAAAACCATGCAAGCCCAGGCCCCATGTATAGCACCCCAGCCAGACCAGGTAAGAGTGGCATGTACTGCTGTGGTGTTGTGATGTGTCTACCTGTTTCATGTCTTCATTTATTTTCCTTCAAATGCCAGAAGCCAAAGCATGCTGCCAACACCATAAAGTTTCCTGCTAATCTTTTTATCCCTTTTGGTTTTCAGTTAGCTCTGTGATGCCATCGCCCAAGAGAACGGCTCCAGCAGCATTGACTCCATGTACCCCTCTACCCAATCGATGCTGCTCTGCAGATGCTGGTATGTGCAATTTCAGGAACTACTTCATGTTGCATGCAGGGATATATTTTGAGTTTAATTTTGTTTCATTTAGTTTTATGTCAATGTACTTATAGCCACATCTGTGTTTATCTAGATTTCCAGAGGTCTGTACATCAGCAGTTCTCAGACTTGCGGGAGCAACTCCGTGAGCTTGCGCAGAGTGTGAGGGAACTGGCCCAGAGCATGTGGCCTGTGGAGTCCGGAGGTGCCCAGGGAGAAGTGCTGGGTGTACTGAACCCTGCCCAAACGGAGGAGGAGCTGCAGGTCTTTGAGGCCAGGTTGAAGGACCGGGAACATCAGAGGAAGATGGTGAGTGTCTGCAGGGCAGAACTTTGTCTTATTTTTGCAGGGAAGTAAAGACAGTAAATGACTGTCTTTGTGCCTGTCTAGGTGCCATTGGTGGCAGAGACTTGGCTGACACAGTCCGGCGGGTGCTGTCAGCTGTTGCCACACATGCGGTGTGGAGCGCACGGGAAGAAGGGGAAGAAGCCACTGAAGAGTATGACACTCTTCAATGTTCTAACACGTAAGAAATGGTTCATTAGGGCCCGAGCACTGGCGGTGCGAGGCCCTATTGAATTTCGAAGGATTATTATTCTACCTTCTTCTTCTCCCCAAACAAATGCCTTTTTGGCGGCCTAAACATCGATGAAAACGGATGAAACTTTGCAGATACATCAGTCCTGGTGAAAATCGGATATTTCATTGGTGACGGAAATGGGCGTGGCAAAACGGCTCAAGAGCGCCCCCTGGAAAGTTTAAAATGGCGAGCCCCACCTTTCAGTTGGATGTAGGCGAACGAAATTTGGTGGGCATATGTATTTCATCGAGCCACACTTAAATGTCTCTTGGAGCTATACCCAACATGCAACAGGAAGTCCGCCATTTTGCTCTTTATGTGCCATTTTGTCCTTGTTTTTACCATTTCCATGCCTCGTACTTCGACGAACTCCTCCTACAGATTTCATCCGATCAACTTCATATCGGGTTAGCTTCATCTTAAGACCTTTGTGATCAAAAGTTATCAAAAAAATTGAGTTTTCACCAAACACCCTTGCCGTGGCGCCCCGCCAAAGTTTGACATTTCGCCATAAAACACGAAGTCCTCATAACTCCTCCATACATTATCCGATTTGTCCGATATATCTCACGCTTCATGACGGTTCTGTCCTGAACACATCTATGTGTCAGTATTGCGTCATACTTATAGCGCCACCTATTGGTGAAACAGGAAGTCCTCATAACTCCTCCATACATTATCCAATTTGTCCCATATATCTCACGCATCATGACGGTTCTGTCCTGAACACATCTATGTGTCAGTATTGCGTCATACTTATAGCGCCACCTATTGGTGAAACAGGAAGTCCTCATAACTCCTCCATACATTATCCGATTTGTCCGATATATCTCACGCTTCATGACGGTTCTGTCCTGAACACATCTATGTGTCAGTATTGCGTCATACTTATAGCGCCACCTATTGGTGAAACAGGAAGTCCTCATAACTCCTCCATACATTATCCGATTTGTCCGATTTATCTCACGCTTCATGACGGTTCTGTCCTGAACACATCTATGTGTCAGTATTGCGTCATACTTATAGCGCCACCTATTGGTGAAACAGGAAGTCCTCATAACTCCTGCATACATCATCCGATTTGCACCAAATTGCTGACGCTTCATGAAGGTCACCTTCTGAACACATCTATGTGTCGGTATTGAGTTACACTTACAGCGCCACCTACTGGTGAAACAGGAAGTCCTCATAACTCCTACATACGTTATCCGATTTACTCAACATTTCTCACGCTTCATCAAGGTACCGTCCTGAACACAACTATGCTTCAGTATTGAGTCACACCTAGAGCGCCACCTACTGGTGACAGGAAGTTTCTCTCAATACTGCACACCGAAATAGCACAGCCTTTAACGGCGCAGCACCCCGACACGCGTGGGGTGCGAGGGCCCGCTCACTGCTGCTCGCAGCACTAGTATTTTTAATATTTTTTAATACATCATCTTTGTTCCATGACCGATGTGAATTGAAACCATTACCTTTCTTGATAACTTAAAGGTGCAGTTATCGTCTCGATGCCAAAGGCTACGATGGCGGAGGTGGCTGCCCAGCTGCAGGAGACATAAAAACATGCCCCTGCTAAATGCAGAAGGGTAAGTGATGTCTTTTTTGGGGGGTTTCTCCTACCCAGTGACACGGCATGGTTCCAATGATTGTGTACCACTTTTTTGTGCTTGTATGTGCGTTGTGTATTTACAGCCATTTCATTGTGTCTTTAGGTATCTGCAGAAGTCCGCCTGAGCACAGCCCATCCAAGAACAGTCCATCTGAGCACTCCCCAGCATTCTGATGAGGAAGACTTCCCTTCCTAGCTGCCCCCCAGCCCATCTGACGCCCACCCCCAGCCCATCTGAGCACAGCCCCCCCCCGCAGCCCATCTGAGCACAGCCCCCCCCCCCCCCCCCCCAGCCTATCTGAGCACAGCCTGTCATTTTTTTGTAAATAACTTTTTGTAATATAAATAACTTCTTTTTTTTAACAGGATGCTTTTGTAAAATCCTTTTTGTTTTTAGAACTTGTTTATTACGTTGCAGGCCAGACATTGTGTGTACTTTTTTGTCTGGATAGCCATAGTGTGAAATTGTACTTTTTTAATATAATAAATTGTTCTTAACTGTTAATGGTGTTGTGTCATAACTTTTGTAACATAATTTTGCTTGCTGCATTGACTATGACATTAATAGGCTCTTTGCACAAGCTCCACTACTTCCTGACACTCTACAGGCGTATTTCTTTCCTGTCCTATACTAGTGGATGGAAGTGATTGATCAGGTGTGCTGCACACCGGATTCATCGCAATTGCTATCCAATAGTATAGGACGGTAAAGAAATATGCCTGTAGAGTTTCAAGAAGTAGTGGAGCTTGTGCAAGGAGCTGATTTGTTTTGTAATGCAAATTATAAATGTAGCCAACGGAAGTGTAGACCACGTTGCAGCAACGTAACAAAGTAATATATAAACGTGTATACAACGTTGCAGCAATATACAAGTAGTGGAGCTTGTGCAAGGAGCTGATTTGTTTTGTAATGCAAATTATAAATGTAGCCAACGGAAGTGTAGACCACGTTGCAGCAACGTAACAAAGTAATATATAAACGTGTATACAACGTTGCAGCAATATACATCGAAATCATCGCGGAAATCACAACGTTGTGTACACATTGCAGGCACGTTGCAGACACGTTGGACCTGCACGTTGCAGCAACTTGTGTGCAGATACCGCGTTTGCGTTGCATGCACGTTTAACTTGACGTTGACTGGACCATACAAAAGTCTAAATTGCACGTTTCTGCAACATTGCTGCAACCTGATTGTGTTAGTAGGGTAGGACGGTAAAGAAATATGCCTGTAGAGTTTCAGGAAGTAGTGGAGCTTGTGCAAAGAGCTGATTTGTTTTGTAATGCAAATTATAAAAATTTGTAATGCAAATTATAAATGTAGCCAAGTGTAGACCACGTTGCAGTCCAACGTAACATAATATATAGACGTGTATACAACGTTGCAGCCAGGTACGACTACAACTTTACTTACTGTCCACGTTGCCACAACGGCGACAAAACGTGTGAAATATACATCGAAATCATCACGGAAATCACAACGTTGTGTACACATTACAGGCACGTTGCAGCAACTTGTGTGCAGATACCGCGTTTGCGTTGCATGCACGTTTAACTTGACGTTGAGTGGACCATACAAAAGTCTAAATTGCACGTTGCTGCAACATTGCTGCAACCTGATTGTGTTAGTAGGGATATAGCCTACACAGCTGTCAACGCTAGCAGTTGACAAAAGAGGTACCCTACCTCAGATCTACCTCACCTGATCTTATCTACATACTGTAGAAATGGTCCTTATTGTATCATTTGTAAATTGAGCATTGGAGTTTATCTGTAGTGACCATAACCTTGGAGTCGGTGTTGTGCCGAATTCTCATCCCCGCAGAATCCTACTCCCCTAGCGCGTGAACGTGCATTCGCTTGTTCTCACTGCAGCTCGTCGGCAGGTCGTTCTGCGCTCTTCTCCCGACAGAATTAGTGTTTAAATACAGTTTCTACCACTCAATAAAGACCAGAACGTCACAAGAGATGAACGCATCAAAATGCGAACCTCACTAATGCATCCATGGAAACTCAGCGACCCATCGGCGAATGGAGCATATAGCCCACGACAATAAACGAGAGCACTTAAAATACATAATCGGCCAACTCTATTATCCACCCCCCCCCCCCCCCCCCCCTCATTATCGTGTTTAGCCTACATTATTAGGTCACTGATGGTCGCCATGTAGGCTACCTGCTGGTTGTATGTAGGCTAGCCTTCAGTAGGCTATGCCATCTGTATTAATATCTAGCTATAAGATAGCCTGTATCAGGTTCTCCTAACATGATGCGTGTGAGTAGCTCTAGATAAAAGCCTCTGCTAAATGATTATGATAATGTGAGTTCACAGCCATACTTGTGTTTGGTATATCTTCTGCTGTACTGTGGATACCTTTTTGTATTTTTATTGTTTGTTTTGTCATAATTGATAATTGTTTATGAAAAAATAAACAGAAAATGTATCTTATGAGTCCATATCGGCTGGGTTTCATTTGAAGCATGACACTTAAATAATGGAATAATGAATTAAGTCACATCAATATAAGGCATATTATACCCATAGGCCTGTAACGTCCATATGTCCGTATAGTCCATGACTACTGCCCAGTAGCACTCACCTCTGTGGTGATCAACTGCTTTGAGAGGTTGGTGAAGGACTACATCTACTCCAAACTGCCCTGTACACTGGACCCTCTACACTTTGCCTATTGACCCAATAGGTCCACAGAGGACGCCATCGCCCACATCCTTCACACTATCCCACCTGGGCAAACGGAAGGGGAATTTAGTGAGATTGCTGTTCATTGACTTTAGTTCAGCTTTCAACACCATAACACCCCCCCCCCCTCTCTCAACACACTCCCAACTGCTATACTCCCTGTACATACATAACGATGTAAGCAGGTTAAATATGAAGTGCCTCTGACTTTGCAAACCAAAGATATCAATCAATCAAAGCTTTATTTGTATAGCGCATTTCATACCCAGAGGCAACACAATGCCCTTTACATAGAACAAGGGAGGTGAGCATACGACCCACTCCCTACATATTCCAGAGGGAAGCAAAAAAACAGTATCACCCGGGGGCCAGAAAAGTGAGCTGTAAAAATTCTTCCCTGACCCCTCTCAACAAGACGATCGAGCAAGCTCCTGGAGTATGTTTGTCTAACGGCTAAGAACATTTATAAAGCAATAAATTACATTTAATTACATTTTCAGAGTAAGAGAGGCTAAAAATATCATGGGAGAGACATGGCTAACACTGGTGTATGTCTGTGTGTGTGTGTGTGTGTGAATGTGCCTGGGCCCAGATAGAGGCAGGGGTTGGGGTAGGGAGGGGGTAGGAAAAGGATACGGACCCGGGTTAGGGTGAGGGGAAGGGGATCTGAGCCCAGGACTGGTGTATGTCTGTGTGTGTGTGAGTGTGCCTGGGTCCAGGTAGAGGCAGGTGTCGGGGGTAGAGTGGGGGTAGGAAAAGGATATGGACCCGGGTTAGGGTGAGGGGAAGGGGGACTGGGCCCAGGTCCAGGCCTAAGCCAGATGTGGACTGATGTGTGTCTGTGTGTACATGTGTGTGTTAACTAAATACTATGACATCCACAGCTGACACGGGGGTATCTATCGGACTCAGGGTGGTCTGCGGGTGATAGTGGGGCATCCACTGGACCTGGTTAGAAGGTAGGAGGGAGAGAGAGAGGCACTAGGGAGAGGGGAGGCAGAAAAGGGTTAGTAGCACGCTGAGCCATAGAAGCAACACAGATATTAGAACAGAACATGCCTGTTTCAGGGCAACCAGCTTATGTACACATCTCGATATACATACAGTGCATAGCAGGATATACACCAATGTATACAGAGGATTCACAGGTAGGTTGGAGGCTGCCTTTCTGTGTCTCAAGGTCCTGGCTAGTGATTGAAGGCTAGGCCGAAAAGGTACATCTTGAGATCTCGCTTGAAGACCTCCATTGTTTCGGCCCTTCTTAGGCACTCCGGCAGCGTGTTCCAGAGGTTGAGGGCATAGAAACTAAAAGCTGCCTCTCTGTGTTTCTTGTCCGGGCATTTGGAACTGTTAAGAGTTCAGTACCTGAGGATCTGAGTGGTCTGTTGGGCATGTACCTGACAAGCATGTCTGAAATGTATTCAGATGCGTGACTATGGAGAGATTTATAGACTAGTAATAGTATTTTAAAGTCTATTCTAGAGTTGACAGGTAACCAGTGTAGTGATTTTAAGGCTAGTGTGATGTGTGCCCTCCATCTAGTCTTAGTGAGGACCCGTGCTGCAGCATTCTGTATCATTTGTAGTTTAGAGATTGCTTTCTTTGGTAGGCCTGATAGTAGAGCATTGCAGTAGTCCAGCCTGCTTGTGATGAAAGCATGCATTAGTCTTTCGGTGTCAGCCTGAGAGAGAAACGGTTGCACCTTGGCAATGTTCCTTAAGTGGTAAAAAGATGTCTTTGTAATATTCTTGATGTGGTTTTCGAAATTAAGATCTGAGTCAAGTATTACACCTAGGTTTGAGGGGAGTGAGATTCTGCCAGCCTGCTTGGCGGATTCTCATTCCCCCTGCCAAATGCCACCCGTTGTAACTACAAGCATGTGCTTTAAGGGATATCATCTAGTGACCTAAACATGTAAGAACACTAAATATGAAGCGTCTCTGAATTTGCAAACCAGAGATATGAGGGGAGTGAAATTCTGCCAGCCTGTTCGGCAGATTCTCACTCCCCTCATATCTTTGGTTTGCAAATATTTCGAATTTGTAAGAATTTAGTGTTCTTACATGTTTAGGTTACTAGATGGTGTTCCTAAAAGCACATGCTTGTAGTTACAACGGGTGGCATTTGGCAGGGAAAGTGAGCAGGCTGGCAGAATCTCACTCCCCTCATATCTTTGGTTTGCAAAGTCAGAGGCACTTCATATTTAACCTGCTTACATCATTATGTATGTACAGGGAGTATAGCAGTTGGGAGTGTGTTGAGAGAGGGGGGGGGGGTGTTATGGTATTGAAAAATGAACTAAAGTCAATGCACAGCAATCTCACTAAATTCCCCTTCCCTTTGCCCCGGTGGGATAGTGTGAAGGATGTGGGCGATGGCGTCCTCTGTGGACGCACATTTCCACACACCCCTCTCATTCCCACTCGCAGACACACACACAGACACCCCCTGCTGAAGAACACACGCCATTACACCACACACATCGCACCATACATTCCCCCCACTGTTTCACCTCCCCCTTTGTTTTTGTGGCAACAGTTATTTCCCCTATTATTTATTAAACGGCCTGCTGGCCAAACTCTCCCCTGGTTTCCGTCTGTCTGGAGGTCTAGCCACACGGGTCCTTGGTCCCTGAGCCAGTCGTTCACAACATTAATTCATTATTCCATTATTTAAGTGTCATGCTTCAAATGAAACCCAGCCCATATGGACTCATAAGATACCTTTTATGTTTATTTTTTCATAAACAATTATCAATTATGACAAAACAAACAATAAAAATACAAAAAGGTATCCACAGTACAGCAGAAGATATACCAAACACATAATTAAGGCTGTGAACTCACATTATCATAATCATTTAGCAGAGGCTTTTATTCAGAGCGACTCACGCATCATGTTAGGAGAACCTGATACAGGCTATCTTATAGCTAGATATTAATACAGATGGCATAGCCTACTGAAGGCTAGCCTACATACAACCAGCAGGTAGCCTACATGGCGACCATCAGTGACCTGTTATAGCGTGGGCTATATGCTCCATTCGCCGATGGGTCGCTGAGTTTCCATGGATGTATTAGTGAGGTTCGCATTTCGATGCGTTCATCTTATAACCTAAAACCTACAATATACAATCGCTTTCTGTGATGAGCTGCTAGGCTACTCTTGTGACGTTCTGGTCTTTACTGAGTGGTAGAAACTGTATTTAAACACTAATTCTGTCGGGAGAAGAGCGCAGAACGACCTGCCGACGAGCTGCAGTGAGAACAAGCGAATGCGCGTTCACGCGCTAGGGGAGTAGGATTCTGCGGGGATGAGAATTCGGCACAACACCGGCGGCAACTGTGACTCACTGTGACTGGACATTAGGCTGCATGTGACAAATAAAGGAATCGTGAATGTTTAATCTTGAGGAGAGATATGCAGGCTACTGGAGGGGGGCCGGCGTGCCCACCGTTGTCCGAGTTCGACCAGCGCGTTAGTGCCATAATAGGGACAACAGCACTGTTGGGTGTGCGCGCCGCTGGCGAAATGGATACAGACACCAGGGACACGGACTACCACCCTCTCTCCGCAGCAGACTCTCCGTCTAGCGCACTAACACACATCCAACTGTAGAATTGAGGTGACCGCAATCACCAATTGATAAAATGGTCATGGAAATCTCACGGTTTTGCAGAACGGTCAACGATTTAAAACAAAACACAACACTCATTAATTTATACCAAAATCACAAATTATTAACACACAATCTAAATATTTTATCGACATCTAAAGACTGATCAACACGAATAACAAGCAATTCGGAGCGAAATGATTTAAACGATGACATATCAGATATTCTGACGCACACGTTTACAATGGAAATTATGGTTATGATTAATCAGGACACGTTATTGGGAACTATGCAAATATAATTGTATTTCAATCATATAGGCTATCATCCAACTGTAGAATTGAGGTGACTGAAATCACCAATTTTGCATAGTCTATATTTCCGCACTCAAATGGCCTACTTGCGACTGCTATTCAGTGTTCGTATTCTGTTCTTAGCTGAGAACAAATCCCAGATGAGAAACCATTGGTGAATGACAGAATTTTCTTAGAAACGGCGTAAATACAGTTTAAGTAGAAATGTTTCTTAAGAACTTCTTTACTTCGTTGGTGAATGAGGCCCATTGCACTGATTTAGAAACATGCAAAATCAAATACAGAAAACATTATGAAAAACAATACAAATTCGAACATAGTTGGAGGCAATCTCAGCATTCCGGAGAGACGGGCCATAAAGCCAGCGTCTTGACCACTTGGCTCAAGCACGAAAAGCTCGGCCCATAGGAATACATTGCACAGAAATTCGTGACGCTGGCCGTGTTCATTTCAGTGAGACCGTAACACCCATCACAATGTCATAGATTACATTTGCCATAGATTACATTTCGTAAGTATGACACAAACTTGACCCTGGCCCAGAGCACGCAGCCCTGTCACAGTGTCACAAGTTTAGAGATGATGGAAGGATCAAATGTTGCTCAGTAGACCCACTCCTCAGTTAAGTACAAACATAGATGCTAGTATGGTCCTTCAACACCTGTACTATGCCCAGCAGACCCCAACCAGTCATGCTCAGCAGACCCCAACCAGTCAAAGAAACAGACATATGAGCTCCATAAGCAGGTGTTCACTCACATAGCATATTGTAAACGGCTCAGTTTTATATACACCATAGTGTAGTCTACTGTATGTTTAGAGAAACCTGATTCTGGCCAGGACAAAGGCAACTAAACAAGTATAACTTACTTATCTGAAAGTTGGCCAAACACAACTGCACCAATTGTGACTCCGACAAAAAACAGGGTGGCAAGGGCCTGGTTGGCCTTCTTGTTGTCACAAACCAAATCCCACTGTGAAAAAAGTAATACAAACACAGAAACATGGGAATCCATGACAGTGTGTAAACATACCCCACGGCCTCGTACAGAATATAGACTACTAAGCATTTTGACTTGGCGACGGTACCTGTGTGGCAGTGGTGGAGCTGAACTGAGAGTGGTCGTACACCCAGCCATCCTGGCACGGCACGGTCACGCTTGTGTTGGTGCTGTTGGTGTGGACGAGGTCTGTGGCGGCGGCCGCCATCCCGGGGGCAAAGACCCTGCAGGAGCTGAGCGAGCCGTCAGCCTCGCGGGGGACCCTGAGGGCTAACGTCTCCGGGACGGCCAGGGACGGCACAGTTGGCCCTCCGCCCCCCAGGAAGCAGTGGTGGGGGGGCACCGCCGAGATGAAGTTGTGGAGGAGGAAGTGCAGGGGCAGGATGACCCGGGGCAGGCAGAGCAGGTGCAGCACCAGGAACTGGAACTTGGAGAAGCCGCCCACATCGTCCAGGACCTCCTCAAACCTCATCCTGACAGCCTGTGTGTGTGCGTGCGTGTTTGTGATGCGCTTTGAGTCAGACGAGGGAGAGCCGCTATACTCCTTTCTTCTGTCCTCCCCTCTTCCTATAACTCTGCATTAAAGGATACAGAACGCTGTCCTCTCTCTCTCAATCTCTCTCTCTCTCTCTCTCTCTCTCAAGTTCTCAAAAGGATACAGAACGCTGTCCTCTCTCTCTCAATCTCTCTCTCTCAAGTTCTCTAAAGGATACAGAACGCTGTCCTCTCTCTCTCAATCTCTCTCTCTCTAGTTCTCTAAAGGATACAGAACGCTGTCCTCTCTCTTTCTAGTTCTCTAAAGGATACAGAACGCTGTTCTCTCTCTCTCTCTCTCTCTCTCTCTCTCTATAAAGCTCTAAAGGATACAGAACGCTGTCCTCTCTCTATCTAAAGGATACAGAACGCCGTCCTCTCTCTAGTTCTCGATAGGACACAATCCTTTCTTCCTTCTGCCTCACTCCTTCTATTCTCGTGTCTACCTTGCTTCTTCTCACACCCCCTCCCTCTGTCCACTCAGTCTCTGTAAGCAACTCTCAGTTGCCTCTCAGACTGAGGAGGAGGACACGGAGAGAGGGAGTGTCTGGGGAAGTGTGTGATCTATGTATGAATACAACCATAGTGTTTAGTTTCGGGTCCCACTGTAAATAATGTACTTTGCCACACTTGTCTGTGGGATTGTAGAAGACAAACAGGCCTTTGTTCCGGACTACTATCTCTATCCCCTCTCACCTTACCTACAGTGAAAAAGCTCATTCTCTATGACGAGATACTCTGCTTCTGAGAGCAGAGTTGTTAGTTGTCTTTAGGACACCATAAAACAAATGTGCATACTTTTGTTTTATTATTCTGTAATTTAAATGTATCACCTACAGTATCTGATGGTCTAATTGAAATGTAATTGCAACTGGTTCATGGTCTGAGTAGTAGCACGTTTTCACACACGTGGTTATACACTGTACACCTGGAGAGGTGAATCTAATGTATATCTGGTCCAGGCATCTGCCCTTGGAACTGCTTGGAACTGATGCGCCTCCAGAAATTACCTGACTGGATGATTGGTGTCATCTCCCTGGCAAAAGTTCCAGTCTCCCAGGATAATGTGGGAAATGGATCTTGTATGAAATCTGACAGGGCAGTCAAGAAGTCATGGGATGCATCATTAGACCTGTACATATTAGTGATGGTCAGCAGATCTGATGAGATGGACGTTATTTGGAACTTGTCTTCAGTGGCTGGATTACTAGGGCTGCGAGCAGCAGTGAGCGGGCCCTCGCACCCACGTGTGTCAGGGTGCGGCACCATTAAAGGGTGTGCTATTTTGGTGTCCAGTACTGAGAGAAACTTCCTGTCACCAGTAGGTGGTGCTCTAAGCGTGACTCAATACCGACGCATAGATGTGTTCTATTTCGTGGAGCTCCGCCCCACAGGGCTAGCGAAACCCAGTTAGCTACATTGACTGAAGAAAAAAACATACACGCACCTGTGTCCAACCAAGTCCGGTGCACCACTGTATAAGCGGGGCTTCGCCCGCACATCTGCTCCTTCGAAATTTTCAGCTCGCATTGTACTGGAAGAAGATCAAGATATGATGTCTATATAGCGGACCCAAGCGGAGCCGGCGGCATCCCTCGATGACCCCCTGCCGGCGCCGATTGATCTTGTGTTTCCGCTGTCTGGGGCCGCAGCACGCCAGAGCGGGTCTGGCACCGTCACCCGCCTGCGAGATCTGCGCCCTCCTGGACCCCATGGAGAGGATGCTCCGGGCGCATTTCTTCGCTCCGCCGCCGCTGGAGACTGAAGGTCTGGCCCAGCTTGAGGGCGCGGTCGACGGCGAGGACATCGGCGCGCCCCTGCAACAACCGGCGGCCCCGATTACCTCCCTCCAGCCTACGGATGATGAGGAAGAGCTCTCCGAGCCAGACGAGGGTCTCTCTGCCTCAGAAGCCACTACGGCTAGTGGCGCCTCCTTCCCGGGGCAGGGTTCCTTCGATCGCGACCTGCCCCGGCTGCTGGAGAGAGCCGCGCATCATCTCGGTATCCCCGTCCCGGAGGCTGCTGCGACTACGGGGCTCCCCCTGTAGAGCTCCATCTGCTAAGGGCGTCCCTCCCAGCTTGCCCCTTGTCTCCTGCCGGCTATGCCTGACCTGGAGCGTTCGTCGAGGCTGAATGGGAGCGGCCATTGGCCATCAGATGTCCGCTTCGCCAGTTCAGCAGAGCTATGAGGGTAACCGGCTGGACTGACGTAGCAGCTATCGGCTCTCCTCCCCTGGAACCCGATATTGCAGCGGTCCTGGTGCCTGGTTCCTCTGCCTGGGGCTCGGCCAGGAAGCCTTTCATGCCGGACGTCAAGGACAACCCTGTCCTTGGCCGACAAGAGTTTTTCGCTGGCCGCGCAGGCCATGGCTGCCTCCTCTTCCATTGCTATGCTGGCCATTTACATCGACCAGCTAGCTACGGAGCAAACCCCCCCCTCTATGGATGAAGACAGGAGAGCGGAGATGGCCGAAGCCGCCGGAGCCATGGCTCAGCTTGTGAGAGTCTCTGCCTCCTGTCTGGGTGGAGTGATGGCCACGTCGGTGGTGCAGCAGCGCCACCTATGGCTCTCCCTGACTCGTCTGCGCGAGGAAAACAAAGGTGTCCTCCTCAACTCACCGGTCAGTAGGGAGGGGTTGTTTGGGGCGGCTGTGTCTAACATCCTGGAGCAGTGTCACAGCCAGGAGCAGGACCGGCTCCTCCTCGCTCGCCACCTCGCTGCTCCGGGGGAGTGCAGTGTGCCGGCAGGTCCGCGTGCTCTGGCTGATGCTGCCGCGACCGGAAGCAAGCGCCGGCGAACACACAAGTCAACAACCTGCCACGGGGTCCCGCCCTGCTACGGCCCATGGACCGGCTCGTCCGGGCTCCTGGACTGCGCGCGCGGCTCCTCCCCCGCGACCTCCCCCTGCCTACCCCGCCCAGGGTGCCGGGACCGGACCGGCGTTTTTAAGCGCGCCCACCGCTCCGCCTCCGGCTTGGGGCAAGAAGAGACGCACCTATTGACGGTGCGTGGAGATGCGTGACTGTGGTGGCTGCGTGGAGATGCTTGACTGTGTTGTGCCCACACCATGCTCTGTTAAGAGCGGCGGTGAGCGAGTTTCCCTTTTTTCCCCGAGGAATAAAGCCACAATGCAACGCTATCCTGGTTGTCATGTACAGTCCGCATCTCCTTTTGTTTCAGTTACTGTAATGTTCTCGGCTAGAGCCGCTGGGTCTTCTGTGAAAGAGTCAGAATTGACCACGGCAGGTCTCGCCGCAGCTGAAAGACCGGCTCGAGCCGCGGAGTCTTTTCCCGCTAAGGAAGCAGACGTGACGTGCGCAGCTCTCGCCAGTTCAATATAATATATTCGGCTAGAGCCGCTGGGTCGTCTGTGAGAAAGTCAGATTTGACCACGGCAGGTCTCGCCGTCCCTGTTCTAAACAGACCGTTTGGGTTTTTAACGAAGGGGATGTGTGCGCCCAGGCCAAGTGCTATGGCTGTGCTGCCCTGTTCGGAGTTTTCTCGGGACCGACAGCTGGCGGGGTTCAGCGGCGAAAAAGATGCGCTTGACCCCCAGACGGCGTTCGTTCATTCGGGCCGAGCGTTCGAGCCTCTCCCTGTGTGTTCGCAGTGAGAATACTTCCATGTTTACTGAGCCTCCGGCTGGGACAATGGCACGTTTTTCTGCTTCGGCAGTTAAAACGTTTTCACTTGCCACCGGGCGAGGTAAAAAGGGTGATGGTTTGACGGCAGCCTCGGCTAGCTATTTTCATGAGCAGCCGAGGCGCCGCTCCGTCAGTGTGTGTGATACCAACGCTCGGCCTTTAGCTAAGAGGAGCAGGCCTATGGTGTCTGATATCCACACTTCATCTCACAACGTGCACCATTCGCATGGTTTTCGCCTAGCCGCTTTGTGTGATGTTGGTGAGAAATAACTGCCCGCCTCTCATGTCCCGTCTAGTCGGTCTGCGAAAGACGGCACCTTGACAGATCATGCAAATGAGAAGGCGGGGTTTCCCGCATTGCAACACTTTTTTCTCTCAATGGGATGAGCAACGGCGGCTTGTCAGCAATGCGGACGGTGTCGACTCACTTCCTCTTTTTATGAATGAAGTGCTTCTTGACAGGAATGCCATTCATCCTCGCGCTGTTCAGGGACATTGAACTCCCAATGGGGATTTTTCATCTCCCTTTCGAGGATGGCCCGCCTTGGGCCAGGACAGCAGAGTTTCTCAGCCGTCTGGTGGCGGTCAGGGCCAAATTGAACTATGGCAGGTTCCTCGATCTGTTCCCGCGATCTCCGCCACAACCTCTTTCCAACCGCTTCACAGTCTGGCAGGAGAGATGTCTCCTGGACAGCTGGTTGCAGCGTGTTCTACGGGAAGGGTATCTCATTCAGTTTTGTTGCCCCCCACCGCCCTTCACGGGCGTAGTGGAGACAGTGATACCGCGTCCCGCTCAGGCTGCCGCTCTGTCAGCAGAGATTGCAGAACTGATGGCGAAGGGAGCGGTAACTGTGGTCCCGTCAGACCAGAGGAACAAGGGATTTTATTCCCGCTACTTCCTCGTGCCAAAGAAGACGGGGGGCGTGAGGCCAATTTTGGACCTCCGCCTTATCAACAAAACGGTGGCGAATCTGAAGTTCCATATGCTTACGGTGCGACAAATGCTGGAGGCATTCCTTCCCGGTTATTTTTGCACCAGCATAGACCTCAAGTACGCTTACTTCCACATACCGATAGCTCATCGGCATCGGACGTTTTTGCGTTTCGCCTACCTGGGTGTGGCGTACAAATATACCAGACTTCCGTTTGGATATGCGCTCGCCCCCAGAACCTTCTCCAATTGTGTGGAGGCGGCGTTGAGACCACTACGCCGTCAGGGCATCAGGATCCTGGCGTACCTGGACAACCTGCTGGTACTGGCTCCGTCGCCTTTGTTGGCTCTGACGCATACCGTCACGGTGGTGAGGCATCTCACCGACCTGGGGTTTGCAGTCAACTGGGAGAAGAGCGCTCTGTGGCCGGCCCGTCAGATTGTTTACCTGGGTATCAATCTGGACACGAGCGCCATGAGAGCACGGCTATCCGATTCAAGGAGGGAAACACTGGAGAAGAGTCTCAGTGTTTGCCGTCCTTCTCGAACGATTGCGGTTCTGTCGATCATGCGCCTTCTGGGTCTCATGGCAGCTGCCCATGTGGTAGTGTCACTGGGCCTACTTCACATGAGGTGCGTGCAGAGATGGTTCGCGCGGCTTTGTCTGGACCCTGTGAGGCACAGACGGCACCTCGTGCGGATGCCGGGGTCGTTGTCAGCAGACCTCGACTATTGGAGGGACCGGCGCGTAATAGCGCACAGTGTTCCAATAGGCAGGGTGTCGGCTCACATCGCTGTCTTCACAGACGCGTCTCTAAGCGGCTGGGGAGGTACATGTCTGTCCCAGGCCGTAGGTGGTTTGTTGGCCGTCGGAGAACGGCGCCACATCAACCTCCTGGAGTTGGAGACGGTGCTACTGGCATTGCGCCACTTTGTACACCTGGTACAGGGGCGCGATGTGCTGGTGCGGTCAGACAACCAGACCACAGTAGCTTACATCAACCGACAAGGGGAAGACCGCTCGCCAGCACTTCACCGTCTGGCGGTGACGCTGTGGCGATGGGCTCATGTCAATCTCCGGTCACTGACAGCGCGGCACATTGCCGGCCGTCCGAACGTCGGGGCGGACCTGATGTCTCGGGGCGGGCCTCACCCGGACGAGTGGAGCCTACATCCTCAGATAGTGGCTCAGCTCTGGACCCGGTTCGGCAGAGCAGGGGTGGATCTCTTCGCTTCGAGAGAGAATGCAAAGTGTCCCCTCTGGGTCTCTCTGAAACAGCAGGACCAGCCTCTGTTTGCGCATGCCCCCTGGCCAGGGGCGCTGCTGTATGCTTTCCCGCCGATGGGGCTGATTTTACCATTGTTGGCCAGGGTGCGGTCAGAGGGTGCATCAGTAATACTGATAGCGCCGGACCGCCACTGGGCGAGATGGTATGCAGAAGTGATGGCCATGACTACTGTAGAACCGTGGCACATCCCTCATTGGCCGAACGCGCTGTCCCAGGTGGAGGGCTCAATTTGCGCACCTCCGGTCTTGGGACGGCCGCTGGTGGCCTGGCTCTTGAACGGTGGAGATTGTCTGATAGGGGACTCTCTCCGGCCGTGATCTGTACGATTCAGAGTTCGCGCGTGGCTTCCACTGCCTTGGTTTACTCTGGCAAATGGGCTGCTTTTGTGCGTTGGTGTGAGGAAAGGGACTTCGCTCCCGAGTCATGTTCGGTCGAGGCAATTTTGGAATTCCTTCAGCACTTGATGGATCATGGTGACGGTTTGGCAGCATCCACTATCAAGGTGTATGCGTGTGCTATTTCCACATGCCATGAGGGGTTCGCCAGAACTACGGTTTTCGGGCATCCCCTGGTTAAACGTTTCCTGGCCGGCACGCGCCGTCTTCGCCCTGTGCGTAAGGCTGCGGCGCCGCCTTGGGATTTGCTCTTGGTTCTGGATGCGCTATGTAAAGCGCCGTTCGAAACCAATGGAGCAGATATCTCTCAAGTGGCTTTCGATTAAGACCGCGCTGCTCCTTGCTCTGACGTCGGGCAAGCGGGTCAGTGATCTAAGGGCGTTGACGGTTTTTCTCATCACGGGTGATGGGAGCAAAGCTGTGTTGCGCACGGATCCATCTTTCGTTCCGAAGGTGGTCCGGGGCGCCTATAGAGCACAGGATTTGGAGCTGGGAGCCTTCTATCCTCCACCTCATGCGAGCGAGGAAGAGGCCCGCCTACATTTGTTGTGTCCTGTGCGTGCGTTGACGTGTTACGTCCAGCGCACGGCTGCGGTCCGCACTACCCCCCAGTTGTTGGTTTGCCACGGCCCGGGGAAGGTGGGTTCTCCGTTGTCGAAACAGCGTCTCTCCCATTGGATCTGTGAGGGCATCGCCCAGTCTTACGTGACTGCGGGTCGTCCTCTGCCTGGTACTGTTCAGGCACACTCCACAAGGGGTGTGGCCACGTCAGTTGCCCTGTTCAATGGTGTGTCGGTGGAGGACATCTGTGCGGCGGCGACTTGGTCGTCCCCGTCTCCTTTTGTCCGTTATTACCTTTTATCCATGTCCTCTGTCTCTGTGGCGTCATCTGTGCTAAACACAGCCGCCTGTGCGAGCCAGCATTAGACAGGATGTTTCATGTAGGTGTTCGGCTCGGGCCGCCGGGTCTTCTGTTAAAGAGTCAGAATGGACCACGGCAGGTCTCGCCGCTGCTGGAGAACCGGTTCGAGACGCGGGGTCTTTTCCTGCTAGGAAAGCAGACGTGACTCACGCAGGTCTCACTGGTTCAGCTAAGGTAGGAGCAGGCCCATCTAGTGACGTTCCGCTCTTGTTTATGAGTGAGGCTGGGATGGGCTTGTTACGGAGTAACCGCTTTGGTCCAGCTCTTGCCCCACGTACCTCTCCTTGCCCTCGGCTGTGATAGACTGAGTGTGGCGGGGTGGAGCTAGTGCTTGGGTCGGATCAACTGTTAGTATGGTCTCGCCTTGCAGCCCTGGCTCGTGTCCTGACTGGCTTTTCCTTTATTGGGGCCAGCAAGAGTGTATGGTGCGGTCGTGTAGCTCCGCTTATGCCAATAGGAGCTAGCCAAGTGGGGCGGAGCTCCACAAAATAGAACGATGGTTACGTATTGTAACCCTAGTTCTATGAGTGGAGCGGAGCCCCACAGGGAACAGACTTGCTGACCCCGCAGTCTGCTCGCTGAAAATTTCGGTTAGGAGCAGATGTGCGGGCGTAGCCCGCTTATACAGTGGTGCACCGGACTTGGTTGGACACAGGTGCGTGTATGTTTTTTTCTTCAGTCAATGTACCTAGCTGGGTTTCGCTAGCCAATAGGAGCTAGCCCTGTGGGGCTCCGCTCCACTCATAGAACTAGGGTTACAATACGTAACCATCGTTCAGGACGCAAAACTAACGATTCCCACCCGAGTTGGGGTAGAACACGCCCTCCGCCACGCCCCCCAGCGGGCTCGACTCCCCAGGCTGCGTCCCTATGGAAACCGTGCCTCTCAAGCGACGCTTGCAAGCTAGCAGTAGCTAGATAGCTAGCATACATTTTCACGGACTATGTGGCTATTTTAAACATGACAGTTTCAATCAACCAGGTAATATATCACTGTAGGCTACTCCTAGTGTTCAGAAACATAAATCATATATTTATTCTCTCGTTAGCCTTCGCTAACGCGTTAGCATGCTAGCTAACCATAACTGACCATGTTAAACTCAATTGACTACGTGGGCCTTAGCTAGCTAACGTTAGTTGTCTAGCGTCTTCTTTGACCTAAAATCTTTCGCGGGCTTGAACACTACGGCCCAATCTCAAACCACCCCCTAAGCCCTCGCCCTATCCACTCCCCCTCCGTTTGCACGTTCACGCCGAGCTTCGCCATGTTAAGGGCCGTCCCAAACCAATTAGCGCGGAGTGCGCTTGGAGTGCGAGTGGGCTGTCAACCCCTTAAAGGACAATGCTCGTTTTTGACAACCTGGACCTTATTTACGACATATTATAACGTTTGACTCACCGAGATCACTTTGGTGTAGTTCGGAGGCATGTAGTTTCTAAAAACTGCATCGGAGGCAATGCAGTTTCTAAAAATCAATTTTCTGCCGCGAAACGGTTGTTTTCATCAATCTGTCTTGATGAATCGCTAGTTGTGCTTACATAGAGCATAGGCCTGTTGTGTTGTTTTTCACATGCCTCTGTAATATGATCTTTAGAAACGTCTTTAGACAGATTGCACGCTGTGGGAATGCGTGCTGGAGCAAGTGAGGAAGCTATTTCGTTTCGAAAGACGTTTCTAAAGATCATGGCATGTGAAAACCACAACAGGCCACAACAATTTTTAGAAACTGCATTCTAAGTGCCCCGACCACCGCCATTACATGGATATACTGGCTCGCGCTGGATTTAAAATTTCTTCTACATGCCTCCGAACTACACCAAAGTGATCTCGGTGAGTCAAACGTCTTATAATATGTCGTAAATAAGGTCCAGGTTGTCAAAAACGAGCATTGTCCTTTAAATAGCAAGCCTGCATCGGTGCAAGCTCCCGATAACCGAAGCAGGAAGTGCACGTGCCAAAGAGATGCCGCAGGAAACCGCATATAAATAACGTTCGGTCTTCCTACACTGTCAATTATTCCAGATTATTTTACAGCACTCAAACATTTGTTTTTCTCACACTGATTTCACTGCCTCAAACAAAATCGAAGACAAAAGTAGGAGAACATCACTTTATCCCTATATCACTTGACTTGTAGCAAACTCTTAAAAGCCTGTATTCATAGCCGACATAAAATAAATCTAAATATGCCTAGGTCTACGTCAAATGTAGCCTACATCATATATTCCTTTCCATTAGGCTGCGATATGCAAATGGCACTTCACAAAAGAAGGAATGCTGCCCAAGAGGCATAGGACTAAGTTATTAATTGATTTATGTATTTGTCTCGGGACAGTGTTATAGTATTCATTTAGTTAGAGTTGATTTGAAAAAACATATTTCCGTTTGGACTTTTGACCATTTCTCATCATACATGGATTTAATTATAGTGATTTATATTTGTATTATAAATCCTAAACATTTTTCCCATAAATCACCTAAACATGCCATGTTGACGGCCCTGTCCCGGTCGGTTCCGGTGGAGTCCATCCCACATTTGGCTTTCCATTTATATACCCTCCCCCTCGATTGAGAGTGCCCTCCCCAGCTGCGAGTGACAATTCATTTGGAGGGACACTCGGTGGTGGAGTGGGTAGGGGGTGGTTTGGGATTGGGCCCATCTCTTTCGTCGCTGCAAGATGTCGCTGCAAGATTGTCACAGTTATGCTGCGCTCAGGTAGGTTTCATTCATCAACGTTTCTAAAGTCAAAATATGAACTCCATGTACAGTATATTGTGAACTATCCTAGTTGGAGTCCAAAGTATATAATTGGGTCTTTCATTCATGATTTTGGTTATTTGATTAGATAACTTGATTTACTGAACGAGTTAGCTAGCCAATTTATCTGCTGGTGAAGTTTAATGTTAGTTTACCTTAGGTCAGGGCTAACGTTACAAAATAGATCAGTCGTTCAAAGTGTAACTTAGGCTATAGGCTATTCCTACGTTTTTAAATGAACCACTGCTCCTTGCTCATTTACAGGCCATCAGTGGACCCTGTCACTGTCAGTAGCGCCGGTGGTGATGGAGTCAGTAGGCCTACACCAAGGTAAAAATGTGACTTAATCTCACAAGATTGTGAGATTGATGTGTCATTAATGATTATTCATAACTGTCGCCTTTCACCTTTGTACTTACTTGAGTCAGTGTGTGCTCAGATGTCAGGGAAAACTTGGATGAATATCTTCAATTGAAGGTATAATGTTAAAGTTTAATAGCAGGGCTTTTTATGTACTGTAGCCTACTTGTCCTTCAGACAAGTGAACTCGTCAAGAGCAAAAAGTCACGTGTCCACACATAATGTAGGCTACTTGACTCTGCAAAGTCAAGCCCTCCAAATGACACTGCTGTTAGCATGTAAATATGATTGATAGTTATGCCCAGAGAAGACCAGATTGCTTACTATTGAGGACTAGCTTGTTATTGACAGATTATTGAGCCCTAAAGTGTTTATTTGTGAACCTAGCAACTGGAAGAAGAGAACTGATGAGAATCATAATAAGTCATCATTGTAGGATAAGGCTTATGAGGTAAAAGTCCCAATGTATATCCATACTAATTGTATTTTCTTCCTCTGTGGCTTCCATCCATAGAGTTGGCTACACAGTGCCAGCCTCTAAGTGGGAGGATTAGCTGGTGAGTTGAGAGATGTATGCAGGTGTACGGTACGCTGATAATCATGTTATTCTATTTATCCTTGGCTCAAACTTCACATTCTCTTTTTCTTTCGTCTGCTCACATTAGGGGTCACCATAGCAGAGTATTTGTTTCCATTTTAAACTGTCCTGTATCATCTTCTCTCACTCCAACCACCTGCATGTCCTCCCTCACCACACCATATACCTTCTTTCAGGCCTTCCTCTTTTCCTTCAGCTCTATCTCCAGCATCCTTACCCCTACCAGCGTGTCTCCTATCTGCCTATGTCCAAACCATCTCAAACTCGCTCTCACTTTGTCCCGAGTCTCACCTGAGCTGTCCCTTTAGTATACTCATTCCTTGCCATCTATATCCTTATCATCTTAAACTCTGCCACGTCAAGCTCTGCCTTGTTTTTTTTTGTCAGACAGTGCCACCACTTGTAAACTTTCCCTTTCACTATTGGTGGTACCATTCTGGTAGCATTCTGTCACAAAGCACTCTTAAGACTCTTCTCCACCCAGCTTGCACTATCTTCTTCACTCTCCTCCACACTCTCCATTACTTTGGACAGTTGATGCCAAGTATTTAAACTCATCCACATCCTCCTTGTAACCTCACCAATCCACTGATTACCTCATTCACTGGCTCAAACTTAACATAATGTTGATATGATTCTGTCAACAGCTGCAAGGACAGACACATGCCTGACTTCCCATTGGAAGTCACGATAAAGAACAGCCACAACCACAACCTGTTTGTGGTCGAGGCCATTGGACACAGAGATGTGGGGAAGTAAACAATTGAGAGCCTGACGAGGCTTTTTGAAATAGGCCACTCTCCCACATCAGCACTTTGTGTGTTGAAGCGCGAGCTGCAAATGCAGTATGGGGAGAGATATGTCCGTGCCTCAGCCAACCGAGAGATCTGCCCAGACCTCCAGTTTGTCCAAAGGTGCACCTTTATTTTTTATTTTTTTAGAACGTAATGTAGTTATTATGAAGTGTATTGTCAATAGACCCCTCACATGATTGGGTTGAGACTGTATAATACTATGTTAATGATGGTTGTGCATGTGTCACACATTTGAACACATATGAGCAGTGGAGTGGGATGTACAGTATAGTTTGAAACTGACTTTAATGGCTAACATTTTTTTGTTCAGACTGTTCCAAAAAGTGTGTAGAGGAGAGTATGGGACACAGCAAGGCCCTTCCATGCTGGAAGCTCTGGAACGACAGGTGGAGGAGTACAACACCAAGTGCGGAGAAGTGTGTGCCAGGATGACCACTTCCTCTGCTGGAGCTCCTCTCATCGCGATGTGCTCCCCACTGATGAAACGCCTTCACACCACCAAGCACAGTGGGGAGCTCTGCTTCATCGACTCCTCGGGGAACATGGACAGAGAGAACTGCCGGGTCTTCCTCCTCCTCACCCACACATGTGCGGGTGGCCTCCCCCTTGGGATCATCATCACTCAAGCGGAGGACAAAGGTACAATCATTGAAGGGCTGGAGCTGCTGTAAGGGCTCATTGGAAGGGAAGGCTTTGCAGGGAGAGGGCAGGCAGGACCTGGCGTGTTCCTGACGGATGACTCCAGTGCAGAGAGGGGAGCTCTAAAGCAGGCATTTCCTGAGGCTACTCTGCTGCTCTGCTCCTTCCACCTCCTCCAAGCTGCCTGGAGGTGGCTGTGGAGTAAGGAGAGTGATGTGGAGAAGGGAGACAGGCAGACCCTCTTTGCCTTCATCAGGGACATGTTGTACAGCAGGGAGGTATCTGATGTCGACAGGCTGTACAGGCAGGCCAGGGAAAATCCTGTTGCTGTCAGGTTAGTGTGGAGTTTAGAGACAGTTAGCTTGACAATGGTGAAGATACTTAGTTGACAAATGGTAATTTCACACATTTAATGCCTGTAACGTTACATACATACAGAAAGAGATGCACCTCTATAGTTAATGTAACACACTTTTTGTCTTGTAATCCATTCCAGGTACCGTTAATACCTGGTCTACCTGGAGCGACTGTACAACAGGAGGGAAGACTGGGCGCTGAGCTTCAGAGTGGAGCTGCGTACTTGAGGGAACGACACAAATAACTTTGTAGAGGCGGCGATGCGTGTCCTCAAGGATAAGATCATGCTGAGGACCAAAGCGTTCAACCCTCCACAGCTCTTTGATATGCTCACCTCCCGGCTGGAGACATACTATGTAGCCCGCATCACTGATGTTGCCCTTGGCCGCAGAGAGGCTTTCCAGCGTTCCCGCTTCTTGGCTCATGACAGCAGCATTGAAGCCAGCGACATTCAGCAGGTAACAGTTTTAAATATTACTGCTACTACTACTACTATTAGATTCACAGAAACTGTCAACACTGAGATCAAAGAAAATGCCAAGTTAGTGTGTAAACGGAATCTTCTCTTTCTTAATGTCTGACAGATTGAGGAGAAGCTGTTTAAGGTCAAGGGGTCGACAGCAATATATGAGGTGGACATGGAGTCTGAGCTGTGCACCTGTCCAGCTGGCCAGACAGGGGCACCATGCAGGCACCAAGAAGCAGTGGTGCAACACTACTGTTGCTTGTCAAACAATTACATTCCCACTACTGCTGAGCAGAAAGCTGAGCTTCTGAAGCTTACATCAGAAGGTAATTTTAGGTTTTTATGACTTATAATGATAAAAAGAATAATACTTTATTGCATTTATAGAGCGCCTTTCCATCAAAAAATGCTCAAAGTGCAGTGGGAGAGGGAGAAGAAGCACACCACATCACAACCAATGTGTAGCACCCACCTGGGTGATGCTTAGGCAGCAGTTAGTGCGCACTACAGCTCACCACACATCAGCTAGTGAAGAGGTGAAGGAGAGGGTAAAGAGGGAGGAAGAAGGGTGACAAGGAAGGACTAGTACTAGATTATTTGTATGAAGATGTCAACGGGTAGGCAGGCAGGCAGGCATTGGACAGTACTAATGCCCGATCGTGGAGGCTAAGAACCTTAGCTAATTACTGCGCTAATACCACAGTCGCCTACCAAAGACAAAGAAATACTCTGATTCCTACAGTGAAATATAAATTATTTGTGCTTTGCTATGTTTACGTTACCCAAACAACGTGCCTAGCAACAGGCATTAGACAATTTTTATGCTCAGAGCGCTATCATAGCAAAGACCATGGTATAATCTACCGTAGTCTATTAGACTTGCTCATCTCAACACTCTTTTTGTAAGAGTGCTAATAATTAGTATCATTTTCTCTAAATAATTGTTTTAATCATTCATTATTTGTATTTTCAAGCAACCGTATCTGTGGACTTCTTCCAACCTCTGAGACAGTTCAGTCTGCCGGAGGGAACACCACGTCAGTCACTCCTGGGTAGGTGATCACAGTCAGGTTAGGTCACAGAAGCAACAGGTTCTAGAAGTAGAATACATTTTCGACTACAGCTGTGTTTGCAATCGCTCTGTATTCCCTAAGTAGTGCACCACATAGTTTGTTTGCCATTCTGTGTGAAGCTGCAGGAGGTCCAGACCAGGATGTTCCCCCAGAGAGAGGAGGTGCAGAGGGGACTGCTCGACAAGGGAACCCTGCTTTTGAGGACACAGGTGTCCTTACTAAACGGCGTGTGTGGGGGGGAGGGGGCTACCTGCTCAACGGTGTGTGGGGGGGTGGGAGGGGGGGGCGCTACCTGCTCAACGGTGTGTGTTGGGCCTACTATGTGTGTTGAACCCACTATGTGTGTTGAACCCTCACCTCAGAAATGAATAAAATGTTTTTGGACCTGTGAACATTTTTTATAAATGATAAGTTCATAATCAATCATGTGGGTGGGACTGACAGTAATACTTCTGCACCTTTTTAAAAGCAGTGTGTGCAGACGTGAAGGTCCTGCTGATGAGGGAGATCCTTTTGGTCCAATGGGAGAAGACCTAGAAGTACATCTTCCCCTGCCTGGTAGTATCATCCTCTCATATTGTGTTTGTTAACATAATAGTGGTGAATGTGGTTTCAGTGTGACTACCATACAGACAGAGCACTGTAGTATTCAATGATTCTGCTGAGATTGTGGATAGCATTGTGGATAATGGCAATTTTTAGTTTTGAACTGTTCCTTCACTGTATGTAAATTAATTCAAACCAATTTTCTTCTTGGATATCACAGATTCTGGTGGTGCCTCCATCGTGGAAAACATGATGGAGGATCTGAAAAGAAGAGGCCAAGAGGATCCCCCCTTCATCGCTGGGTTGGAGAAGATGGCCAAACAGCATCAGCTGCTGAAGAACAACCCAGCTGCACTATTGTCAGCTGTCCACACCTTTGGAAGGTGCAGTACTCTGACCAGCAGACGGGCAGCCACTTTGAGGCGGGCCGCCAAACACCAAGACCCAATGATTGACTGCCAGCCCACAGCTGTGGCACGGAGGAAGCAGAGCTGCCCAGTCAAGCAGCACAACTTGAGTTCCTCAGTGGCCTCAAACATCAGCCTGGCCAAAAAGCACTGAGGAACTCTGCCCCTCATCCATTACAGAGGCAGGACGTGCCCCTCATCCATTAGAGGCAGGACGCTACCCTACAGTGCCCCTCATCCATTAGAGGCAGGACGCTACCCTACAGTGCCCCTCATCCATTAGAGGCAGGACGCTACCCTACAGTGCCCCTCATCCATTAGAGGCAGGACGCAGTGGATTACAGTGCCCCTCTCTCATTGTTCCTTCGAGGCAGGACATCATATTTTGGTGCCCCTCTACCCCTTTGTATATATTAACGACCCACTGAGGGCTCAAAAGGACAGTTTTGACTGCCATTGTATATAATAGGCCTGCTATTGTCAATCTGTTCATTTCGATCTGTTCATATCAATCGGTTCTTTTCAATCAGTTCACTTCAGGCACCTGTGTTAATTTTTACAAATCTATACAAAACCTGATCTCACATACTCAGCTGTTATCAGATGTTATCAGTCAGTTCACTTCAGGTTCTAATGTTCATTTTTACAAATCTATACGAAACCTGATCTCACATGTTTTATCCTCAAGGGGATACATAGGCAGAACATCTTGCTTCAGGAATAGCACCTGTCCTCAAGCTATCAGGCATCTCAACTTGCACTGAAACCACCTCATGTGCATTTAATAGCACTTAACAACTGTTGCACTTTATGAGCCAGAGGATATGATTGGTGTACTTGCATGTGAATTGTGTGTTGTCTGCACGATGCATTCTAACACCCCAACACTGTCAATCTGATGTTTGCTCCTAAGCCTACCTTCTGCTAATGTAACATTTTAAAACTAACTGGTCTAATTAACACATTTGATTAGCAGGTGGCGATTTACTTAAAAACATTATTGGTTTAATACAGAATGCCAGGCAAGAAACGTAGGTGTCGTGCTGGTATTTAAACTTAGTTTTGAGGCCCATGTGACAAGGACCTAATTTTATCACCTCTGAAATATTGGTGAAATTAGGTGAAACTTTTCTTTTCCCATATTCCTTTTCATTGATACTGAAAGACTAATGCATGCTTTACTGGCAGGTTGGACAATTGTAAAGCTCTCCTGTCTGGTCTACCAAAAAAGTGATTAGTCCACTCCAACTAATTAAAAATTCTGCAGCATGTGTTCTCACAAAGACCAGAAGGAGGGCTCACACAGAGGACTTGAGAATGCCTGAAAATATGGAAATTTTTAAGCAAGATCTTAAAACATAACTTTTTAACACTGAATTTACCACACAGCTTTATGTGCTCAATGCTCTCATATTTTGCTTTGTTTTCCAGTGTTTTCTTTTTTCTCACTGTGTGATGTTTGTGTAGTAGCCTAGCCCTAGGCTATATAGCATCTATTTTATCACTGTCTGTTTTATACATGTCTCGACACACTATATGACTGTGTACATATATGCCTGTGTACATATACTGTGTTTTTGAATGGCGTTATAATAAAATGACTGACTATTACACTTTGACAAAGATGACAGTACAGTAAGCCACACAGTCCTATCGAAGAAGTGGGCTTGCTTGCTGTTGATATCCGAGCTCAAACAGAATGGGGGAGGGGGGGTCTGACTGGCTTATTATAGGGAAATTCTGAATGGTAGGGGTTGGGGGTCTCTGGTTGTTTAAATTAAACTTTAATCAACTCAAAAACTGCTTCCAAGCACAAAGCTTGATTAGCTACAGTAAAAGGAGTCCATGATGGGCCTATCCACCGCACCTCTTCACAGTGTAGTAGTCGATTAGGGCTGGGTTGCACCCTAACCCTTTGCACTAAACTTTAAATCAACTTAAAACTTAGGAGAAGCAAGGAGGCCAACCAGATGCTCAGCGGATGGGGGTACATGCTTACTATGCTTAAGATAATATTTTTATTTTGGTATTATTAATAATTCATCCAAGGTTAAAAATGTCAGTAGGCCTAGTCTAGTAGCCTACTTATTCATGTATTGCTGTATCTTACAAGACAGCCCCAGTCTTCATCAGACAGTTTTCATCAGCCCCAGTCCCCAACAGAGGATCCTTGCTAGCAGAACCAACCAAACCTTTGTGTTGTGGATGCCATTATTTTAGCAATTTATTTTTAGTGTTGGTTGCTAGCTATGTTCTCATTGGAGGGCTTTGAAAGATCTTAGGTCAAAGAAGACGCTAGACAACTAACGTTAGCAAGCTAACACCGTGTCCTAACCATAGACATATACACTAGACGCCGCATTGACTTTGACTTGATTGCTGCCGGACGAAAAATGCAGCCGCCATCTTGTTTATCTCTGCGAGTAAACTAGTGATGGGTCGGTGCCATGTTCGGTGCGAACGATACGGCTCTGTGCCGGCTCTTTTAAGTGAACGATGATAAATACATAGTTGTTAGCTGATAGATACAACTAAAACTGTTGGATGCTGCTGTTTTGCACTTTGTAATTTATTTATTTATTTATTATTTATGTTATTTGACTGTTATGGATAGTTTAAAGACAGAAATATTTGTTTCTACTCATCTTCGAGAGTTATCTCTTGATGCAGGATTACTTTTACTGACAAACGTAGAGCGGTTGTCACGTGACAGCGGTACTGGACCAATATGGTGGCCGTATTTTGCGCCGCTCAATCCATTACGAGTCATCTCGTGTTCATATCATGGATGTATTAGATATCTATGGTCCTAACGAAGGGCACACATCACACCAGCCTTAAAATCACTACACTGGTTACCAGTCAACTCTAGAATAGACTTTAAAATACTATTACTAGTCTACATGCCCAACAGACCACTCAGATCCTCAGGTACTGAACTTTTAACAGTTCCAAAAGCCAGGACCAAGAAACACGGAGAGGCAGCTTTTAGTTTCTATGCCCCCAACCTCTGGAACACCCTAAAGGAGTGCCTAAGAAGGGCCGAAACAACAGAGGTCTTCAAGCGAGACCTCAAGACGTACCTTTTCGACCTAGCCTACAATCACTAGCCAGGACCTTGAGACACAGAAAGGCAGCCTCAAACCTACCTGTGAATCCTCTGTATACATTGGTATTTATCATGCTATGCACTGTATGTATATCAAGTAGTGTACAGAAGCTGGTTATCCTGAAACGGGCTTTTTCTGTTCTGATAGCTGTGTTGCTTCAATGGCTCAGTGTGCTACTAACCGTTTTCTGTCTCCCCTAGTGCCGCTATCTCTCTCTCCTATCCTCTAACCAGGTCCAGTGTCAGCTGTGGAGCTGTGGATATCATAGTATTTAGTACACACACACACGTACACACAGACACACATCAGTCCACATCCGGCTTAGGCCTGGACCTGATGCTCTTAGCCTGCTCTTAGCCTTTCTTGCTCTGAAAATTTAATTTAATGTAATTTATTGTTCTTTAAATGTTCTTAGCCATTAGACAAATATATTCCAGGAGCTTGCCCCAGGTTGCCTGTTTCAATATCTGTGTGGTCTGTATGGCTCTATGTGCTACTAACCCAGCAGACCTCCCGGAGTCCGATAGATACCCCCGTGTCTGCTGTGGATGTCATAGCATGTCCGTAGAATGTTCTCTCTCCTATGATGCTTTTTAGCCTCTCTTACTCTGAAATTTAATTTAATGTAATGTATTGCTTTATAAATGTTCTTAGCCGGTAGACAAACATACTCCTGGAGCTTGCTCGATCGCCTTGTTGAGAGGGGTCAGGGAAGAATTTTTACAGCTCACTTATCTGGCCCCCGGGTGATTACTGTTTTTTTTGCTTCCCTCTGGAATATGTAGAGAGTGGGTCGTATGCCCACCTCTCTTGTTCTCTGTAAAGCGCATTGTGTTGCCTCTGGGTATGAAATGCGCTATACAAATAAAGCTTTGATTGATTGATTGATTGATATACTGGCAGGGGAGGGGGGGGGGGGCTGCATCTATAATCTCTTGGCAAGTCACAATAAAAAAAAAAATGTGCGCAAGTGGAGGAAATGAGGAAGCTATTTCTGTCTAAAGACGTTTCTAAAGATCATATTACAGAGGCATGTGAAAAATCACAACAGGCCTACGCTCTATGTAAGCACAACTAGCGATTCATAAAGACAGATTGATGAAAACAACCATTTTGCGGCAGAAAATAGATTTTTAGAAACTGCATTCTCGGTGCCCCGACCACCGCCATTACATGGATATACTGGCTCGCGCTGGATTTTAAATTACTTCTACATGCCTCAGAACTACACCAAAGTGATCTCGGTGAGTCAAACGTCTTATAATATGTCGTAAATAAGGTCCAGGTTGTCAAAAACGAGCATTGTCCTTTAAGAGAAAAGAACCCGCCCTAAGGGAGGCTAGCCTCCCTTCCATAGATATCTATGGGTCCTCCAGCTGCATGTTATATGTCACTGTTGGAGCTTTAGAATTTCAATAATGGGTTTTTATCCATAGGGAAAACCTGCTTTATGAACAAAACTGAGATAATATTAATTATGAATAAATAAATTAATATATTTATATTTTAATCCCTCTCTTCTCTCCAAAAACTGAGGAGGACTGTCCTCCCCTGCCTCAATCCTCCACTGGTCAGCTCAGTCCCGAGTCAGTCGGTTTTGACAGTCGTGTGGTCTGAGAGGGTCAAAGACAGGATTTTTCTGTCGGGCGCAGTCTGGAAATAGTCGGCGACCAGATAGATTGTTTCAAAATGCTTTGATATTGTCGGGAGTCTGCCATACCGATACGCCCTAATTGTTGTAACCACTCGAGGACTTCAGAGAAAGTTGTGGGGAAATTCTTTGATGTGCGATCAGTGCGCTCTGTCAACGCCGATGTTTTAAAGACGGCCGCCTGATGGTCAGCTGACAGTCTTTAGATGTGAGCTGCTCTCCTTTTACAAAGATTTTAAAAGTCTGTAGGTGTACACTAGGCATAAAGGGCGTATTCAATTATCATATCATCTCAATGTCCTAGCCAGGGTATATATGGTACGTGGTATAACAGCTACCAATCCTATTAGCTACCCATAATCAGACATGATCTACATTTTAAAAATATATTTATATTTTATAATTTTGTTTTAATTTGTTTTCCCTGCATATACTCTTCTACTACCAGACTGTAGCCCGAAACGCCATGTCATGTTACAGGAGCGTGGGACAGGATCGAGAAATAAGACTCACAATGCCATCTTGTGGCCATTAGGATAACTGCAGGCACCAGCCAAGCCTATGCGTTTGACCATATTCGCAGGAAATTCGCCCCCGAATTACAGTACATTTAGCAACACACAGCCTGTTCAAGGCAACAGAGAGATCCGTGGGTGTGCTCATTCTTTTTTGTTTTGGAATGCTTCATCACGCATTAGCATTACAACACTTAAAATACATGTTGTTGTTTTTTTCGCGAAATCCTGGCCCAGGCTCCTTTAACACTCAAGCTAGTTTCCTACTCCTGAGCACAGATAGATTCATATTGAGCCTGGTCATACACGATCTGTGTAGAGAAACAAATTTCAACTTTGAAATTGTGGTGTTTTGGTAATATATATATTTATATATATTTTTTCCAAGATTGCTTCAGAGTTGCCCAGCCTGATGGGGAATGGAGCTGAAATAATAAAGCAGTGCAAAGAGATGCTGCAAAACCGGAGAGATTACTTGCAGAGGGGAGAGCCGGTAAGTCTACTGGGATGTGTTTCTTGAGTTGGGAGCAGTGTTTCCTGTGGAATTGATCTCTTGGTGTGGTGGTGTCATACAGATGCACTAACCCTCACCCTAACCCTAAGCAGTATGGAGATTTAGCCAAGCAGATTAGTGATAACATAGTTCACACTGCGAATCAGCTCAGTAGCCCCCAGCTCAGTAGCCCCCAGCCCCTCAAGCAGCCAGGATGTCTCTCTTATCCCACTCAGATCAAAGTAGTTGTCCAATCAGAATCCAAGCCCCCTCCTCTCTTCAAAGGTGATCAATCCGAGCCATTGTCACAACACAACGCAGAGACAGTACACACCGGTCACATCAAGACCCTTTTGCTTAAAACCAAAAAGGTGGACCGATGAACTATTGCACATTGTCCCACTCTGCATACTTGAGTAGTGGCGTTGTTTGGCAGAGGGCACCAGTGGGACTCTCGGTCCTAACATCGACACCATCTACAGGATGGCATCTCAGTCCGCCCTCAGGAAACTTGACACACTCCATCATATTGCCATCCATTTCGCCACTAGCGCACCATTCACAACTCACCACTGTGACCTGTATAACCTGGTAGACTAGACATCTCTCCACACCAGACGGGTCTGTCATTGGCTTCAACTCATCTATAAAACCATACTTGGTAAAACACCACTCTACCTTTCCTCCCTTCTGCACCTTTCCAGCTCAACCTAAGGTCCAGTCATTTAATCAGAATCACCATCCCCAAAACCCGCACTCTCTTTGGTCACAGTGCCTTCCGATTTGCTGCAGCGCACGATTGGAACACCATACAAAACACCCTCCAACTCACTGTCCTCACATCACTCACTGCTTTTAAACAAAACCTGCAACATATCGTAGTCGACCGTTGCACCTGCGGAGTACCTGCCTCTCACACACCCTACAACCATCACCGCCTCCTCCGCCATACCTGCCACTCACACACCCTACAACAATCACCGCCTCCTCCGCCATACCTGCCTCTCACACACCCTACAACCATCACCGCCTCCTCCGCCACACCACTGTCCTCAATCCCACCCCCTCTGCCCTCCCCTCTCTTTCCCTCCTCTCCTCTTTCTCTTGTGCCCCCCCTCTCCTTTCTCTCTCCCTCCTTCTCTCACCCTCCCCTCTCTGTTATTATTGTAATGTATTTGTATATAAACTCTGTTTATATAAACTCTGTTATTACTGTAAATTAAGTAATCTTGTTTTTACTTTTAGCCCCTCCACCCCTACCCCCAAAAGAGCCATTGCTTTTTGTTCAGACTGCTTTTGTAATAAGAATTTGTTCTTAATTGCTTGCCTGGGTAAATAAAGGTTTAATAAAAAAAGATTGACAGTTTCTTTTATTTTCTTCATTTTAGAAAAAGAAGAAAGAAAAGAGAACCACCATCAAATTTGTATACTTTGGTTTTTGATTTGTGAGCCAGTGATGTAAAATGTGTCTTGGCTGCTGTAGCCCTATATTGTGTTCTCTGATAAAGCACCCCCTTGCAGACACTGAGGGTCTGTCCCAATTCAAGGGTTGCATCCTACCTAGGTCGGATTTGAAGGCTGTATACGTCACAGCGGTGCGACAAGTGCCGTCCCAATTTATTCAGCCTACTAAGAGTCCTCTGAATGCAGCCCACAAATGCGGCCTACTTTTGACGAATTTGAAGGATACAACTGATGGTTCCTTCGTGGCCTGCCTTCGCGGCCTCCCTCCCAGAATGCGTTTCGGTCCGGTTGAATTCCTGTACCAGCCGCCATTGCTTTTTAAAACGTTTTTAAACTGCTTTGATGTTAAAGGATATGGACACTGAATGTCATGTTTAGCCCTATTCCTGGCTTCCCTGGCATGGCAGGTTGGGAATCCTCCGTATGCTAGACCGTCCCATTTCACAAAACGTTTACATCCGGCTTACCTGGCCTGAAGGACGCATCCTACGTAGATGGCGTAGGCTGCGACCTAGGTAGGATGCAACCCTTGAATTGGGACAGACCCTGAATGGTCAAAAAGATGACTTCGCCAACATGGGTGTGATATAAAATGAGACTTAGTTTTATTAAAGTTCAGAGTGAGATGTGAGTCTCTGAAAAGTTATTTTCAGCAGCCTCTCGACCTTTATATCCATGATATAGCACAGCTTTTACCACGGCGCAACAGGGCTAGCTGTGGTCTAGAGCTGAAAAATTAAGGTCATTGTGTCACTGATGGTTAGTGGGTATGCTATGGGACCCTATAGAGGGCGCCAAAGCGCTCTTGTCTCGAATGCACTTGTTTTTGTCTTATTGCTTTATTTCTCCTACTTGTCTCTACAGCGCAAGAATTCTTAAGAAAGATGGGAGGTTGGTTGCATATGAATACATAATAGGAGGTAAGGAGTAATAATAATAAGATTATTCTTTAGACACTGGTACAGTTGTTTGATATGGTTATCATGATACCAGATAATTTGCCCCATTGATAACTAGCAGATTTTATTTTATTTTATCCACAGCTACAGCAACAAATGTCCATCCATCTTCATCCGCTTATCCGGGGTCTGGTCGCGGAGGCAGCAGCTCCAGCAGGGGGCCCCAGACATCCTTTTTCCCTAGCAGCATCAACCAGCTCTGCTTGGGGAATCTTTAGCCACTCACAGGCCAGTGCGGAGATGTAGTCCCGCCACCTAGTCCTGGGGCTGCGTTCCGAATCGCCTACTACCCTACTATATAGTATGCCAAAACAGAATGTAGTATGTCCCAATACATAGTATGCCACATGCAGTATGGCAAAAATACCAGGATGACCTACTACATCCGGTCGTATTTTGCAGTATGCAAGCCAGCAGGCTTTTCTGGCTATTCTGACCCACAATCCTGTGCGCAGCGGAAATGTGCGTCACATGTGCGAGTCGTGACAGCTGTAGACGAATGTCGCGTTATGGACAGCGACGGATGTGGGCTAATTTCAAGGCGCAATGTTATGACAAGGTAGTATGTCCCAATTGGATGCCTACTGCTTGCAAAGTACGTACTTTCTAAGGGCAGCTGTAGTAGGTACTGGTAGTAAGAAGTAGAAGTATGCGATTCGGAACGCAGCCTGGGTCTACCCCGCGGCCTCCTCCCAGCCGGACACGCCTGGAACACCTCCCTAGGGAGGCGCCCAGAAGGCATCCTCACTAGATGCCCGCACCACCTCAACTGGCTCCTTTCGACGCAACAAATGTGCGACTCCAAATAGCCAAGATTGCTCCGGAGTTTGAGCACATATACAAAGTCAATAAGTCCCAACACTTTTTAGAAAGTCATCCCGGTGCATTTGAGCTCTGGGTACTGTGTAGACTGTTGTCTAAACAAAACAATTATGTTCTGATTTACAGAAAGGTGGAGGTGAAGATTTTTATACTGTATACTTGGCTTGACTTGTCTTGTCCCGTTTGGAGGCTATTGTCCTGTTGTTTGTACTGTGCTTGCTTGTACTGTACTGCAGTGGTTCCAAAGGTTTATTGTTGTATGTACCCCTTTTGATCAGTTTCGCCATGCCAATAGTACCCCCTCACTCATACATAGGGCCTACTGAAGTTTGGAGCTTCGTCTGAAATTACTGCTGGGGTTTGCTCCTCTTTTTTATTTTTTCACTCAGCTCCCCTGAAGCTGAATCCGGAGCGAGAGTTGGACGTTTGAGCCACTTAATCCATTTTGTTAGCTAGCTAATTTGTGACTTCTTCTACGTGCGCGCAGCACTATCCCAGCTGGCATTTCAACGTTGATTAACAGGTGATTAAACGTCATGTGATGACGTGAATCAATGTTGGATTTAGGTTTAGATTTTGAAAGGTGAATTAACGTTGATATCGCGACGTTGTTACAACATCTTACTCCTCAACATGGGTGAATTAAGGTCTTACAATCACTGTTGAATATGTGTTTAATTTGAAATGTGAATCAACTTTGAAATCCCAACTTTGTTTCAACGGCTTACTTTTCAACATGGGTAAATTAAGGTATTTGAATCAACTTTGCATCACTGTTGAAACTGCAACTTTGTTTCAACTTCTTACTTTTCAATCATGTAGCCATGGAGAAGAAAGGCGTGAACTTTTTACAATTTTATTTTACATTAGAATCAAGATGCACATGTAGGCCTATAACAGCAATGAATGGGGTTGCAACACTGACAACTGTGCAAATAGCAACAACATCGATCCAACAATAATGTGAAAAATAAGTGTTTGTGGCACTGGCATGCACACACACAAACACACATTTTGTGACATACTTCTATACAGCAATGCTACAGAAAAAGGCATTCACAGTCAATCTGCCGGCTGGTAACAGCTTTTAGCTTTCTAAACATAACCTCATCTGCAGCACAATACGACCCAGGATGTAGCCTATGTTAAAACGCGAAAGCAAAACCAACAAGCTAAACAATATATTAACCTTTCCATCTACAAGTAGCGGCAAAAGTTGAACAACAAGGGAATGACTGGCACATTGCTCAGCTTGTATATAAGTAGATACTAGCTACGTCCAGTTAGTGCGAGACAAACAATACATCCATGGAGACAAACATTACACACGATACATACACCGCACCAACATTGCCAAAGAAACTACGGTGTCCATAATAGGACATCCTCGGATGTCCATGAAAGGAAATTAAATCTCATTCTTTGTGCAAGCGCAAAATAAGGATTTGTGACCAATAATATTAATTTATTGCAAAGATATATATAAAGCAAAACCTTCGTTGGGCCACTTTTTACCCATATTGTGCGTTAAAGGGCTATAAGGCAGGTTGAAGACATCATGTTGATGTTGATGTACATCAACGTACAGATCTTCAACAGAATTTCAACGTTGATTTATAAGTATTTTATCAACCTTTTTCAGCCATTGAGCATTCAATATTGTTTCAAGGTTGAAACGATGACTGACATTAATCCAACTATATTTCAATGTTGAAGGTCGGTCGTGTGCCAGCTGGGTAGTTTAGGTCACGTTCATTCACGTGTCAGATAGAGGATTTAACTGTGCAAACTTAAGTGTAGTGTCATTTATTGCATTAATTTAGCAACAGGCTTATGAGATACACAAACTACATCACACAGGGGACAAACATTTTTCCCCCACAAAATATAATTTTCTAAATAAATTGTAGCCTAATCCCCAATCTTTCCATGTACCCCCTGCAATCTGCTCACGTACCCCTAGGGATACGCGTACCCCCGGTTGGGAACTACTGCTGTACTGTTTGTATTGTGCTTGTCTTGTGTTTGGGTGAGCAAGACACCTGCATTTCCCCACAGGGATTAATAAAGTATTAATCTATCTATCTCTAAGAGAGAAGCGACAACACAAAAATAAGAGTGGAACAGGTGTGAGAGGGGCGCCGAACAAGGAAGAGAAAGAAGAGCGAGAGAGGAAGATAGGTTTGAGAGGAGTGATGACAAACAAAGAAGAGGAAGACAGGCAACGAAGACTAGATGAAGAGAGGATGGGGAGTGAAGAGAGAAGAAATGAAAGGAGAAAAGAGAGGGAGGAAGAGAGAAGCCCAGAGAAGGGGAACTCTACTTTAAGGTTACAGAATACAGCCCAGCGAAGGCATTCAAGCCCTTGTCAGGCAAAAGAATTGTCAAAAAGAAAATAAGGTGAATGTAGAATCATGTGTGTCTCTGCTGCTTTGCTCTCTATGCTCTCTCTCTCTGCTCTACTCTGCTTCCTCTGCTGTTCTCTCTCTGCTGCTCTCTGCTCTCTCAATGAAATGTATTCAATGAAAAAAAAAAAAAAAGTTCAATGAATTACTATTCAGAATGTATCTAACACAAATTCAATATATTTATTCACTATTGGTTACTATTTATTTACCATTGGTTATTTATTTTAGTAAAATGAAATTAAATGAAATTAAATGTATTTATTGATGTTTATTCAATGAAATGTGTTCTTTGAAATACTATTCAGTATTTATTTAACAGTAAATGAAAAATATGTATTTACTATTGATTACTAATTGGTTATTTATTGTAGTAAAATGAAATGAAATGTATGTATTGATGTGTATTCAATGACATTTGTTCTATAGCCTACTATTGTTTTTAATAAATCTGAACATAATGTGCTAATCATTGCATTTAGTTTTATGTAGCCGATAGGATCACTTAATCGAGGTAAGACATGACGATCACCATGATTAGGGGTGAGACATGTATTAAGGGTTAAATTAAGATTTCCAGGGGTTAATTAATGGGTGTGATGTTTTCAATGGTAAGTCAAAGTCAAGTTAATGATATTTTAAGGGATTCCTGTTTCTTACCTTAAAACCCCATTAGTAACCTATTAAACATTTAAGGTGTTTTTAAGGGTGTAATACCCCTTAATAACCCATTGCTTTTACCTGAATCCATACATTAAAAGTACCTTAAATGAAGAATTAAGGTATGGATTTAAGGGAAGGGTTTCTGCATTTGAATGGATTTTGTCTTTGTTTTCCCCCCTTAAAAGTCCTGTGAAACGTGCACTTTTTCCTTCATTAATCAAATTGATCCATTAATTTCATCTTAGAAATCACATTAAATATATATTACCGATTTGATTATTAATGGATAAATTAATGATATTTTACGGTAAAAAATTAAGGGATTTGATTTCATAGAGAGTGGAGGTGGGGTCTGACAGTGGAGCTCCGCAGCCAGACCCTTCTCTGACCCAGACCCTTCAGACCGCAGCCAGACCCTTCTCTGACCCAGACCCTTCAGACCGCAGCCAGACCCTTCTCTGACCCAGACCCTTCAGACCGCAGCCAGACCCTTCTCTGACCCAGACCCTTCAGACCGCAGCCAGACCCTTCTCTGACCCAGACCCTTCAGACCGCAGCCAGACCCTTCAGACCGCAGCCAGACCCTTCTCTGACCCAGACCCTTCAGACCGCAGCCAGACCCTTCTCTGACCCAGACCCTTCAGACCGCAGCCAGACCCTTCAGACCGCAGCCAGACCCTTCTCTGACCCAGACCCTTCAGACCGCAGCCAGACCCTTCTCTGACCCAGACCCTTCTCTGACCCAGACCCTTCAGACCGCAGCCAGACCCTTCTCTGACCCAGACCCTTCAGACCGCAGCCAGACCCTTCAGACCGCAGCCAGACCCTTCTCAATCATTCCGTCGCCATCCTAGGAAAAAATAAACTCGCCTCCAGTTTATATTATACCTCCATGGTACAGACAGGGTTAGCTTTTAGTCCAACTCCAGACCAATGGGCGGCGGTAATGCACCCAGAAGTTATTTACCAACCGCCAATGAACCAAAAGAAGAAGAAGAAGCTCAGTACGCATGCGTCGTCTCTAAACATGGCAGCGCAGGTAGAGCTGTGGTGTTTGGAGACGTTTCCAGCCCATGTGAACCCTCTGCACGTCCTCGTTTCCAAGTCACAGTTCAGTTATGCTTTCCCGAATCTCACCGAGCCGACGTCGACTCTTTTGTTCTCTTCACGGGAGCTTCAGTGGCTGGGAAAATCCGGTATTTTGCTCTGCGCTAACGACTTGACGACCGAGGAGGAGCCGCCGCTGGTGAATGTCAACAACAACAACCGGACTGTATTAATACTTTACACGAGCCAGCTGTTCCTCCGACACCACAGTCTCCAGCACCGCACACGAGGGGCCGCACGGCCGCTGCAATCTCCGCCGGCTCTGAGTAAAGTCGTCCTTGGGGCCCGGACCAGACAGAGCTTCAAATGGGCGACCGACGAAACGTTTTCCAGCGGGCTGCTGGTGTTAGCGTCGTGCCCCCAGGCTGGCCAGGGACCGCTGCTGGCCCGGGAAGGAGACCCGCTGCTGCTGCCGCCCTACCACCCGCTGCTCGGGGACGACGTGTCCATGGTGCGGCAGCGCCTGCTGGAGGTCGTGGTGCTGGAGTGTTCTCCCGTCAGGCAGGGGAGGATCACCACCGACACCGCCCTGGTGGTTGCTGACTGCCGGGACCTGGCAATGCTGGATCCGCCTCCACCGGGCAATTCTGTGACCGCCGGTCGAAATCTCACCTCCATGTTCGTCTCGGATTTTGCGCACTATGCGAACAGTCTCGGCAAGGGGAGTTCAGTTATTCTTGACAGTAGGCAGCTGCTAAATTCAAGCTTCTCGGCTTTCCTGCAAGCGCTTGAATGTAGACTCGATGTCAGGGTGGTGGATGTTTCACGTCTGTCCTGTCAAGGGAGAATTCAACTCGGGGAGGGTGGGATCGACGTGGACAGCGCCGTTTTTGTGAGCAAACAGCTGCTCCTCAAACTGGGTTTATTCAACCGCGAATGGGTTGTGGTGTCGAGGCTGTGCTGCTCTACTACGACGTCCTCCAGGCTTCCTTATCTTCCAAGTCCGGGACAGGTTGAAGATCAAAGGCCTGTCAGGGACTCCAGAAGACTCCACTTGTCCTCAGTTTGCGTGGCAGAGTTTGGCAAGAGTCTGGAGTTGGACCTGCAAGACACTGTGGGTTTCATATCCCCAACGCATTGGTTCAACTTGTCAAATGGAGAGCCAGTGCCAGTCGGCTGCAAATCTGTGAAGATAAAGGTGAACTATTTCACTGTGTTGGTTCAATGACGTTCAAAGCACCATAGTATAGACCTGCTGGTTCATTTATGTACAAGGTGTTCAAAGCACCATAGTGTAGACCTGCTGGTGCAAGACAGATCCTATAATCACACCTTGCATAGTTAGTGTAAGGGGTGTTAGAAGTAGGGCTATGGATATTTCAGTAGCATTAGAATTGTTACATACATTTATGCATAACAAATACACTACGTACTACTATGCACTACAAATACCTACACAGCAGTAGATCTACAATACCACTACAAATACCTACACAGCAGTAGATCTACAATACAGTTACAAATACTTACATAGCAGTACATTTACAATACCGCTACAAATACCTACATAGCACTAGATCTACAATTTCAATGCATGTGGAATGCATTTTCGACAATAATACAGTATACTTGGGGTGAAATCTGAAAACGTGCACCGTTTTGTTATGGTTTCAAAACGGTGTGAAACAGGCTTTAAGGTCGGGTTTCTCTTGTTTGGTGGGTGTGTCAGAGGTGTTACTCAATCAGCAGACTGATATATAAACCCCGCTGTATCTTCTCAGCTGCCATTGGTGCAATTCTTGCATAACACACAGGGTGTTCAACGCACCACCGTTTCCTTTTCAGTAAACGTTTTGAAATGTTTTGTCAGGGCTGAACTCACCCCTGATTCAGGGTCAGTGACGGGTACAGAGTACCACAGAGCCTTGACTTAAGTCCCTGAAGATCTGTAATTTGAGGTAGCAGTTCTCCCTAACATACACAGAGACTGCATCCAATCAATGACCTCCGCTGTACTTCCCTCAGAGATGGAACAGCAGCCATCCTCTGCCCGGAAGTCTGCGTTCGGAGAGCTTCTCCCGGTCTGCCTCGCCGCCGTTTGCCAAGGAGCTCCATGTGGAAGCCGTGGTGTCGCCAGAGTACAGCTCCCACGGCCCCTTTGACAGCATGCTGCGTGAGCACTTCACCGTGCCCAGGTGAGAGAGGGGACTTGGCCAACACACCAGCTCTTCTGTCTGCTGGGGTTAACCCTGCTGATTCCCACCCTGTGGTTCTCTGTTGTAGACTTGTGCATCAGGGGGATGTTTTGTCTGTCCCTTCCGAGGGCCATCCTGAGGTCCTGGAGAGCAACTCTGAGGGAATCATAAGGTGTTGTACTACTATGTATATACTATATCTCATAAACATGTAGTTGACATTTATACTTGCAATAACATGGAGACATTTACACTTGCAATAACATGGCGATTACATCTCATTACATTAGTCATTTAGCAGACACTTTTATCCAAAGCAACTTAAAATAATAGAGATGTTCTGATGGTTTTACACCATATCCATTTAATTGAAACTCCATTAAGTGTATCAAAGTAAGTGCCTTGTGAAAATCCTGACTTGGTGACTTTAGTTACTTGAATGAATGAATGAATGAATGAATGAATGAATGAGTAATTTACACTCACCGTCACTCTATTAGGTACACCGAGTTGGACCCCCTTTTGCCTTCAGAACTGGTATAGATTCAACAAGGTGTTGGAAACATTTCTCAGAGATTTTGGTCCATATTGACACGATAGCATCACGCAGTTGCTGCAGATTTGTCAGCTGCACATCCATGATGCGAATCTCCCGTTCCACCACATCCCAAAGGTGCTCTATTGAATTGAGATCTGGTGACTGTGGAGGCCATTGGAGTACAGTGAACTCATTGTCATGTTCAAGAAACCAGTTTGAGATGATTTGAGCTTTGAGACATGGTGCATTATCTTGCTGGAAGTAGCCATCAGAAGATGGGTACACTGTGGTCATAAAGGGATGTACATGGTCAGCAACAATACTCAGGTAGGCTGTGGCGTTTAAACAATGCTCAATTGGTACTAAGGGGCCCAAAGTGTGCCAAGAAAGTATCTCCCACACCATTACACCACCACCAGCCTGAACTATTGTTACAAGGCAGGATGGATCATGTTGTTTATGGCAAATTCTGACCATCTGAATGTCACAGCTGAAATTGAGACTCATCAGTCTCAAGAGACTAATTTTTCCAATCTTCTATTGTCCAATTTTGGTGAGCCTGTGCAAATTCTAGCCTGTCTTAGCTGACAGGATTGGCACCCGGTGTGGTCTTCTGCTGCTGTAGCCCATCTGCTTCAAGGTTTGACGTGTTGTGCGTTCAGAGATGTTATTCTGTAGTGATACTACGTATGAGACCGAAGTTCCGAGGCGTTTGTCGAGCACGAAGGGCAGGTCCTGATGAAGCCCCGTATCGAGACTCGCCTCGTTTTTTAAAAGCACTTGACCAATGACAAACACGGCCTTGGTCACGTGATCGGTTTGGTTCGAGATCCAAATGGTCGACTTACTTTGAAGGTTGTAGTAGTTGGTTGGTTGTTGCATTGAGTTGAAAGTGTAGTATACGTGTTCAGGATTGTTTTGTAGGAGTTTGTTGGAGGAGTAGGAGGTGAGGAGTAGTAGTCACTGTCACTGGCCAGTTATACAATCACTCAGTCCCCAGTTTCACTGCCCATATGCCTACTGAAGCACATTCACTGTCACTGCCCAGTTACAGAAGCACATTTAGCCTACTGCCCAACTGCACCCCTCACAATAATAATAATAATAATAATAATAATAATAAATGAGATTTATATAGTGCCTTTCTAGACACCCAAGGACGCTTTACAAATGGTAAATGGACTGCACTTATATAGCGCTTTTCCACCTTAGCGGCACTCAAAGCGCTTTACAATGGCCTCTCATTCACGCATTCACACACACACTCACACACCAATGGCGGTAGCTGCCGTGCAAGGTGCTAACCTGCTCATTGGGAGCAATTTGGGGTTAGGTGTCTTGCTCAAGGACACTTCGACATGTGGACAAGAACAGAGAAGACAAATCAGACAAAATAACAGACAGGACTAACAACACAGGGTAGGCTAACTGAGGAGTTAACTGGCTATCTATGGGCCCAAGGCCTGGGCAAACAGGTGGGTTTTGAGGGCTGATTTGAATGAGTCCAGGGTTGGGGCGTTACATATCTTGGAGGGGAGGGAGTTCCAGAGGGTGGGGGCAACCACACTGAAGGCTCTGTCCCCGAAGGTGCGGCGGCTGGTGCGGGGGGTTGAGAGCAGACCCATGTTTGAGGACCGCAGGCTTCGTGATGGACTGTGTTGGTGGAGGAGGTCCGATAGGTACTGGGGGTCCAGGGAGTGGAGGGATTTGTAGGTGAGGAGAAGGAGTTTGTAGAAGATGCGAAATTTCACGGAGCCAGTGAAGGTGGATGAGAGTGGGGGTGATGTGCTGCCAGGGCTTGGTGTGGGTGAGTTCTGGACATACTGGAGTCTGTCCAGGGTTTTGCAGGGTACTCCGAACAGGACTCCATTGCAGTAGTCCAGACGGCTGGTGATGAACGCATGGATGAGGGTCTCGGCAGCGGTGTTGGAGAGTGATGGCCGGAGTCGGGAGATGTTTTTGAGGTGGAAAAAGGCAGATTTGGTGACGGATTTGATATGTGACTGGAAGGAGAGGGTGGAATCCAGGATGACGCCCAGGTCTTGGACTTCAGGGGATGGGGAGATGGAGCAGCCGTCAACCTGGAGGAGAAAATCCCCAACCTTCCGGAGCAGCGCCTTAGGTGCCACAACCATGAGCTCTGTTTTATTGCTGTTAAGTTAGAGTAGATTGGATGACATCTATGATTTTATTTCCTGTAGGCAGTTGACTAGGGACCAGGGGGGAAGCTGAGTGGATGGTGTAGTGCTGAGATAGAGCTGAGTGTCATCAGCATAGCAGTGGAAATTGAGTCCATGATGGCAAATGATCTGATTGAGGGGGAGCATTTAGATGGTGAAGAGGAGGGCCCAAGGACAGAGCCTTGAGGCACGCCTTGATTGACTGGGGCAGGGGGAGAGCTGGAGCCGTTTATGGTGACAAACTGCGTCCTGTTGGCAAGATATGACTGAAACCAGGTGAGAACAGTACCGGTGAGGCCGAGGTGGTCAGAGAGGTGGTTGCTGATATGGCCGGAGTCTGCAGCGATGAGGAGGTCGTTTGTGATCTTGATGAGGGCGGTCTCAGTGCTGCGATGTTTTCTGTAAGCGGATTGTAGGGTTTAATAGAGCTCATGGTTGGACATGTGCTGATGGAGTTGGGTGGCGACTGCTCTTTCCAGGATCTTACTGAGGAAAGGAAGGTTGGAGATCGGCTGGAAGTTGTTAAAATCATCAGGGTCCAGACCAGGCTTTTTGAGAATGGGAGTGATAGTCTGGGAGCCATGGGGTTGAACCTTGTTCTGTCGGGTGCAATTTTTTCTTTGCTGTTTCTTGTAGCTTGGGGGTACCTCTTCAAAATACAAGAGGGTGCTCGGTGATATCCCTTGAGCATTTTCAGATATTAACCCCTTCATGCCCGAAAATGCTAAAATCACACAAAAATAGAGACTTATGATATTGCATGCTGAATATATAAATTAAATGCATCCAATTTACATTCTCATGTTTTTTCATGCAAGGGGTGATGGGAAATGTATTGCATTCTAAATGATTAGTATTAACCCTTTCAAGCCAGGCCTGTAAAACAACTTTTGTAGCAGGAGTTATTAGCTGCGACACACAACTCAAGTTTGCATTGTTTTGGTCCATTTATTGATATGGGCAACATAACATGAGCAACAGGAAAAGGGGTGCAGCTCTTCCCCCCACAAAATGTATCTAACTAAATCAAACAAGTGCATCCCCACCCAGTATGTATGCACCCACACTTATGCACATGTGCATTATAAAAACAATATGGAAAAAAAACATAACTAATGTAAAGAACTAATCTCGCAGATGCGTTACGCATTAGGGTCTTGAGTATCCTACCCTGAAACATTGGACCTCATTCCTGAACATTTTCTTAAGTGTCTTCTTAAATGTCTTCTTACGAACTTCGTAAGACCAACCATAAGAAAGATCCCCGCCGGATTCATGAATCGTGGAAATGTGTTCTTAAACTGCCAAAGTTATCTCAGCTGTGCTTCCCCCTCTTAAGTTGAATGTGCGTTCTCGTACACCTGAATTTGCATACATAAACGCCCCGCCAGCTCCTTACTACAAGGTCGTGTGCACACAGCATCCCCAGACAGCGCGGAAAAAGTTGATTGATGTTCAAGTTCACGTGCAAATTTGACATCACAACATACCAGTAAAATGAGCAGTGAGATGTTTCTCCGCTGGCTCTTATAACATGCACACTAAGCTTAAGCAAGGTGAAAAAAACAATAGAAAATAACAATACAAAAATATAGCTGAAAGCAGCAATTATGCATCAAAGCCAACAAGCGAAACACGCCATAGCCACATTTGAGCTACCATTGAGCTACCACTAGCCATTGATGTCAATGAATACCTGAATGTACCTAATAAAGTGGTCGGTGAGTGTATTTCGGTCACACACGTTTTAAAGAACAACACTTATGTTGTGTGAATGTCACAAACAAAAATCATCATGCATGTTGCTTACATGAATCCAATTCACATAATACATTTAACAAAATCAACCGAAAAAGGAATAGACAGAAGCCCAAGGCTTATTGTTGCCGATGCTATACAATCATAAGACAACCCAACATATTACTATTAGATTTATTATTATTATTATTATTATTATTATTATTATTATTATGACTTTATTCAAATCAATTCAACTTTGAACTCTGAACTCTTTTCTAGGTGGCCGGTTGTTAACTTCAAAGTCAAGAAGGTTTGTGGCTGTTCAGAGAAAGAGGACGAAGACGCAGGGCCTTATCTGGCCGACTCCGTTCACACATCTCTCTACATGGTCTGTTTGAACAAAGCCAAGTTTATTTATATAGTGTATGTTTATGCAAGCAAATGTAGCACACTGTGCTTTACAGAATAAGAAAAGATAAATAAAAACATAGTTTATTAGTAAATGGTATATAAAAAAACAAAACAGTACAGATCATCTATGATAAAAGAGAATAGAAAATAAGAAACTATAAAAATAAAAAAAATAAAAATGAGAATAAAACAAATTGAGAAGATGTAATTAGAACAGGCTATATGACGAAAGTGAGATTAAAAATGTCTTTTTACACCGTTTTGCTACATTTTGCTAGCCCTGAACCGTAGCCTATAACTTTAAACCAAACAAATCTTTGTACATGGTCTGTTTGAACTGTAGCCTGCAACGTTAAACCAACAACATCTCTTTACCTGGTGTGTCTGAACATTAGCCTACATGCCTAACTTTAAACCAACCAGATCCATACTTGTGCACATCTTGTAGACTCACCAGTAGAGAAAATATCAGAAATATTGATTAGGTGGGAAGAGCACTGCAGAATGTCTTTAATAGTCAGGCTCCTGAGTTGAACAAAATGTGAACTAAATTTTTGTTCATGTTTTTTCTAGGGAGGCGCCACAAACAGCTTGGCTCCTTGGTGTCTGGTGGCTGAGGGTCCTTCCCTGTGGGCAGACCTGACACCCCCAGGGCTCTGCACCACTGTGGACCAGCTAGCCTCCATCATCCAGCCCTACATGGACCACAAGTCAGCACACAAATACAACTGCCCAACGTTGGCTGTGCTCATCCTGTCTCCATTATACACTCACAAACACACCCACGCACACACTACAGTAGTCTCAACACCAGACCCATGAGAGTTCTTTCGCTGATACACTATGTAAGCTATGCTATCTATGTTACTGCATGCTGCAGATCTCTCTATGGGTCTGGGAAACTTCATGCAAAAATCTGGTGCTTAAATCCTGGCAATTCATTGCTTTCGCAAGAATCCCTGCGACACCAATCAGTAACGATTTTCGCGATCAGGCATTCCCACCCATAGATACGCCCCACACATATAACCTGAGCTAGCGTCTCTCATTTGCTGCTACGATTTGCTGTCACTCTTTCAAATTTGAACCCTTGATACGCCCTCAGAATACCAGCTTGGATGCCGAAGTGGCACAGACTCTCATGTAGTATGCGAAGCACAGCGATTCAACGTAATATTTGAGTCTGGAGAGAGACTACACACACACACACACACACACACACACACTTATAGAGGACTTATATGATTCCTAAGACATACCCACTCTCTGTTAATAAGCAACACTTAATACTATAATACTTAACAATGCAATCAATCAATCAAACTTTATTTATATAGCACAAGTCACAGCAAATGCAACTCTTAAGTGCTGTACATAAAAGTTAGAAATAGGATAAGTAAAAAAATAACACGAATTCAAGTAAAAAACATGAAAATGAATAAAGAATTATAATATAACTAACTATATGAACTATATAAGAAATAACAATAAATGTAAAAGTTGAAAAAACACACTAGATAAAATCCAGGCTAAAATGATATGTTTAAAGTTTGTGTTTAAAAATATATAGCAATGTTTTCTGCTGGTGCAAATTCCACAAGGAATGTGGACAGTTATACTTTAGTTCCAAATAATGGTTAGCCAACCTCTTTTTCATATGGTGTAATGGAGTTGTGCATCACTGTTGTTGTTTGAAGTGCTGCTGGTCTGGAGAGCGGCTGCTCCATCCTCCTCCAGGGACCTACTGGGAGTGGGAAGGTCTCTGCAGTCAGGGCAGCGTGTAGGAGGCTCCACCTACACCTTGTTAAGGTATGGTCCCTTACCTTCACAACCCTAACTACCCCTACCTCCATTAACACAACCTAACTACCCCTACCTCCCTTCACACAATGTAACTACCCCCACCCTCCTCTCTTAACACAACCTAACCACCCTTACCTCCCTTAACTCAACCTAGCTACCCCTACCCTCCATTAACACAACCTAACTACCCCTACCTCCCTTCACACAACCTAACTACCCCTATCCTCCATTAACACAACCTGACTGCCCCTACCCTCCTCGCTTAACACAACGTAACTACCCCTACCCTCCTCCCTTAAAGGGGAATGCCGCTGTCATAGCAAGTTGAGCTCAAATGTCGCTTTGTCCTCAATGAAACCGATCGGTACATACCAACATTCGTGCAGTAGTAAGCTAGCTCCTTTTTCCTCTGTGCGCGCACTCCCTTTATAATGGAGGTCTATGAAAAACTATGATAAACATGCATTTTCAAGGCAGGAAGTGCCAGGAAGCCCCTTACCGGTCTCAGTAGAATGTTGTCTTGTGAAATGAATCACCATCCCCATGTGTTGACGTGTTAGGCACGGCTAGGAGGATGAAAACAATCGTCTAGCTTTACCGCGGTGGAAGTTTACAGTGCAAAAGGTATGGTGTAGTGCGTTCGGAGAAATAGTTCTGGCTCAAATGGAGCTTTTGTTTCAATATTCGGTTTGAGAATGCGATATATTTCACATGACAGCATAATGACACTGGTAAGATCACACTCTGCGCTTCCTGCCTTGACAATGCATGTTTATCATAGTTTTTAGCAGAGGCCAATAGACCTCCATTATAAAGGGGGGCACAGAGGAAAAAGGAGCTAGCTTACTACTGCACGGATCAGTTTAATGTTGGTGTGTACCGATCGGTTTCATTGAGGACAAAGCGACATTTGAGCTAAACTTGCTATGACAGCGGTGTTCCCCTTTAACACAACCTAACTACCCCTACCCTCCTCCCTTCACACAACCTAACTACCCCTACACTCCTCCCTTCACACAACCTAACTACCCCTACCCTCCTCCCTTCACACAACCTAACTACCCCTACCCTCCTCCCTTCACACAACCTCACTAACTCTACCCTCCTCCCTTCAAACAACCTCACTACCCCTACCCTCCTCCCTTCACACAACCTAACTACCCCTACCCTCCATTAACACAACCCAACTACCCCTACCCTCCTCCCTTCACACAACCTAACTACCCCCACCCTCCTCCCTTAGTACAACCTAACTACCCCTACCTCCCTTCACACAACCCAACTACCCCTACCTCCCTTCACACAACCTAACTACCCCTAACCTCCATTAACACAACCCGACTACCCTGACTACCCCTACCCTCCTCTCTTAACACAACCTAACTACGCCTACCTCCCTTCTAGGGGTGTGCCCGAATACGGTATTCAGATGAGCACAAATAGTAGCTTTTTCCCAAATACTGTAGTACATTTGTACGAATATTGAATAAATAATAACAGTCAAATACTGTATGAGCGAGCGATACGCGCACGTTCTGTCTGCTTGTTGACATGACACGATGAGAGAGAGAGAGAGACAGAGGCACACGCGCTTGCAGTCTCGCACCTGCTGTCTTTCCAGACGTCTAGACCAGTGTTTTTCAACCGGTGTTCCGCGGCACACTAGTGTACCGTGAGAGATTGTCAGGTGTGCCGTGGAAAATTGTCAAATGTCATGTGAAATGTCAGTAATAATATACAAATTATAATAATTATTATTTTGAGAATATGACTGACTTTTTTGACTGTTTTTATTTTTCCAAATGACAACTGTCTTCAAATTTCAACGGTTGTAATTTCTGTCGGCCTATCATACGTCATTTAGGCTATGCAATCAAGCAGAAATCGCTTGGCATGTTCCTTCTCACTCAGGAATGTCACGGACATGCAGCGTTGTACAAGATAATAGGGGAACATTTGGAAAGCCTCGAGGAGAAGATGTCATTTTATTTCCCCTTAGCCTCCACTGACTCATTGGACTGGGTGAGGAACCCATACAGCTCATCTGTTCTTTTCGGAAAGAACATGACTTTGCAGGAGCAAGAAGAACTAATTGAACTGAGACAGGACCGCGGTTTAAAACTGCGCTATGTGGATTTAACTTTGGACAGTTTTTGGCTTACTGCTGCCAAGGAGTTTCCTATCGTGGCAAATAAAGCCATTTCAACTCTGCTCCCCTTTTCCACAACATATCTTAACGAGCTCAGCTTCTCAAGCCTAACTGCAATTAAAACAAAAAACAGAGAGAGACTGAGAGCTGTTGAACAAGAGCTGCGCATGTGCCTATCATCTATTCCTGACAGGATATCAATGTTGTGCTCGAACAAACAGGCCCAGATTTCACACTGAGTAAGAAGAAACGAGGCTCCGAGCCTGTATAAGATAAGTAGTAGAATCGAATTCAGAGACTTAAGACTAAATAATGATCAAACTCAGGTTTTGTAATAATAGTAGGCTATTCATAATTATAGGGATAATCGAACTCAGAGCCATTGTAAATAAATTAATGAAATTAAAAATGTTTATTAAAAATGTTAAATGCTCTTTGTTTATGTGTAGGCCTAAATGGTGACAAGTTTCATATTCATGCGCTCCATTTAATAAAAGTGCCTGAATCTGACCGTGTGTACCAGTTACTGTATATACATCTTTCCATGTTAATTATTCGTTTTGGGATGGTGGTGTGCCGTCTGATTTTTTTTTATGTCAAAAATGTGCCGTAGCTCAAAAAAGGTTGAAAAACACTGGTCTAGACAACGCGGAGAGGGAGAGAAAGTTTGGAGCCAGATAGTAGGCAGGAAACGAACGTAAGCAGCACCTAGGGCTTTTGTCCCTAGTTAACTGGTTTATTGAGACAGTTATTGGATTTTGTTTTCTTGTCGTAGCCTACCTGCTGCAATAGCCTATGTGAACTGTAGCATTTGTTTGAGCAGAGGAGGACCGGTAGCTAGCTTGTTAGCTCAGTGTACTATATCTAGCTAACGCTAGCTATTTCAGTTACCTATGCTCAGCCTCTCACTAGCCTATATAATATCCGGATATTTTGAAATATGAAATAATTATGAAAGTATTTTAACAACTGAAACACAACTGATCAAATGTTTGATCCATGTCGTTATCCATGCCAGTTATCAGCACAACAGAGTAGTCTAGTGTAGGCCTAAGATAGGCTATAATCAAAGTCCTTATCTCTGATATAACAATAATAAACTATTTAAACAGATTTAAGAAATAATAAGAATAATAAGAACTAGAAAGTACATTTCCTGGAGAAAATGTGAGGTGGGCTAGCTGCTGCAGCTGTATGTAACAGCTACTGCTAGAACTACTATGGACCAGGCAATCTCCATGCACCCACAGGCGAAGACCGTGCGCGTCTAGCCCACTCAGGGGCTGAATTGTGGGGGTCTGTGGCGTGGACAGTGGCGTGGTGGTGAGTCTCCGCCCCCTCAGGTGAGAGCCGGTCGGTGACGGTGTACACCACTCGGGCCACCTACCCCCCCGCACCGGTGAAGACCATGTGTCTCTAGCCCACTCAGGGGCTGAGTTGTGGGGCCTGTAGCACTGTAGGCCTGTAAACTCTGCCCCCTCATGTCATAGCAGCTGGGGGACAGTGTACCCCTCTCCGGGCTATCCACCTGCCCTCACCAGTGAAGGCTGTGTGTGGAGAGACTCATCCCCAGATCGTTTAGAATAAATAGTAAATGGTAATAGAATACTAAGGGGTGTGTGTGTGTGTGTGTGTGTGTGTGCACGCGTGCGGTGGCTGGTTTCTTCCTAAAGTCTACAATCATCACCACTGTCTTGAGAGCCTTGAGCTCCAGATTAGTTACATCTAATCTGTATCATTCATCTGAAGGTAGGAATATAATGCTACAGTAGTCATAGAACGGTGTCTGTACCTTTAAGAGAGGCTGCCCATGCACCCAAATTCAAATCCCAACTGACACTTGGAACATTCCATCAATTGTTTGCAAGGGGAAAGCATGACCAGCTTCAGACAGCTCCAGCTCAAAAAGTATAAATGTCTACAAAACAAAAGTTGTGTGTTCCTTTAAAGGAGTAGTAAAGGGGAAATGCATGTTTAGCCCTGTTTTAAGGTTACTTATGATCATATACAATGGTTCAGATCAAAACGTAGACAAAACTAGCACTTTTGAGAAAGTGATAATTGCTCTACCACGTTTAGGTCATACAATGGATGTGGGTGGGCACCTTAAAAAATCATTCAAAAACATGTTAAACTCTCGATTTTGATATATTTTGATTTAGAAAAATGTTTTTCAGTTTCTAACTAAATGTAGAATGTCCCCCAGTTAAGGGTGGTGGTGTGGTTCTGACACTTCAAAAATAAAAACATACAGGATGATGATGAGGAGGAATTATACTTCATAACTAGAAAGTACATTTCCTGGAGAAAATGTGAGGTGGGCTAGCTGCTGCAGCTGTATGTAACAGCTACTGCTAGAAATACTACGGACCAGGCAATCTCCATGCACCCACCGGCGAAGACCGTGCGTCTCTAGCCCACTCAGGGGCTGAGTTGTGGGGTCTTTGGCATGGACAGTGGCATGGTGGTGAGACTCCGCCCCTTCAGGTCAGATCTGGTCGAGGACAGTGTACCCCTCTCCGGGCCACATACCCGCCCGCACCGGTGAAGACCATGTGTCTCTAGCCCACTCAGGGGCTGAGTTGTAGGGCCGTGGCGTGGATAGTGGCGTGGGGGTGAGACTCCGCCCCCTCAGGTCAGAGCTGGTCGAGGACAGTGTAGCCCTCTACGGGCCACCTACCTGACTCAACCGGTGAAGACCGTGTGTCTCTAGCCCACTCAGGGGCTGAGTTGTGGGGCCCGTGGCGTGGATAGTGGCGTGCTGGTTAGGCCCCGCCCCCTTGGGTCACAGCTAGTCGGGGACAGTACAGTGACCTCTGGGCAATTTCAATGCATCCACCAATGAAGACTGTGTCTCTAGCCCACTCAGGGGTTGAGTTGTGGGGCCCGTGGCATGGATAGTGGCGTGGTGATGAGACTCCACCCCCTCTGGTCAGAGCCAGTCAGGGACAGTGTACCCCTCTCCGGGCCACCTACCTGACTCCACCATGAAGACGTCCGGGCAGTCTCCTTGCACCCACTGGTGAAGACTGTGTGTCTCTAGCTCAATCAGGGGCTGAGTTGTGGGGTCTGTGGCGTGGTGGCGAGACCACCACGCCACCACGAAGAGAAAGAAAGAAAGAAAGAAAGAAAGAAGGATGGAAGGATGGAAGGATGGATGGAAGGATGAAAGGAAGGAAGGAAGGAAGGAAGGAAGGAAGGAAGGAAGGAAGGAAGGATGGAAGGATGGAAGGAAGGAAGCAAGGAAGCAAGGAAGGAAGGAAGGATGGAAGGATGGATGGAAGGAAGGATGCAAGGAAGGAAGGAAGGATGCAAGGAAGGAAGGAAGGAATGAAAGAAAGCAGGATGGATGGAAGAAAGAAATAAAGAAAGAAGGATGGATGGATGAAAGAAAGAAAGAAAGTAAGAAAGAAGGATGGATGGATGAAAGAAAGAAAGAAAGAAAGATAGAAAAAAAGAAAGAAAGAAAGAAAGAAAGAAGGATGGATGGATGGATGGATGGATGGATGGATGGATGAAAGAAAGAAAGAAAGAGAAAGAAGGAAGGAAGGAAGGAAGGATGGAAGGAAGGATGGAAGGAAGGATGGAAGGAAGGATGGAAGGAAGGAAGGAAGGAAGGAAGGAAAGATGGAAGGATGGATGGAAGGAAAGGAAGGAAGGAAAGAAGGATGGATGGAAGGAAGGAAGGATGGAAGGAAGGAAGGAAGGAAGGAAGGAAGGAAGGAAGGAAGGAAAGAAGGAAGGAAGGAAGGAAGGAAAGGAAAGGAAGGAAAGGAAGGAAAGGAAGAAAGGAAGGAAAGAAGGAAGGAAGGAAGGATGGAAGGAAGGATGGAAGGAAGGATGGATGGAAGGAAGGAAGGGAAGAAAGGATGGATGGATGGAAGGAAGGAATGAATGAATATGAATGCTACCACAATAGTCATAAAAGGGTGCCTGTACAGAGAGCCTGCACGTGTCCCCAAATTCAAATCCCAACTGACACTGTGAGCATCCTCTCATTCACTTCAATGGAAAGGCATGTTGGCTTCAGACAGCTCTCTCTCAAAAAGTATAAATGTCACAGCCTAGATATTGACACCGTAGGAATCCTGAGAAAATGTTGAACATTTTAGGATATGATATGTCCATGTAGCTTAAAAACTGTAGGCATGGCGACGTGTTAGAAAAAGGGTAAAAATGCAAAATTAGCAGCTCAAAAGGTAGAGTGTGGGCCCATACGTTTCAATGGGGAGCGCAGTTGCCGAACAAATCGTCATACAGCGAAAACTACAAGTCACACGGCTTAGATACTTATATTGTACGAATCAGCACAGTTATGGGAACGTTTCGATATATAATATGTGTATGAGCTGTTAAAACTGTAGGCATAGCGACAAGTTAGAAAAAGAGTAAAAATGCAAAATTAGCAGCTCAAAAGCTAGTGTGTTGCCATACGTTTCAATGAGGAGCGCAGTTGCCGAACAAATCGTCATACAGCGAAAACTATAAGTCACACTGCTTAGATACTTACATTGTACGAATCAGCACAGTTGTGTGAATGTTTTGATGTATAATATGTGTGTAAGCTTTCAAAACTGTAGGAGTGCCAGCAGTTTACAAAATGTGTGAAATTTTCAAAGCAACTGCTGCCACCACTCTAAAAACATAAGGTTTCTGAACATTCCACAAGCAGTTTCAATAGGACAAAAAAATGTTTTAAAAGTTAAATTTCTTAAAAACTATAACAAATATCAAAAATCTGAATGGATCCGATCAAGAGCTGAACGTCATGAACATTTTAAAGTTTGAATGAAGTTTCTAGCACAAAGTATGAAGAACTAGTTAACGTCCAAAAAAGCGGGGAGAATAATAAAGAAAGAAATAGTGGGAATATCACAAGTTGGGCTAGCTTCTGCAAGCTAGCCCACCTAATTAATGATAATAATACTAATATATATAAACAGCAATTCTGATGCGTTGAAAGCACAGCAATTGCAATGCGAATTAATGAAATTAATTGAAATGACATTTCCCCTCAGTTTAAACCGTTTTGAACCGACTTCCGGTTTAAGCCCCGCCCAATTCCACATACGAATAATTAGCTGTCAAATACAAATACAAATAGTGGGCTCCCGGCACACCCCTACTCCCTTCACACAACCTAACTACCCCTACCCTCCTCCCTTAACACAACCTAACTACCCCTACCCTCCTCCCTTAACACAACCTACAGTAACTACCCCTACCCTCCCTTCACACAACCCAGCTACCCTTACCCTCCCTTAACAACACCGTACTACCCCTACCTCCCTTCACACAACCTAACTACCCCTACCCTCCTCCCTTCACACAACCTACAGTAACTACCCCTACCTCCCTTCACACAACCTAACTACCCCTACCCTCCTCCCTTAACACAACCTACAGTAACTACCCCTACCCTCCCTTCACACAACCCAGCTACCCTTACCCTCCCTTAACAACACCGTACTACCCCTACCTCCCTTCACACAACCTAACTACCCCTACCCTCCTCCCTTCACACAACCTACAGTAACTACCCCTACCTCCCTTCACACAACCTAACTACCCCTACCCTCCTCCCTTAACACAACCTACAGTAACTACCCCTACCCTCCCTTCACACAACCCAGCTACCCTTACCCTCCCTTAACAACACCGTACTACCCCTACCTCCCTTCACACAACCTAACTACCCCTACCCTCCTCCCTTCACACAACCTAATTACCCCTACAGTCCATTAACACAACCTGACTACCCCCATCTACCCCTACCATCTTCCCTTAACACAACCTCACTACCCCTACCTTCCTCCCTTCACACAACCTAACTACCCCTACACTGCCTCAACACAACCTATATCTACAAAAATCCCTTAATTAACACAACCTAGCTACCCTACCTCCCTTCACACAACCTAACTACCCCTACCCTCCTCCCTTCACACAACCTAACTACCCCTACACTCCTCCCTTCACACAACCTAACTACCCCTACCCGCCCTTAACACAACCTAACTACCCCTACCCTCCTCCCTTCACACAACCTAACTACCCCTACCCTCCTCCCTTAACACGACCCAACTACCCCTACCCTCCTCCCTTCACACAACCTAACTACCCCTACCCTCCTCCCTTAACACAACCTAACTACCCCTACCCTCCTCCCTTCACACAACCTAACTACCCCTACCCTCCTCCCTTCACACAACCTAACTACCCCTACCCTCCTCCCTTCAAACAACCCAACTACCCCTACACTCCTCCCTTCACACAACCTAACTACCCCTACACTCCTCCCTTCACACAACCTAACTACCCCTACCCTCCTCCCTTCACACAACCTAACTACCTCTACCCTCCCTTAACACAACCTAACTACCCCTACCCTCCTCCCTTCACACAACCTAACTACCCCTACCCGCCCTTAACACAACCTAACTACCCCTACCCTCCTCCCTTCACACAACCTAACTACCCCTACCCTCCTCCCTTCACACAACCTAACTACCCCTGCCCTCCTCCCTTAACACAACCTAACTACCCCTACCCTCCTCCCTTCACACAACCTAACTACCCCTACCCTCCTACCTTCACACAACCTAACTACCCCTACCCTCCTCCCTTCAAACAACCTCACTACCCCTACCCTCCTCCCTTCACACAACCTAACTACCTCTACCCTCCTCCCTTCAAACAACCCAACTACCCCTACCCTCCTCCCTTCACACAACCTAACTACCCCTACCCTCCTCCCTTAACACAACCTAACTACCCCTACCCGCCCTTAACACAACCTAACTACCCCTACCCTCCTCCCTTAACACAACCTAACTACCCCTACCCGCCCTTAACACAACCTAACTACCCCTACCCGCCCTTAACCCAACCTAACTACCCCTACCCTCCTCCCTTCACACAACCTAACTACCTCTACCCTCCCTCCGGCTGAAATCCCACATGCATGGAAAGCAGCTATAGTGCATCCCCTTTTCAAGGGAGGAGATCAGGCTGATCCTACAGTAACTGTTACAGGCCCATCTCTATACTGCCTTGTCTATCAAAAGTGTTGGAGAAACTGGTAAGTAATCAACTTACCAATTACCTGGATGTTTCATATTCTGTCTGGTGTTCAATCTGGTTTCCGATCTGGCTATGTTGTGTCACTGCAATCCTCAAAGTGACATCACTACCGCTTTAGATTTAGATTTAGCCAACACCTTGGACACTGTCGACCACTCTATCCTTGCTGGTAGACTGGGCAGCATTGGGGTCTCTTTTCACTCACTAGCATGGTTCTCTAACTACCTTACTGATAGGGTGCAATGTGTTAAATCAGAACAATTTCTTTCTCTCAGCCCCTCCCTGTCACTAAGGTTGTCCCCCAGGGCTCGATCTTAGGCCCCACACTTTTTTCAATATAAACAATATTGCTTGCTCTGTTGGAGACTCATCTATCCACCTCTGTGCTGACGACACAGCTCTTTATGCTGTTGGTCCCTCCCCAGATGTAGTACTTGCATCACTCCAGGATAGCTTCCTTAAGTTCCAACAGGCTTTCTCCACCCTAAGCGTCCTGCTAAACACCACCAAGGTCATGTGGTTCTGTAGAAAGCGTTCTGGACCCCTTCTAGCCCATGATATCATTAGCCTTGACGGGGCTATCCTGGACCAGGCCACTGAATACAAATGTGTGTCTCTCCTTGTCCAGGTGGACTGTGTGACTGTGTGGTGTCTCCCTGTCTTTCCTCCAGGTGGACTGTGTGATGTGTCTCTCATGGTCTCTCCTGTGTGATGTGTGCGTGTCTCTCTCTCCTCCAGGTGGACTTTGTGGTGTCTCTCTCTCTCTCCTCCAGGTGAACTGTGTGGTGTCTCTCTCCTGGTCTCTCCTCTGTGATGTGTCTCTCCTGTTCTCTCTCCTCCAGATGGACTGTTTGACTGTGTGGTGTGTCTCTCCTGTGTGATGTCTCTCTCTCTCTCTCTCTCTCTCTCTCTCTCTCTCCTCCAGGTGGACTGTGTGGTGTCTCTCTCCTGGTCTCTCCTGTGTGATGTCTATCTCTCTCTCTCTCTCTCTCTCTCTCTCCTCCAGGTGGACTGTGTGACTGTGTGGTGTCTCTCTCCTGGTCTCTCCTGTGTGATGTCTCTCTCTCTCCCCCAGATGGACTGTTTGACGTCTCTCCTGGTCTCTCCTGTGTGATGTGTGTGTCTCTTTCTCTCCTCTAGGTGGACTGTTTGACTGTGTGGTGTGTCTCTCCTTGTCTCTCCTGTGTGATGTGTCTCTCTCTCTCTCTCTCCTCCAGGTGGACTGTTTGACTGTGTGATGTGTCTCTCCTGGTCTCCTGTGTGATATGTCTCTCCTGGTCTCCTGTGTGATGTGCCTCTCCTGTGTGATGTCTCTACTGGTCTCCTGTGTGATGTGTCTCTCCTGGTCTCTCCTGTGTGATGTGTTTCTCTCTCTCCTGCAGGTGGACAGTGTGACAGCGTGCGCGGACACGGCTGCGGCGTGCGAGGCCAGGATGAGGCTGGTGTTCCAGAGAGCCGAGGCCCACCGGCCTTGCGTCCTGCTGCTCCGGGACCTGCAGCTGCTGGGCCAACCCCGGGACGGCACCGCCGAGGACGCCAGGGTCCTGACCGTGCTCTGCCGGCTGGTCACCAGCACCCCCACCAGGTGGTTACTGCCTTTTATTTATTTAACCTTTAATTAACCTTTTATTTAACCAGGAAAAAGGGTGTCTCATTTAGATTAAAGGTCTATTTTACAGTCCTGGCCAAGACGAGCAGCAACACAGTTAAGCCCTGGTTATACTTTCCTCGTATGCGAGGGTCCACGTGATGTAAATGTTGTCATCAGAGGCTCCGTGTGGACATCCACGTGCCTCCCATTTTTTGCTACCGCGCAGACTAGTACCACTAGTAGCCCTCTATGCTATGAGAGCACCAACTGCCGTGCCTTCCAAGTGGACTACAGAAGTAGTATAAACAGAACCCCTACACGTCCACGCTGTCCATGTAATGTTACGTGTCTATTTTGGAGTATAACCAAGTCTTCACATGGTTTCAAACGTAAAACAATGACAATTAAATCAACAGAAAATGGAGGACAGTTTACAGAATCATGTCTTTGCACTTTCCTGTGCTGCACCCTGTCCTATCCTTCATCATCATCAGTGTATGCCATTACCCTAGTCAAATTCCTAGTATGTGTAAACCATGTACATGGCGAATAAACAGATCTTGAATCTCTGCTTTGAATCATCTGCAGCCAGATGTGCTTGATTCTATATAATTTAAAAGCATTTTAAAGGCATCCAGAGAGACCAGCTCTTGAGGGCTCAGGTTGTTTTGCAGCTGGTTCCAGGCTAACAGAGCAGCATACCTGGGGTGCGTTCACATTCAGTGAATATAGCAAATTTTTGCAAACTATTTTAAACTTTTTTCAGTTAGCTCTGTGTTTGCTACGAACGGTCTGGGAATGTAGTTTGCAGTGAACAAAAATAGATGCTGGAAAAATAAAGCTGCCCTTTCTTCTACTTAACGTTAAATTAGGTTGTACTAGCGGGACTACATCCAAAATATATCATCCAAACCAGGCTCTCCCCCGAGATGTGAGTTTAGGACCAAGTTAGAAGCTTGCGTTTGAACCCCAGTCTGTGGTGTTACTTTAAACTGCAGCTTGCAAGTCTTCAAAGTAGCAAAGAAAGAAAGAGTCCAAACCATGATACTTGATCCGTGAATGGAGAGTTGTATGTCATGACCTTTGCCCTCCACGTCTCTCCCACACACGCCCAGCGTGGCAGTGGTGGCTGCGGTCAGCAAACCCCAGCAGCTGCCAGCGGATGTGATGGCTGCGTTCGTCCACCAGGTGGTGATAGAGAGCCCTGGGGAGGATCAGCGTAGGGCCATGCTGGCCAGCCTCAGCCAGGACCTGCCCCTGGGGAAGGACTTCAGCCTGGCCCGCCTAGCTAGGCACACTGCTGTGAGACACCACCGCACACCACCACACTAGGGACCACAGACGCTGCTGGTTTGGTCCTTATGTCTGCAGTCCTCAAAATGCACTAGAGAGCAAAATACTCTTTTTTTTATTTTTTTATTTTAAATTGTTTTCCTTTTTTCATATTATGAAAATTGGACAACAGTTTTAGATCACGAAATAGTCCTATTTTCTTGTCAAATAACTGTGAACAGCTCTGAATCTCTGAAGCCCTTTTTCTCTGCTTAGTGATTTCAGGTGTACCGACATTCACCAAAGCATATCTTCAAATATTTTCAAATATCAATGTATGAGACATAATTTGAAAGCTAACAGTTTACACTTTCATAATCTGTAAAAACTGAAAAATGACCTTGCCCTACTTGGGGACCAAATGACCAGCGGCTGTCACACATGCTGATAGGGGGGAGGAGGGAATATGGACCAAGGTTGGGTCATTCCTTAACACACATCCTAAGGAAGATCTACAACTGTACTGTCTTTACAGTGTATGTGTCTACCTATCTCCTACCTACCCACCCACCTAACCACCCACCTACCCACCTACTGACCTACCGATCGACCATACTTTTTCTTGTGTTGTTGCCTATTGTGTCTTGTAGTATGTCATGTTGTCCCCTTAAGAAAAAAGGACCACCACACACCAGTGTTCGAGCGCATTGCACTAAACTCTAGATCAGGGGTCGGCAACCTTTTCTATCAAAAGAGCCATTTTTGGCCAAAAAATGAATACAAAATCTGTCTGGAGCCGCAAAACATATTTGAGCTTAAAATTAAGGTCATGCTTCCCCTTAGATGTATTTTCAGGCGTGGTGGTATATGCACCTAGGGGGGACACATAAAGGTGGGCAGGGGTGTCTGGGGGTCCAAGGGGGAAATTTTGAGCATCAAACACTACATTTCCTGCATTCTGGTGAATTTCTATGCAGTCTGCTGCTATCTAACCTGACGCGCCAGATGGTTTGCTTCGCATAATCATCTGGGAAATCTCCTTTGGTATTGTTTGGAAAAGGGCAGACACTTTCAAAATTACTTGGCAGGTGATTGGATGAACCATCTGTGTATCACCATCTATCACGCGCTAACTTCAACCACTCCCCACTGTCGTCGCACTTAAACCCACCCTGCCTGTTTGTATTTCAAATTCCTCACAACCAACGCTGATTGGCGACATCATTTTCTGATCTGGCACAAACAGATCTTTATGGAGAGTATCCAGACTGATTTGCCAAAGGAACAGAATGTGAGCTCACAAAATCAGGATGGTCACGCAAGGCTAGCTGCTATCTAGCTAGATAGCTAACTTGAATGCCAACATGACCATTTATTTGAGTAATAAATACATTTATTTAATAGTAATATATTTAGTATTAGTAATAAAGTTATTCATTTCCATATAATGTTTGTCAAAGTCAGTGAGCCACTGTAGAGGGGCTAAAGAGCCGCAGGTTGCAGACCCCTGCTCTAGATAGTAGTTAAGTAGCTTTTTGCTGTGTAGTTGTTAATGTCCATGTTGATGGAAATAGGTGCATCTTGTCTGCATTCTTCAGCACTTTGATAAAGGAAAGCGCTCTTCTGTTCCTCCTGGCAGGGCTTCGTTCTGGGGGACCTTAGTGCACTGCTACACCAGGCTGGGAAAGCTGCCCTCACAAGGCTCCTTACATCCTGGTAAGCTCCCTCCCTCCTTCTCTTCCACCCTCTCTTCCTCTCTCTCCCTCCCTCCCTCCCTCCCTCCCTCTGTCTCCGTCTCCCTCCCTCCGTCTCCGTCTCCGTCTCCGTCTCCGTCTCCGTCTCCCTCTCCCTCCCTCCCTCCCTCCCTCCCTCCCTCCCTCCCTCCCTCCCTCCCTCTCTCTCTCTATCCCTCCCTCCCTTTCTCCCTCCTTCTCTCCTTCCCTCTCTCTCCCTCCCTCCATCTGCACACCAAATAGGCTAGCATTGCTCTGATGATATGTTTGCACAATTTACTACAGACAAAACCTGTTAGGTACACACTAATTTGGTTCTCTGTAACTGCCTTCAGCTGTTCCTTGCTGTTACTAATATGTGTTCTAGGTAGGGTTGCAAAATTCCGGGAATATTCAAAGTTGGAAACTTTCCATGGGAATTAACAGGAATTTATGGGAATTAATGGGAATTAACAGGAATAAACTGGGAATTTGGGGGTTATTGATACCAACTGTATTTACCTTGTCATATACAGACATAAATATGAACATTTTGTTTTGTCATAAGCAGACATGCAGGCAAACATTTCTAATATACATTTTAAAAATTAAGTTTTTACAGGAAAAGAGTCTCTTGCACACCTGAATAAACTTCTCAGTGACAGGTGCATAGGCAGAGTGTTTGTAGAAAAAAACGTTTCGGTCGCATATACCTGACGAAGGTCACACGACCAGGGCTGAAAATTAACACCCGCCACCTGCCAATGGCGGGTAAAATTTCCATTTGGCGACTACATTTCGGAGCCTATCCGCCACTCTGGCGGGTAAATGTTTGTACCAATAGAGTCATGTAATAAATTATGCGTGCGATGTCGCCACATACATGCCATAGACCGGCGTTCTGTTTGTTGTGTGTTGCACTTAAATAGTTCCCCCACTGCACCAAATAAAGTTTTCAGTCACATGACTGTTGCGGAGCCTCACGCACTAGGAGAGACTGGTCACGCGAGGCTACTCGCGCACAGAAAATCTTTCCCATTTACCTCAGAGGACGCGCACTACTACAGTCAACTACTACAGTCAACTACTACTTTACATGATGACAGGCTGTGAATATGTTACAGTATATGTATTTTGTTCATAAACACATAAAGACCATGAGGTTAAGGCTTGGATCATTTATATCTCATATTTGTGTAGGGTTAGGTAGTTATGGATAATTCTACACCGTGGAAGTGAATTCAAATTAATAATAGAATTTCTATGAATTGCAATGTTTCTAGGCATCGAATTGAAACAGATGTAGGCCTATAATGTGACAAAAAAGGCAATTTATTATTTTGGCCGGTAAAAAATATACTTGGCCGGTGGATTTTTTCATCTACCAGTCCCATTGGCAGGTGAGCCAAAAAGTTAATTTTCAGCCCTGCACACGACTGAAACATTTTTTCCACAATAATCACTGGGCGGATACACAAATTAAAAGAAAACATTTGCCATACTTGGACCGGCTTCCTTCCCTTTATTTCTACTTCTCCTGCTGGGTTTCACTATACCGCTGGTGGCTGCGCGGTAATGTATCAGTCTAGCAATGCGTCTTTTGATATCAACTTTTTTTTTGGTGCTGTTTACACCCAATATTGTCTTATGTTTCTATAAACATAAGACAATATTGTAATACAAAATCATATCTGATTCATGAAAAACAAATCAGATAAGCACTGTATTAGGAAAAGTTACATTTTCTTAGCCTGGATCCTGTGGTATTAGCCTATATATAAATCATAAGCTACCTGCACATCTGGGTTGAGGTTTTGCCCCTTGAGTGTCAGGTTTCACCAACTATGTGTTCTTTTTAATTTGAGTGTTGAAGCAAATGAAAAAAACTGTATTATCCGTCACATAGCAGGATTATACAAAAACTACCAGAACAACAAAACTCAATGGAGGGATGTAGCATAAGCCAACTTAGAACCCATCCAAGAGACATGGACACAGGACTAGTGCCCTTCTACCCCTCCCAGAGACATGGACACTGGGCTAGTGCCCTTCTACCCCTCCCAGAGTCATGGACACTGGGCTAGTGCCCTTCTACCCCTCCCAGAGACATGGACACTGGGCTAGTGCCCTTCTACCCCTCCCAGAGTCATGGACACTGGGCTAGTGCCTGTCCTTTTTACCCCCCAGAGGAATGAACACTGGTCTTAATTTCTGTATACAGTATGTTCAGTTGTGTTCATACATGACCACCTCTAATAAAAACCACTATCAGTTACACCATCAAAAAGCTTACTACTGTGTGCTATGTATATATATAAATCAAAGGAGTGGAACAGAAGTCCAAAATTGAATGTGGCATCAACAACAAGCAGACTATTTGTCGTTCCAAAATAGTTGTGACTGTGTGAAAATATCCCTGTTGATCTCGGATGGACCTGCGCACTGGCTTCCATGGCATTAACTCCTAAAAGTGTCCAAACATAGAAGCGATTATGGAAAGCACAAGTCCGAAATCGAATGTAACATCAACAGCAAGCAGCATATTCGCTGTTCGCAATCGTTGAACAGCAGTTGTCGGAAGTTGTCTGACTTAAACGTCTCTTTTGGGCTGTGTTACCATGCGTGAAGCACAGTGTTGGCCTAGGCCTTCTCAAAATGATGAGAAATAGGACTACTCCATACACACAGATGGATCATGAAAAAATGGGCCGCTGGGCCTGGACATGTAGAGCCCCCCCCCCCCCCCCTACCAACCCCCCCCCCCCCCACCACCACCCTCCTACATTCACCTGCATCTCAACAGGATTTACAGCACAGGGACCCTCAAAGCCAACAGCACAACAACTAGAAATAAACCTCTATTTCAACAACACAGGATTTACAGCACTGGGGCCTCATTTATCAAAGAGCGTGTAAATTCAGGTGTAAAAGAGGGCGTACGACGAAAACGAGGAAAAGGCGAAATGTCGCGTACGACGAGAATATTTACACGCTTTTCGGATCTATCAAACATGGCGTACACGCTGCTGCGCCGATTCCTCAATGAAGAATCCGACGGTGTCGTAGAAATGAGCGGACGTGCACGCGCCTCGTGTTCCGCCCTCTCCACGCCCAAATTCAACCATATATGGTCAAAACTATGACAGCGCACAACGTGGATACCCCGGAAGGAACCGACATAATATAGCGTGGAGCATAGGAAAGACAAATACGTTTATGGAAAAACGCGGAAAGAAGAGAAACTTTTCGGAGACGGAGGTGCATGTGCTTGTTGGTGAGGTCCACGCGAGGAAAGAAAATCATCTTCAGAAGGTAAGCTATTTGTACGAGCCTACATTTGTCTGATTGCTCCTACAGTTTAGGTAGCCTACTGTACGTTTCGTGCATCCTGTATGTGGCGTCGGCTACACGGACATTCTGTATTATGTGGCTGTGAGGAAAGCAAACATTCCACACATTCTGTGGTAGGCTATGATTGATTTAGGACCAAAAACAGGGAACGATAACACAGATGACCACTTCATAATGTTAGACCACATTAAACATTTTCCCCTCTAGGAAATTAAGACTCTCATCTAAATCACCCGGTAAATCACACTTAAGCATTTATTTGGCTGCCAACAGAAAAACATATCAATTGAATATGGCTACACAATAAAATGTTTAATGCATAATCAAGTTAACAGACAAACTCAAAGAAAATGACTGAAATTGTTTCTCCAGACTCTGACGTGGGACTCAGAGGAGGGGGAGTCTGCAGTGGTCCTTGACCTGACGGTCGTGCTTCCGCCGGTTGCAGCCTCTACATCCAGCGCCACGACCTCCAGTGCCTCCACCTCCAGCGCACCGGCCTCCACCTCCAGTGCCATCTCCAGCGCCTCCGTCTCCTTCTCCACCGCCCACGCCTCCACCTCCGGCTGCCAGCGTCCCTGCCTCAAGGGTCCCTGAGGGCTGGGCTTCCTCTCAGACGCTGTGCTGGAGGCTCATGACCCTAGAGGCCCAGAGGGACATGGCAGAAGGGATTGGGGCAGTTGTGGGGCAGTTGTGCAGCAGTTGGTGGAGGTCACCACACTACACCACCAGAGCCAACAGGACATATAATATGTCCTTAATATTCTCGTTGTACGCGACATTTCGCCTTTTCCTCGTTTTCGTCGTACGCCCTCTTTTACACCTGAATTTACACGCTCTTTGATAAATGAGGCCCCAGTGCTGTAAATCCTGTGTTGTTGAAATAGAGGTTTATTTCTAGTTGTTGTGCTCACTGCACTTCATTCCCTCACACATGCTGTCACGGACCTCACACTGTCACTCACTACCACACTCACGGACCTCACACAGTCACTCACTACCACACTCAAGGACCTCACACAGTCACTCACTACCACACTCACGGACCTCACACATTCACTCACAAACCCACTCACACAGTCACCCACCAACAGACAATAAAATGGTAGAAATGTGAACCTTACTTGTTTGTGTCTTCATAGCTGGCGCATGACCTCAGTGTGGGCCCTTTGGCCCCGCTGGTAAACCTCATGACGGGGAGGGGGCTGAGGGCTTGGGTCCTCATTTTGTGGTGGGGTCTTGACTGATTCTCATTCTTATCAGCTTTGAATATACATCTTGGCAAACATAACAGAATGATGTACAAGGAGGGGACAGATACCTAGTGAATACTATTGGTTGCTAGTAAAAAGACAATAATGAGGGCTTGGTATAAGGTGGAACCCCCAACCAAGGAGCAGTGGTGGGTGTTGTGGAGGAGATTTATGAGATTTATTTATGCATTGAGGATGCAGGAAGGAAAGTTTGAAGGGAAATGGGAAAAATGGATGGATTATAGAAGGAAGTGTGATGATACCACTAATATTAAAATTGTCATATTTGAGTAAGAAAAAAAAGCTGCATGGATGGAAGTACCCATAAGCTGTTATTGTAAGTTTTTATGTTTTATTGTATTGTTGATGTATGGATGGAAAATGCTAATAAAGATTAAAGTAAAAAAGACAAAAAATATGTATCTTGGCTATGCACACGCCAACAAGCCAGCCGTCACGCGCAGCGCCTGCCTCCAGTCTAGCCCCTACCCTGCTATGCGCCAGGATGAATGAGTCATGCGTGGAGCCAGGCCACCGTGCCACTACACCTTTGATGAGCATGACGGCGTCACATATGATTTGGGTATTTATAGTGTGCACATTTTTGCGATTCACATAGACGTATTCATTCACTGATGGTGCCCTTATGTGGGTGCAGTCGCCATCGCCGTCACCTCTTTGGAGTTCTATCTCGGCCAGTAGGCCGAGTAGCGCCGGATTCATTTAGGCTCGCATTACGCACAGGAGGACTGTCATTTATATGCTTACCAAACAGCAAACAGGTCCACATGATCACATATTAATGACAATCTAATTGGTCAATTATTGCCGTTTGATGGAGTGCCTGCATTAGGTGTGTGACATATAGCGCGGAAAGGTTTGGGACAGCGCATAGGTTCAGTTTGGGGAACAAATCCATATCGGACCATTAATGAGCCGGTTAGAGGACACGTCTAATCTTGCATTGCGATATATGTTGGTGCTGAATTGGGCTATTAGCCTACATGATTGTGCGTTCATGAACTGTCGCTCTTATTCTCTCCATCAAACATTGTAATTCACCGACGCACCACCTGCGTCGCCAGTTCCCCCTGTGTTCAAAAAGGGTGTAGAAAACCGTGTAAATCGGTACGGCTACTTGAGAGGTGTCCTACAAAAGCGTGTAGAAAGGCGACTAAATTTTCGCCCTTTCGGCTTGATAGATCGCGCTGTGGGGGGGGGGAAATGGCGTACGCCTGAAATCGCGGAAAAGACCGTGTAAAAGAAGGCGTACCTCAATGATAAATGCACCCGAATCCATGTGCACTCATCAATCATCCACCCGCCACCCACCCGACGTAATTATCTTCTAAAATTTAGAGACCCGCACCCAACCCGCCAAACATGAAGTTATTGTATTTACATTTAAATTATGTCCAGCCGTTCGTGCTCATTCGCTTTTCATATAGGTGCATTTTCTTGACTTTTTTTCTAAACAATTTATGACTAAGATTATAGGCTCGCTTTCGCAGGATCTCGGTTGACGAAGTGGTCGAGGGTATTTGAGTGAGCTGCTGGCAGGTCTTCGCGCTTTCTCCCAGTTGTTATTATATAAAATATATAATTATAGTAGTTATTAAATATGAATATAACTGACAAATCCCCCTGAAATTAATCACAATGTTGATTTATATTGGCCCACCTACCCGCGGATGCGGATATCCGCAATATTCACATCTCTAATCCCCACCCAGTGAGTATGCACTAGGGCGGGTCATACTTGTATTTTTTTGAAAATAAAAAAGGGGTCTATTTCCTGTGTTTTTAGTGGGGAATCCAAATATGAAAAAAATGATAGGATAACTCTAAGCTAGGTAAAATTTTAAATGGAAAATTGGTAAATTGGCGATTATTTTGCTATTTTTCTGGAATAATCTAACTTATATTGGATACTTTTATTTTTTACTTACTGATGGGACATCAGTTGTGACCATATTTGCTTCAGTTGTGGCCATCTTTGTTGCTGGAGGTCATCATGATTCTGAGAGATTTGCTCTCCTTATCCATCCATTTTCTGTTCTATTACGGCAATTTGGTATTGTAGTGCCATAGTGCAGGAGATTTTTCTTATTGACAAAGCCATATCACATTTACATATTTATTAACAGGTGAACATACATATTTATTAATTGCATATATATGATTTGATACAATTACAAAGCTCAATCTCCTGACTTCTTGAACCTTGCCAGGTTGTACAAGTCCGTTTATAACTGGATACTTATTACAAAGCTCAATCTCCTGACTTCTTGAACCTTGCCAGGTTGTACAAGTCCGTTTATAACTGGATACTTATTACAAAGCTCAATCTCCTGACTTCTTGAACTTTACCAGGTTGTACAAGTCCTGATTTGAGTCATTCTTGGACATCAGCCTCCTGCTGGTCTCCTGAGCCCTGATCGCTCCATCCCTCTTTTCCTGAGAGAAGTACTTGGCTGAAGCCTCTGTCACCATTTTAACAACCCTCTCAATGCTTTGTGTGTGGCAAGGCCAGTTGAGCACCTCCATGGGAGTGTTGATGAAGCTCTTCACCTGCAAAGTGCTTAGGGAGCAGATGAGAGGTGGCTCTGATACTCCTTCTGACCAGCTCACTAATGCTGGTGCCTCACTGTTGATGTCAGGTGTCTTTCTGATCCTGACAGAGGAGTCCCCCAGCTGGGTATCTCTGTCCCTCTCTCCCCTGATCCTGACAGAGGAGTCCCCCAGCTGGGTATCTCTGTCCCTCTCTCCCCTGATCGCCAGGATTCTCTCCACCCCATTGATCCTCTCCTTCTGGTCCTCAGAGCACAGCAGTGTTTGGATGATGATTTCACTGTGGGCATACCAAGCAGATCTTCTCACAGTTGGCATCACACGATCGAGCACCTCTTTCCTCTGGGACTTGAGGCAGTCCAGCTGAAATAGGATGTGCCTAGGCCCTTAGATCCAGCAGTGCTTGATCTTGGCATTGAACCAGCATGGATAGAACACCCCAATGATGAATTCCACGATGAACTGCAGATTCTTCAGGTTCTTTCCTTTAAGTCCGTGCTTTGACACCCAGAGCCTGAGAAGTCTGTTCACTGTGGTGAGCCAGCGGCTGTGGTTCACTGGTCCAGTCATCCTTGTGGAAAAACTCCTTCACTGACTGCACAGACTATTTTGTAGCCATAGTGTTGGTCCGTTGAGAGATCTTGAATGACCTCATCGAAAGTTGTTTTCATCAAGCTGTCTTTATGAATCGCTAGTTGTGCTTTCATAGAGCGAGGGCTTGTTGTGATTTTTCACATGCCTCTGTAATATGATCTTTAGAAACGTCTTTAGAAACGAAATAGCTTCTCCACTTGCTCCAGCACGCATGCGCACAGCGCGCAAACTGGCTATTCTCCGTCTGTAGGCTAGACTTGCTGCTCACATTCTCTACACGACAATCGGCGTCCATCGTCATCCAAGTCATCTTCTATATCCTCAAAATCTGATAAATATTCAGGCATATTGCAAACAATATTCCAGGCACCAACAAGCCAATCGTAGAGTAGAGAATGTGAGCCGTGAGTGTAGCCTACAGACGTAACGGAGAATAGCCAGTCTGCGCGCATGCGTGCTGGAGCAAGTGGGGAAGCTATTTCGTTTCTAAAGATCATATTACAGATGCATGTGAAAAACCACAACAAGCCCTCACTCTATGTACGCACAACTAGTGATTCATAAAGACAGATTGATGAAAACAACCGTTTCGCGGCAGAAAATAGATTTTTCAGAAGCTGCATTCTCAGTGCCACGTCCGCCGCCATTACATGGATATACTTGGCTCGCGCTGGATTTAAAATTTCTTCTACAGGCCTCCGAATTACACCAAAGTTATCTCGGTGAGTCAAACGTCTTATAATATGCTGTAAATAAGGTCCAGGTTGTCAAAAACGAGCATTCTCCTTATATGTGACGGTGCTCCATTTTACATGTACGTTTTTTTGTCAAGATCTAACAGATTGAACCAATTGACCTTGTGACCTGCACCTGTGTGATCTGTCTTGAGTTCACAAACTTTAATAGCGCCATCTTTTGAGTAGTTTCTATAGCCTTCTCATTGATCTATGGAAAGGTAGCCTACATTCCCACCCATTAGATTAACGAGTAGGCTATAGAAAATATGTAGCCCACACAAGCTTCTCTTTTTCTTTTTTAAGATGTGGAACCCTATAAACTGTTCAAAATATTATTCTTTTTTTGTTTGTGTAAAGAATCTCATCCTAAATTTCTATCGGTGTCCCTGGGAGAAGAAATGCAAAGGGCCCCCTGAGCTCTTGGGCCCCTGGGCCTGGGCCCGGTAGGCCCGTTCCATAATATGTCTTTGTCCATACAAGCACATAAAAATAATCGGATCTTGCCTTCAGGAACATTAAAAACAATCATAAATCATGCAAAATTTAAGGCCACGTCTTCATCAATTAGATCGGCATGTGACACAAAATTAGATATGCTCCGATCATTAACGCCCCCCGCTTGAGAGGGAAGTAGCCTATATCAAAACAGATTTGGCCTGCACAGTATCAACAGTAGTTTAACGTTATCAACAGTATAGAATAAATGACAAACATACAAGTGCGTATAGGCTACTTGCAACAACATAGGAGATATGATGACGATAAATTCAAATTTCCATTACCTTCCAATTCATCACGCAATGTCATACAACTTCAGACAATGACGGATAGCACTGCATGTCTTTTTCCTCCCACAAGCTCATAAAATAAATCCTGGTCACACAAGTCTACATTGGCAGGGTCGGCTGGCAACCATAAACAAACATTAATCAAGGACTTAAAATGAACTGATAGGACTACATAATGGAACATTTGGACTGATTATTCAGTAGAGAATATTCTTATTTTAAGTGTCTACTCTTGTTTGGGTTATGATTTTAAGCGGTTTTGTTTGGGAACCTGTAAACATTGGGTAGCCTATAGTTCAAGTTCATCCTAGCTAGCCTTATTATTATTATGATTATGATGATGATGATTATTATATAGCCTATTACTATGTTATTCTAATCCCTTTTGCAGTAGGTATCAATGCCTTTGTTTTGTTTTTTAAACAGGATCTCATTTGGGGTGCACTGACCGTGCGCACAGTGTTGGCCTAGACATTCTCAAAATTATGAGAAAGGCTTACCTCATACAGGCACATACAAATCATCTGACGTTGCCTTCAGGAACATTAAAAACAATCATAAATCATGCAAAATTTAATACCACGTCTTCATCAGCATGACACAAAACTGGATATGCTCCAGTCATTAACGCCCCTGCTTGAGAGGGGCAGTAGGCTATTTCAAAACAGATTTGGCCTATAGTAACCACAGTATAGTAATCAATATAGAACACAGGATAAAAAGGTAAAAGCGTTTATATATCAACAGCGGCAAATATACAAGTGCTTATGCCTATAGGCTAACAACTTCAGAGATATGATGGCAATTCCAATTTCCATTATTATTATCTTCTGATGCGCGACTTGAATTGCATTCCTTCGCAAGTGGCGAGTGCGTTTTCCTCCTTATCACGCAATGTCAGGCAACTTCAGGCAATGACGGATAGCACTGCAGTTTTACTGCATGTCTTGTTTCCCAACAAGCTCATAAAATAAATTTGGGTTGCACATGGGCCTAAATCTGCAGGGTCGGCTGGCAGCCAGAAGGACCGAAAATAGGACTATAAAATGGAACATTTGGACTGAATTACATAACTGAATAGAGAATATTATTATTGGAAGTGTCTACTCTTGTTTGGGTTATGATTTTAAGTGTTTTTGTTTTGAAACCTGTAAACATTGTAGGCCTATAGCCTACAGTTCATCCTAGCCTAAGTTAAGTCTGCTTGGCTGTTGTTGTTTTTTATGTGACTACTGTTATTATTATTAGGTGGGCTAGCTTGTAGAAGCCAGCCCAACTTGTGATATTCCCACTTTTTCTTTCTTTATTTTTATTAGGTGGGCTAGCTTGCAGAAGTGATATTCCCACTATTTATTTGTTTCTTTATTAGTGTGAATGCTTTGGAGCATTCACACTATCGTTATCCAGTTCTTTATAGCTTATTATTCTTACTTCTTCTTCCGTACGTTTTTTGGCTCTCTGTAGCTCCTTCATACTTTGAGCTACTTGAACCATTCAAGTATGAAAATGTTCAGCTTGTTAAGGACATTATCGGAATCCTTTCAGATTTTTTATACCTTTTATACTTTTTTAAATATTCAGCTTTTTTCAACATTCTTTTTACAATGGAAGTCTATGGGCGGACCTTGAAATCTTCTTCAGCTTTGAAACCTATCTTCTTCATTTTTTGGGCTAGAAACCTCATTCAAACTTTAAAATGTTCAGGACCTTTAGCTGAGTAAAATCCTTACTCAGATTTTTTAAATTCCTTATAGTTTTTATGTAATTTAAGTTTGTTTTGGACCTTTTTTAACATTGAAGTGGATGTGTGGAATATTCAGTTTTTAGTGTGGCAGCCTGTTTTTTGAAAACATCTACACGTTTTGTAAACTGCTGTCGCGCCTACAGTTTTAAGAGCTCATACACATATTATACATTAAAACGTTCACACAACATTCATACAATGTAAGTATCTAAGCTGTGTGACAGTGTGCACAGTTTTCGCTGTAAGACGAAGATCATTTCAATATGAAAGACCTTTAAGTGGGATGTTCCAGGAGGTTGCCTACTGTAGCAAGTCGTCGGTCTTCATGATGCACTGCTATGCTAGTTTGCTGTGTAGATCCAGAAGCGGGCATCTCTTCCTGTTTATACCGGCGATTTGAAGCAGCTGGTCAGTTCACCCCAACAAGAATAGCCAAGCAAAGGATATAAATTGAACCACTAATGTTACTGCTGGTCTTGAAACAACTATTAGCATAGTTCCATATGAGAACACTCCTGGGTCCAATTTCGTACAGTAGATCAGCCTGTGTCCACGTAGTTGTTAGTTAACTGGTACAGTAGTTAGCTAGCTAGCTGACCCCTGACGTCTGACCCCTGTGTCACGTGGATGGTGTTTGTTTACGTTGCATATGAATACTCTGCTAGCCAGCTAGTTAGCCTACTGTATTAAACCTCTTCTTGTCCCGATACCTTGTTCCATATGAGTCAACAGATATAGACCCGACAACAGTTACAGAGATAGATACTATAGATAGATAGGCTTTGTTAGTAATAATTCAATTACAACCAGACAGAAAACAAGGAGTTTGAGTTCACATAGTTGTGGATGGTGTTTGTTTACGTTGCATGTCTAGCTTACAATAGCTTCTCACGCCGTTCACTACCATTCAATATTTTTTCTGATTTAAGGTCCCATGACGGTTTTCTCTTCCTGCTTCTGCCTAAGCCCTCCACAATACCACAATACAACGGTGTCATGTTTTACTGAAGGAGAAGTGAAGAAGACGGTAGCTATCAGTGGCTAAAGCAGTTAGCTAATGTTAAGATCATTCCAGTAGTTAGCTGTTTTGATGCTAATGCGAGTTCGTCTCCGTTCCTGCCCGAGAAACAGAAGTTGAAATAGTCAAAATAGCTACAGGAATCATCGTTGTAAAGTTAGCTATCTGCTTTTTAGCCACCGACAGCTACCGTTAATATTATGGAAGCTGCTGTCGTGAGCTAACTTGCTATCACAGTCTTATCGTGCAGCTTCACAGGCTGCTATTAGCAGACAGCACAAAAGTTGACAATCACACTTGCACATCATTAGAATTCCAACCATTTATATGGGATTTATCATTCAACTAAACATGGAACCTGAATACTACCTGATATTTCAACCTGCTGCCATCAGTGATCAGCGCGTCTGCTTGTTTGCATCATGAATAATCTACGCAATGACATTCTATGCAGTGTTGCCAACTCTTCGGTAAGGGAAGTAGCTATTGGCTGTCCCAGAAGTCGCTAGAAGTAGCTAGATGGCGGGGGTATTTACAAACTTGTTTTTTGTTGTTGCTGTATAACATTAGCTTTTTCTTTTTTCTTTTTTTTTTTTAAGAGTACAACCCTAGTAGCCTACATGAGCCAAGTGATGATGATGGGCATGGAACAAAGAATCAAACTATTGACTTATTTACAAACTTGTTTTTTTGTTGCTGTATAACATTAGCTTTTTTCTTTTAAACAACGTAGGTCTGTAAACCTAAAGAAAAACGGGAAAAATATAGCCTACATGGCTTAATTAAAACTTAACCTAATGTCACCAGTATCTAGGTAAACTAGCCGTTTTTGACAATATTGGTTGTTGCGGGAGGGATCCCAGCGCGTGTGGTGTGTGTGTGGGCGAGCAAGGGAGAGAGGATGTGAAGGCAGCAAAAAAGGTTTTCTCTCGTCGTGACTCGTGAGCTGAGCTCACTTCCTTATCAACACAATAATTCTACAAATGACCAGAAAAAGTTGCTAGATTTGTCGCTAGTTGCTTTACATGAAATAAGTCGCCAGGGGGGTCTGGTAAGTCGCTAAATCTAGCGACAAAGTAGCTAAGTTGGCATCACTGATTCCATGTAGTGTCCCAAAACTGTTAAATCATTCCCTATGTAGTTCACTGAGTAACACTACATAGGGATTAGGGAGTGAGTGAACCATTTCAAACACATCTCTGGTCAGCTCCGTTAGCCATCTTACTCGTCCTGATGCCATGTTCCATATGAGAACACTCAGTTAGCCTACTGTATTAAACCTCTACTTGTCCCGACACTTGAGTTAACAGATATAGACTTGACGGCAGTTAGAGATAGATACTATAGATAGATAGGCTTTGTTCATAGAAATTCAATTACAACCAGACAGAGAACAAGGAGTTTGAGAACAAGGTAGGCTCATCTAATGTGCGGGATGAGCTACAGCAATGGGTCAATGAGTAGCCTAGTATTACTGCGCCCTCTATGGGCGTGCGAGCGGTGGTGCGGAATGCCGTAAAGCGTCTGTTAGAATAACGCGGGTCAAGTTACATTCTTATGTTCTCACATCTGTACATGACTTACCGTTTTTTAAGTATGGCGATTTGTTCGGCAACTGCGCTCCCCATTGAAACATGGTGCTGCACCAACTTTTGAGCTACTAATTTAGCATTTTTACCCTTTTTCTAACTTGTCGCCATGCCTACAGTGTTTAAGCTATACGGACATATTATACAGAGAAATGTTCTGCAAGTTCTCAGGATTCCTATGGTGTCAATATATAAGCTGTGACATTTATGGTTTTCGCGATAGAGCTGTCTGAAGTGGACCATGTCTAGGATCAGAGTGTCATTTGGGATTAGAGTGGTGGCAGCTGTTGCTTTTTTTGAATTTGTGTGCATGTGCAGCCTCTCTTAAAGGTACAGGCACCCTTTTATAACTAATGTGGTAGCACAGAACACCGCCAAAGTGGAATAGAGACCCATGATCTTCACTGGTGGGGGCCGGTGGGTAGCCCGGAGAGGAGTACACCGTCCCTGACTGGCTATGACCAAAAGGGGCGGAGCGTCGCCACCTCACCACTATTCACGCCACAGGCCCCACAACTCAACCCCTGAATGGGCTAGAGACGCACAGTCTTCATTGGTGGATGCATGGAGATTGCCCAGCGGTCACTGTACTGTCTCCGACTAGCTGTGACCCAAGGGGGCGGGGCCTAACCAGCACGCCACTATCCACGCCACGGCCCCACAACTCAGCCCCTGAGTGGGCTGGAGACACATGGTCTTCACCGGTGCAGGCGGGTAGGTGGCCCGGAGAGGGGTACACTGTCCTCGACCAGCTCTGACCTGAGGTGGAGTCTCACCACCTTGCCACTGTCCACGCCACAGACCCCACAACTCAGCCTCTGATGAGCTAGAGACACATGGTCTTCACCGGTCGGGGAAGGTGGGTGCACAGAGATTGCCCGGATGTCCATGCCACGGGCCCCACAACTCAGCCCCTACGTGGGCTAGAAACACACAGTCTTCACCAGTAGGGGCTAAACTGTCCCTGACCGGCTCTGACCTGAGGGGGCGGAGTTTCGCCACTATCAACACCATGGAACCCACAACTCAGCCCCTGAGTGGGCTAGAGACAAATGGTCTTCGCCGTTGGGTACATGGAGATTGCCCGGAGGTCAATGCCCTGCCCCCGACCCGATGTGATCTGAGGGGGCGGATTCTCGCCACAACGCCACTGTTCACGCCACGGGCCCCACAACTCAGACCCCGAGTGGACTAGAGACACACGGTCTTCACCAGTGGAGGCAGGTAGGCAGGTTCACTGTCCCTGACCGGCTCTGACCTGAGGGGGCGGAGTTTTGCCACCACGCCACTATCCATGCCAAACACCCAACAATTCAGCCCCTGAATGGGCTAGAGAAACACGGTCTTCGCCGATGGGTGCATGGAGATTGCCCGGTCCATAGTAATACTAGCAGTAGCTGTTACATACAGCTGCGGCAGCTAGCCCACCTCACATTTTCTCCAGGAAATGTACTTTCTAGTTATTATTTTTATTTCCAGACCAACATTAACTATAATATCCACAAAGATACCCTAGATTGGTATAGCTCAAACTCGCAAATCACCTGTTTGATTGTTATAATGTGAACGCATTTATTGTATTATGGTAAATTTCCTTAAAGTTTCCAGAAATTTAGCGGACATTTTCCACCCCTTTGCAACCGTAGTTCTCGGTATCTGCATTTCCTGCTGTGGTCACTACAGCCACAGTGTTGTTGTAAGTTCTCCACTGTTGACGTGCTCTCCCGTCTGTGGTCAGTTTTGTTGATGTGCTCTCCTGTCTGGTCAGTTTCCCAGCAGGGGCCAGTGTGCAGCAGGAGGAGGACCTGTGTGCATGCGGAGTGACCATCTTGGCCCAGGACTTCACCCTGGCCCTGGACACCCTCCAGGAGGCCCACTCTCTAGCCATCGGAGCTCCTAAGGTAATGATGATGCAGTACTTAACATCAACAAGAACAAGCATGTTACCAACAAGCATCTGTATGAAGGGGTCACCAAGGGAGAGTGAGAAAATAGCAGCCAGGAGAATGAGGCTGGCAGGTCACTGCCAGAGACACCAACCAGCACACCAACACACGGTTCAATCACGAGGGCGTCGTGGATGTACTTAAGAAAGATGAGAGAGCGGAAAGTACTGGTGAGCTAGCTAGATAATAATAATAATAATAAATGTTATTCGTTTTGCACTTTACATTTAGAAGAAAATCTCAAAGTGCTATATAACAGGTGTTTAGATGCATGGAGTATCGGGATGACTGGAAGCGCAGATGGAGGGCTCGTTCAAGGATGATCTAGAGAGATGTCATATGTCACACGGGCTCCATCCATGCACATGTTGTCTGTTAGTTTCTCCCGTTAATCAATTAACTTAGGTAGAACTAAATTGGGCAGAACTAATGTTTTTCATACCTGCTCCTGGTGCTATAGCTAATAATCTGCTACTAATCAATGGTACTTTACTGTACATGTTCAGATTCTGTAATTCAAAGCCCTATTATTAAATTGTTCTCTCGTTGTGCTGACAAACTCGCCCTGGTTAGTTTCAAATAATGTTAGTAGTTATTTTCGTTTTAACCCTCTTCAGTGTTTCCTGTGGAACTGATCTTGGTGTGGTGGTGTGTGAAAAAAAGAGTCTGATTTCGAAACGGAAAAATCGGGGGATCGGAGACCACCCTTCTTCCTCCCTTGTTCCTCTCTCCTGTCCCCTTCCTTCTCCTTTATCCTCTCTTGCGCTCCTCTCAACAACCTCTCTCTCCTCTTCTCTCTCACCTGTGCCTCCACTCTGTGCCTGTGCCAGTCCTGTCCTTTCCTACCACAATCCCTGCCTCTGCCTAAAAAAAACAAATCAACAGAAGAGTAGTTCTTTAAAGATGGCTTAACTTATCTCGTAAGGCTGGTAAAGTCCTAGAGCTTAAAATGTAATTAATTACATGTAACTGGACGGGATAAAACAGTAAACCCACACAAGCACTTAATAAATCATATGGTTTATAGACATATTTTAATCAAATGTATTGTAGGTTACCATTATAACAGCAGCTGTAGATAAATAAATAAAAAGGTAAGCTAGTCTTTAAACATGCCTAAATAATTTGTTGCTTTTTCTGTTATTTTGATAGCCATATTTTAGGTGGCTGGAGGAAGATTAACGCAAGCTAGTGTTAGTTCTGCCAGCCAAAAAGACGGTCGCACAATCCATCAGGCAGCGCTGCGCCTGACTGAAAGTTGCAGAACCTACTCGCGCTTGTGGTTTATGTCTCCTTGACAACGCTCGCTTGAAGGGCTGACTGACGGACAGACAGACAGCAGCGCGTAGCTCAAATGGAGCAGGCTCCGCTTCGGCTCAAAATGTATTTTCAGATAACGTTACGTAACGTTAGCAACACAAGGCCAATTTACCATATTCATTTTTTTACTTGTCCGATCAGACACCTGCATGAGGCATTCCTCTTGCCCGAACAGAGTTTACTGGTCCCTAGGAAGCGGGCAAAACTGTTAGCCTACAGGTAGCTTGCCTTGTTCCTGAATCCCCCTGATGTGAATCATGGCTAGCCGGCAATAACCTAGCCTACCTGACTGGTCTCATCATTCTCCTCTCTCTTCCTCTTCAATAACCTAGCCTACCTGACTGGTCTCATCATTCTCCTCTCTCTTCCTCTTCAATAACCTAGCCTACCTGACTGGTCTCATCATTCTCCTCTCTCTTCCTCTTCAAAAACTGTCGTATGCCCATCTGGAAAATTGTATTGATATATTAGGTTATAGGATCCGCTAGTTGTCATCAGGGAATTATAAAACCAAAGGCTTTACCAACGTGCTTGAGATGGGCAGGAGCTGTCGGCACGTCCCACTGTAGCTATAACAGCACTTAGATTACTAACATAAATGTATTTTAGACAGTAGGCTAGGCATTTTGAGGAGTAGGCCTAGGTGCCAGCACCAGTGTTTGGCCCAATTCAAACACTGGTTAACACTATGGTAATATTTGAGCGTCAATAGCCTACCTATGTTTCGTTGTAACCTCATGCCGCTCACTGAAGAAAAAATCCCTTCACGCGTCACCCACACGAGTCTTCCGATCACCTCAGAAAGGAGCAGCATGGAGCGGCCTATAGGCTAGTCTTATTGAAAATAAATAGTCCTAATGTTGGCACGACAGTGGTTTTGAAAGCGCATTTAGGCAGAAATATTTAAAAAGTTTAAGATTTTTAATTTAAGACTTTTATATATATAGCCTAATTTGTATTATTGTTTTTTGTATCAAATGTTTGGTGTGGCGGCAAGGATCTTGCCGTGGCGGTGTGCCGCGGCAAGACCTTACCAGCGGAAACGTTGCTCTTTATGCAGCCTAGGCCAACGGTCTGTTCTTCCTGTTTACATGGTAGCCGTTGCTAGGAATGCTGGATAGAGAATCTAGCGTAGGTGGATTAGAGAATCTACTGAAAATTTTTTCGAAACGCACTGGGGCAAGTTTGTCAGCGCAACGAGGGAACAATTTAAAAATATGTTTGAAAGCCATCACTTTAAACATTTTGTAAGTAAAACGTAAACATGCAAATATCTTTTAACGTAAGCTTTGCTTCGGAAAATTGATTGTGGTAATGTTATATATGTTGGGTGACTAGTTTAAGGAGATCAAATCATATTTATACCGGTATGGTCCTTTAATAAAGCAATCTTGAATAACTCGAAGAATTACAGTAGGGCTCCTACTATGTACCCTTAATCAAAGGCTAACAGTGTGATGCTGCATTGGTGTGTGCATGTGTGTGTATGTGTGCATGTGCGTGCGTATGTGTGTGTGTCCAGATCCCCAGCGTGCGCTGGCAGGACGTGGGCGGTCTCCAGCAGGTGAAGAGGGAGGTCCTGGACACGGTGCAGCTGCCTGCGGAGCGTCCGGAGCTGCTGTCCCTGGGGCTCCACCGCACCGGCCTTATGCTGTACGGACCCCCGGGCACCGGCAAGACCCTGCTGGCCAAGGCTGTGGCCACCCAGTGCTCCATGACCTTCCTCAGGTAGAGACACCCCCACCCCCCTCACTCCATGACCTTCCTCAGGTAGAGACCCCCCCCCCCCCCCACTCCATGTCCTTCCTCAGGTAGAGACCCCCCCCATCCCCTCGCACCCCACCCTTTCACTCATCCTACGTATTCATATACTGCATTCGTTTATGGTCGGAGGTGACACGATGCAAGTGGCAAATACATCATCACTAACACTATATTGCCAAAAATACTCGCTCATCTGCCTGCGCAGTCATGTTGGAACAGGAAGGGGCCATCCCCAAACTGTTCCCACAAAGTTGGGAGCATTGAATTGTCCAGAATCACTTGGTATGCTGAAGCATTCAGAGTTCCTTTCACTGGAACTAAGGGGCCAAGCCCAGCTCCTGAAAAATGCCCCCTTCCTGTTCCAACATGACTACGCACCAGTGCACAAAGCAAGGTCCATAAAGACATGGATGAGCGAGTTTGGTGTGGAAGAACTTGACTGGCCTGCACAGAGTCCTGACCTCAACCCGATAGAACACCTTTGGGATGAATTAGAGCGGAGACTGTGAGCCAGGCTCCAACATCAGTGTCTGACCTCACAAATGCGCTTCTGGAAGAATGGTCAAAAATTCCCATAAACACACTCCTAAACCTTGTGGAAAGCCTTCCCAGAAGAGTTGAAGCTGTTATAGCTGCAAAAGGTGGGCCAACGGTCATATTAAACCGTATGGATTAAGAATGGGATGTCACTTATGTTCATATGCGTGTAAAGGCAGATGAGCGAATACTTTTGTCAATATAGTGTATGTGCGTTCAAGCTACAAAGCCAGAGATGGGAGCTAGCTAACGCTAGCCAGTCAGTTACATTACTTGTTAGCTATTCTACCTATTAAGAGCTACAACAACTGTTTGGTCAGTGTCAAACAAAGTAAACTGTTGCAATCCAACAGTTAACAAGTGAGACACTTCTTTTTAGCCAACGTTGAGATGAGGATGGTTGATGGTTGGTCCATGTCGAAATTACGTCAAATGACTGGCAGTTGAGAAATCATACCCGAGTTTGCAACTAGGAACTCTTGAGTGCACCGTTGTATTTGATTTTTCCTAGTCGCAAATTGCGACCTTCGAGTTATAAGTGAATGCAGTATTAGAGTCTGCTCACGCTCTAAGGCTTTATCGGTGTCCATTGCTGAAGGGACAGTGTGAGAAGGTTAACCATTCCATGCCCTTGTTGTTGTGGTGTAGCGTCAAAGGCCCGGAGCTCATCAACATGTACGTGGGTCAGAGTGAAGAGAACATCCGGGAGGGTAAGTGATGCTGAGCACCGATCATGTTAGTCACACATCCAACTAGGGTCACAAAATTCCATGAATATTCCATGAATTAATGTATTTTGTTGGTGTAACTGAGGTGAAATGGTTAAACTCACTCCTCAGCATAAATATCGCCCACTAACACCATCAAAGAGTAAGCTTTTTGGTGGTGTAACTGGTAGTGGTGTTTATGACAGGTGGTCATGTGTGAATGCAAATCAGAGGACCTGGGTATGATGCCAGTGTGGACAAGTGGCAGGGGGAAGTGATACTGATGAATGATTCACTGACACCTGTTAGATCAGCACGGCAGTTGTTGAATGTGTAAGTGGATAAAATAATCAGACAGAACACAACACAAAAAACACTGTCACTATAACAAGAAAGTACATAAAACATAATTAAATACAAAATTTAATTTTAATGGATTTGAGTCTAGTCTACTACAGACTAATCACTATTTCTTCTGCATCAACACTACACTTACTACATAGAGTACATTACTACACTATAAACTACTCATTCTAAATAAAAAATTAAAATGTTCAGGTCTGTATTCGAAACCTGGACCCCAGTATTCAAAGTCCTATGCTTTCCCACTACACCACCAAAGGCACTGTGAGTATCCAATCAATGGAAGTGGCATTGACAAAGACCTGAGCCTAAATCCAAAAGTGAAAGTGAATGGGCAAGTTTTGTTTTAATTTGTGGATCTAAGTTGGCCTATGGTACACCCCTCCTCCGAGTTTCTTGAAAGTCGGTCTGGTAGTTTTTGCGTAATCCCTCTAAAGAACCAACTAACCAATCAACACCCGTGACTGAAAACATATCCCTCGCCCTGCGACGCTGTAGCCGGCCGGAGGCAATTAATGGGAATTACCTGAAAAATAGTTCCTCCAGTCCATATACGAGCAGTCTGTTTCCAGGCAGGCACAGGGAATACTGTCTGACCCATCTGATATTCCCCATGCTGAATTTGATCTTAATAAAGCGTCTCAACCATTTCAAATTTTCATTTATGCTGACCTCATTCGGAATGTTAGGTGCGGTTGTAGGGGTTGTGCAATGTGTTTTTGTGTGCTTTTTTTCACTTGGCATGTGCAATATGGGTTATGTGCAATATAGTATGTGCAATATGTGGTATGTGTGATGTGTTTTCTGTTTCTGTGATAGAGGCGATCTATGTGCAGCATTGAGTCCATGATAAATTTCTCTAAGGGGACAATAAGGGGGGATAAACCATATTGTATCGTATCTTAAAACAGAATTTATTCCCGTTAATTCCCATACATTTCCACTTTATTCCCTTAACTTCCCATAAATTCCTGTCAATTCCCATGGGAAGTTTGTGAATATTCCTGGAATTTTGCAACCCTACATCTAACCCACATTAAAATCTCTAATCCTCTGTCTCAATGTTCTCCTGAGCTCCCACATTAAAATCTCTGATCCTCTGTATTATTATGTAATAATCTCTAATCCTCTGTAGTATTATGTATTATGTAATAATCCCTAATCCCCTGTATTATGATGATGATGATGATTATTATTACTAGTATGTAATCATCGCTAATCCTCTGTATTGTTATTATTATTACATTACATTAGTCATTTAGCAGATGCTTTTATCCAAACAATAATTGCATTTAACGTAGGGAAAGCCAATGTACTACTACTTGCCAGAACTCATAAGTGCATCTTTCCTCTAAAACAAGTGACTAAGAGCATAATCTAGTGCTGAAGGCAAAGTGCAAGAATAGCAATCTAAAGTACAGTGCAATACAATACTATACAATAAGTGCTTAGGAGGGAGGATTGTTATGTTATGTTATGTTATTTTTATTTATAATGCGCCCCCCAACCAACTGTTACATCAGCCCGGGGCGCAGCCTAGGTACAAAGGGAGACAAACAAAAACAAAGGACTGCAAACGAACAGATTAACAATAAACGCCAGGAATTGGAGAGTGGCTGGCTGCTGTCGGGCGTAGCGCCGCCATCATGCTTCCTAACAAAGCGCTTCACAATACAAATAACAGATAAAAAGGAAGAAAGAGCGACATACAAAATGCAATACGACAATTACGACATACAAAATACAGTACAAGGCAATTACAATGGGAGGGAAAGGGGGGGGGGGATGTGCGTGTTTGTGTGTGTTTCTGATTCCGTGAGTTCAGTCTGTGTGTATGACTGAAGGCCTCTGGCTGAGGAGACTCGGACGGAATGTCTTAGCGATAACAGCAGGTTGCTATGGAGACGTCCTCGATCAGCCTCAAGACCAAAAGTCAACAGGAGTCCATGAGGAGGGAAGGGAGGAGGGGGGGGGGGGTGCAGCGCCTCTTTAGCCTGTGAATCTTCAGGGGAGTTTGGGCGAAACGGCCTTGACGGCCGTCAGGGAGCCAAAAAGTTGATTAGATGTTTGGGTTAGGGAGAAGAACAACAGATTCCAATGGTCATTCCTCTCTGTAACGCTTCTCTTTAACGAGCCTGGTCCTCAGCTCTGCCACGTCGCCTTGCATAGCCATGAGTTTCTCCAACACGGTATCAATCTTACGGTTCAGTTCAGAAATCACCACAGGTAGATTACTCACTGCTCTGCCCAGCTCCGTTAGCATGACGTGCACCCTTTGGGCTAGAGTGGCTGCCGTCTTTCCAATTCTTCGATAGACCAGGGCAATGCTCAGTCCGAGGAGCAGATGTCCTGTTATCATTAAGGCAAATAGGTAAATGTCTTCAATGTCCTCTATGGAAAGGAGCGCAAGGCACAGAACCTGCCACTTGTCCCACGCGTCCTTGGTGTAGCCCGCGGCAAATGTCCCGTCTGGGCACATAGGTTCCCCGCTCCTGAGTTTCGTGTTGAAAAGATTTTGTCGATTGCGTTGAGAGACCAGCTTATCAATTCCATGTTTAGATTCGAAAATACACAGAAAAAAGAAGAACTACAAAGTAAGAGGAGATAGAAAAATACAAGAGCAGGAGCAAGCAACAAAAGCGTCTGCTCTGAACGAAAGCCGGAAGAAGAAGGATTGTTGTAGTACTTCTTGAAGAGATGAGTTTTGAGCCTGCGACAAAAGATGGGCAGCGACTCTGCTGTCCTGACATCAGTGGGCAGTTCATTCCACCACTGCGGGGCCAGGACAGAGAAGAGCCGTGACCGTGTCGATCGACTGCAGGGGCCTCGGAGGCCCTGTAGGCCCTGTGCCCTGTAGGCTAGCGCCAGAGTTTTAAACTGGATGTGAATAACAGGGAGCCAGTGTAGGGAACGGAGAAGGGAAGTTTTGTGGGAGAACTTGGGGTGGTTGAAAACAGGCGAGCAGCAGCTTTCTGGACAAGTTCCAGCGGTTTAATGGCTGACGCCGGGGCCCCAGCGAGGAGGGAGTTGCAGTAGTCCAGGCGGGAGATGACCAGGGCCTGGATGAGTATCTACGCCGTTTCATCAGTGAGGAAAGGGCGAATCCATATCCATATTATTATGTAATAATATCTAATCCTCTGTATTATTATTATTATTATTATTATTATGTAATAATCTGTAATCCTCTGTCTCAGTGTTTTCCAGAGCTCGCTCTGCAGCCCCCTGCGTCATCTTCTTCGATGAGCTGGACTCTCTAGCCCCCAGCAGAGGGCGCAGCGGAGACTCGGGAGGGGTCATGGACAGGTGAGCTGGTGTTTTTTTTTTTTTTATACAGGTAGACAGGTGAGCTGGGTGGTTTCTTTATAGGTACAGATGTGGGAAGTTAGAAATGTCACATGCTGCAGCATTTCACGTCGCGGTATTTGGCAGGGAAATCCCGTTGGAAATCTCGTGGGATTTCAGACGGGTGTTATTTCGTTTTAGTGATGCACCATCGCCAGGTGGCGTCTTTGAGTAGATTTAGCAGGCTGGGCTCTGTTTTTCTCCTATAGTCTACGAATGAAGCATCATTAAGTTTCACATTCTTTAATTTAAATGCTCTGTTGTAAAGCACTTTGAGCTGCATGTATCTGTATGAAAGGTGCTATACAAATAACGTTTAATTGTTATTATTACCTTGTTCTCAAACACATGTTTTCTCCATCTGGATGTAATTTAATTATTACGAACACCTATAATATATCTAGGCCTACAGTAGCCTATCTATCTCGGTAACTGACGTCGGGTCAAGACGTGGTGGCTGTTAGGTCAAATGCATAAAATAACAGTATTGTAAATATATTTGTTAGTAAAGATGTGGTGAACGTGGGGGTTTTGCGTTTTGTTTCTGGAACGCATTCAACTGGTAGGCTACTCGTAAACCCCGGAAGTAAATTTGAAGACGGGGCACCAGCTAATGTAGCCAAGTCTGAGCGCAGTAGGCTATATGGCTTCAGCACGATACAAAGAAAAAATAAGCTTGATCGACTTGTGGATCCATACAAAATTGACATAGTCGCCATGAGTAAAGATCACTCATTGCCAATCATATCCGGACATTAACTATCTTGTGCATAGATAGCGGCAGGTTTGACAGTGAGTGCCTTCACATGCACAATATACACAATATTTTGTTATTTGAATGATCTTGAATATATATATATTCAAGATCATTCAAATAAGAAAATATTGTGTATGTTTTTATTTATTTATACCGGCCGCCAGTCGTTCCATGAACGGCTATAGGGAATGCGCAGTTTCGCGCTGGCTACAGCCTATTATATGCACAGTTTCGCGCTACGTAGGCTATTATAAATAAGTATTATTCATTGGGGGAGCTTGGACTCGCTGGGGACTGGTGGAGAGACGCAGAGCCTCCCCAGACGCGACATCTCCAGTTGGCTGAAGAGCTGCGCGCTCTGGCTCCGGCTGCGCCCCTCGCAGTGTCCACAGAAGAATACCCCCACCAAAATACCTGCATGGTGAAGACAAGCTGCCGAACTGTCTACCAATGCATGAAGTGCACCTAGCTGTCTGTGAGAGGCTATAGCAGAGGATATGTGCGAAGTGTATTTGAGCTGCCGCCTCCACCGTGCGTAAGAGCAGAGCGCATCAACTCGTGTATAGCTACAACTAGTAGCCCATAGCCAATAAAACGGCTTATTGTTTTATTCATATATCAACTAGATAATTCGATAATAATGAGTAGCCTAGTAGGCATAAATTAATTCAATAGGGCCAAATAAGCCTTAAGTTGTAGCCTAGGCTACAGAACAATCACAAGACGCATAGGCCTAGTCTATCGTAAAAAGCGTTCTCATAGGCCTATATTAACTTAGATAATTATTAATTATGCTCAGGTCATAATGTCCGTCGAAAATAATTCCCTCTAAGCAGAATTTGAATTGTATTAAAATAGGCTAAAATTAAATTTCCACATATTCTGATTCCTTCTAGGTCTATATAAAAAAAAACATTTTGTTAATGTGTAGCCTAGGCTATAGGCTTCTGCGATGAACAAAACAGCCACAATGTAGCCTGCTTAGCGAGCGAGAGGGCAGTCTACCATAAAGTGTAGGCTATAGCCATGTAATATATCTAGACTACATGCATTGTGGTATTTCTTTATATAGGCCATCCTGCAATTGTTTCTCAATAAACAGTTATGTCATCCTCTGAGTCCGAATGTAGGCTAATAGACCGGCAGCTCTAAATGCCTTCCCAATCAATGAGACATGGTTGTAAAAATGATGTTTTATTGATGAAAAGGGTAAAACTTAAAAACATGGAGAGTCATTGCATTGATCGATGCAGTCCGTTCAAATAGGCATCAAAAGATAAAGTAGGCCCATTTAAAATGACCAATTACATCTTTAAATCTTCAGCCTATCCAACTGGACCACTCCAATGAATGTTGAACGTAGCCTACTTTTATTCTTTAGGTTTCACAGAATCGGCCTACAATGTCCACACATGCATGCGCCATCTGACTAGCTCGTCACTCGCCAGCGAACCTGGACTAGACTATTGTAACCCCCCCCCCACCCCCCCAAATTCTTTTATATTCAAATAAACTGGATGAACCGGTTTCCTAGCCCTGGATCGTGGGGAGGGGGGTAGCCTGCGTTAGCGGGTGCTTTGCCATGACCGGCCATTGAATTCGCTAGTTTGATTGATAGATGGATTTAACGTCCAAAGTAGATTGTGCAAGTATTGTATAGGCCCATGTGTAAGAGATGAATGGCTGTAACCATGAACTCAGCCAGAGGTAGGCCCTACTGTAGATTATCAGCATTATCACCAGTCTCAATTTATGTCTCAATTTATGTGTTGCCATTCATTTAAACCACCATCTCATCTAGACTACTTCTGTTGCTGCATTTTTACATTTATGCTTTCATGATTTTAGAGCGCAATAAACATTTTCCACGATTCCAATAAGTCCATCCATTCATCCAACTTTGTGCTGAGCGCAGCGCAGGCTGGTAGCCTACTGTCAATGATCACGACTGATGCACTCCCTTAACACCTCTCGCAACTTCCCAGACCATCAAGAGAATTTCAATATGAAAGACCTTGGGATTCCAGGAGTCAAGGCCGTTTCAGACGGGGAGCGACATTCCGCCTGCGTTCTCGCTCGGATCAGCGAGCAGCGGGGAAAGCTGACTACAATTCAGCTCTTGTCGCGGGCGGGCGTGTGCAGCCTAGTTCCATATGAGAACACTCCTCGGTCCAATTCCGTATAGTAGATCAGCCTGTGTACTTTCAACGAATGTATTATTAGACATAATATCATAATAATATATATAGCCAACGACCTCCTTAGCTGCCTGCCTGATGGTCTCAGGGCTAAAGAGACCGCGCGTCGTTCCTCACCCTAACTATTGGCATGCTATCAATGAAAGAAAATACATTCTAAATAAACATGGTTTTAGGCTATTGTTTTTATGTAGGCCTATAGGTTAAGCTATTTGTGTTCATAAGGTAACGTCATTGTAGGCTACCTATAGCCTATAATCCAATTGACTGGAACCAGGGGGTTTGACAAAAGTTAAGAGGCAAAATAATTTGTCTTGACTGCATTCAAGATGTATCTTTCACATTAAAACTACATACAAAGCTGACCAATAGCATTAGAAAGATCTCTTCAAGAGCTTTCATTTCACCTGTTCATTCTGCCCAAATGTCACTCGCGCACCCCTCTGGTTCTAAGCCCCGCCACGGTCTCCTGTCATTTCTCCCTGACGACTTGCTCGCACGAAACTTGAAACCTATGTTATCATGTAGCCAGTAGATATGCTAAGAAAATTGCATATGTTTGCAAACTAAAACAAGTGAACACAATTTTACAATCAAAAAATGCTTATGAGACCATTATTTTAGTTATATGGGGCAAAAGTAGTTTCTCTTCCTGCTTCTGCCTAAGCCCTCCACAATACCACAACACAACGGTGTCATGTTTTACCGAAGGAGAAGTGAAGAAGACGGTAGCTAGCAGACAGCACTAAAGTTGACAAAATCACACTTGCACATCATTAGAATTCCAACCATTTATATGGGATTTATCATTCAACTAAACATGGAACCTGAATACTACCTGATATTTCAACCTGCTGCCATCAGTGATCGGCGCGTCTGCTTGTTTGAGTCATGAATATCTTACGCAGTTATATTCCATGCAGTGTCCCAAAACTGTTAAATAATTCCCCATGTAGTTCACTATTAGTCGCACTCAATACATCCATGGTAATAGGGAGGGAGTGAGTGAACCATTTCAAACACATCTCTGGTCATCTCCGTTAGCCATCTTACTCGTCCTGATGCCATGTTCCATATGAGAACACTCAGCCTAATGTATTAAACTTCTACTTGTCCCGACAGTTAACAGATATAGACCCGGCGACAGTTACAGAGATAGAAACTATAAATAGATAGGCTTTGTTCGTAATAATTAAATTACAACCAGACAGAGAACAAGGAGTTTGAGAACGGTAGGCTCATCTAATGTGCGAGATGAGCTACAGCAATGGGTCAATGAGTGGTATTACTGCGCCCCTATGGGCAGGCGAGCGGTGGTGCGGAATGACGTAAAGCGCCTGTTAGAATACCGCGGGTCAAGTTACATTCTTATGTTCCCACATCTGTAGATAGGGAGGCAGTGCTTTATTGTCCCCATGCAGCAGTATACAAGAGGAACATTAAAGGCTTAAAGGTATAACATGGTCATGTTCACTTTTTTGAGTTTGTAAGTGCTATTTTCACAAGAGGACATTGAAGAAACACAATAAAACATTAAATATATCAGTTTTGTTGTTTTGGAGAAACTGGAAGCTTAACATTTTCAGTCCAATTTCACTCGGGTTGAAAATGCTCCAAATCCGTGACGTTTTTCACATTGTTGACATCACCCATTACATCACCCTAAAGTTTGAAAAACCAGCCTCCACTCCCCTGCACCCGCCCCCAACAGAAATCTGTCTGGCTCGCGCACCTGCCGTCTATGCGCCGTTTCACCATCTATCCAACACGGTAAGGCAGCTCTGAACCCTTTCTCCTCATCTTGAGAATAATTGAATAGTTGCAGTCTCAATGGTGCCCACCTCTAATTTTAATATAATTTGTAGCCTACATATGTTTTATAACTGTATTTGTGGTCGTCATACAAATTGGGAAGTTTTTACCAGGATCTCCATGTCTGATTAGTAGCCTAGCCAACCAAGCTAATGTTAGATAAATGAACGTTTAATGAACGTGTTAGATAAATGAACGTGTTAGATAAAATAATGTTAGCTGTAATTGGCAACAGTTTTAAAGCCTCTGGAAACTTGGCTTGAAATAGTAAAAATGCATATATGATATCAAATGTTAGTGTCTCTTTAAGCATCCACAAAAATCTGAGTTAAAATAAACGTTCAGAACCCTTCGAAAAAAGTGTTCAAAAACGGCTCATTTTGCTCTCTAGACCATTTCTCAGGAATGTGTGGGCGTGTCAGATCAGGATTTGATTGACATTTTGATCCACCAATGACAAACAATCTCATAAAAACTAGCAAAGCACTATGCACAGCAACTAAATGTCCAGCCGTATGTTTGAGCCGTCAGATACTCAATTCTCAGAGGATGCAGAAATACAGTAGAAGCCCTGCCATCTCCAAATAATTCATTTTAATCGATCACTAAATGGTGAGTTCCAAAATGCTTTTCTATCCATTAGTAGAATTAGTTAGCCACAGCTAGTTCTAACCATACTAGCTAGCGCTAACATTATTAGGCTGCTAAGCAGCTACAAAGCACTGAGTTGGCAAGCTAACAATGTTAGATTTCTTTAGAAAAAGGTGAGGTTAACAATAAACGTGGAACATTTACTTAAACTTTATCATTAGCAAGTAACTTACATGATCGATCTCTAGGCTCTGGGCATCGGGGAGAGGCTGAAGTTGAGGGAGAGAGGCTACTGCTCCAGCTACAAGACATAGCCGTTGGAAAACCCATGGCTTTCTGGCAGAATTTAATGAATGAGCGCAGCATATGAAGGTATGTTTCCGGACTGCTCCACCACGGCTCTCCAAAAATGCGGTCCACTATTTCTCTAAATCCAACACAGTTGGAAAACTAAAGAATGACTTGTCAATCTCACCGATGACCACCCAGGGACAGCACAAACAATCATGATGGTGCACAGGGTGGGGGGACAGAGGATAGATAAAAATAGATACCGGTAGATGGATAGATAAAAATAGACAAAGATACTACGCTGGATCAAATATGTTAGCTAACTGCAAATTTGCTGTCGACGAGGCAGATTTAGCGGGGAGGTAGGACTTACTAACGTGCATTTTTTAATGATTGGATCTCGGATATAATGACGTCACATTAAACGAATTAAACAACGCCCATTTCAAACCCACTGTCAGGAATGTTACAAAAACTTAAATGAGAATATTTTGAATTTTGATAGAAAGTAATTGCTAATACTTTTACATGTTGTTTATTATGTACATAATACACTAAATTACATACTTAGAAGACTTTTGTGGATTTGAGTTTCCAGAGGCTTTAAAAAAGCTGTCTGATCCAGCTAGCTATCTGTCTTTATCCAGCATGTTGACGTTAGCTAGCCTAATGTTTGGTACGTTAGCTAGCTGTGTTAGTTATCCTAGCATGCTAGTTCTTAATGCATTTCCTTCTGGTAACGTAGCCTGTGCAATGGCAGAAACACAGCGCACCATACTCACTGTACCCTTCCCTGGCATTAAACAGAATTAATCAGGTGCAGACTGTGCTGTAGGTTTCTGAAGCGATAGCCTACCAGAACTGTAGTGAGTGTGCTGTGTTGTATAACCTTAGGCCAATAGGCAATGTTACAAAGTCAAATTTGGTTAGAAGTCAGTTTGTCTCCCCAAGAATCTCCCGATTGTTATCTCTTGCTCAAACTTCATTCGATATAATGTAGACTTACTGCTAATTAGCTTATTGTTCTAATTTATGCTATTACTAATCACTTTTATAATTTGACCCCTTTTCTTGTAGCCCGATCACTACATTTCCAATACTGGGACTCTGGAGGTCCAGGTCCCGCGCTTCAGGGCTCTGGAGGTGTGCAGGTCTTGGAGGGCAGGTTGCAGCCAATGTCACCTAATGATATTATTATAGATATGTTACAACACCCCCCTGTTTTATGAGAAAGTAGCCTAGCCTATGTCTTCATTTTATGTCATGTTGTATGCAACAATTACCTCGGAAAATAAAGACGTAGGCCTACAGTACCCATGCTTTTTTTGTCATGTATTTATTCTAGAAAACATAGCCTATTCTCACAATAGGATCTTAACTTGATCAAACACACCTGTGTACTGAATCGTTTGTCCTAAGGTCTTGTATTGCAGCGTTGTGCTACGCATAGGCTATAGAGGCTATTGTGCTAAAATTATGACATTTTGTTGTTGGTGGAGGTGAAGATATTAAGTCAAGTTATTATTTTCCTTTAATAATTTACAACACCAAAGAATTGTAATTCTGTAAAACATTCTGAAAGTTGTGTAAGCCTAACGGCAGGAATGTTATTGTTAGTTACCTAGGTAGCCGTGGGTTCCTGTTCCTGCCTGTGTTTTGGGTATATTCTCATTCATTCACTAAATGGCTGCTGCCGCATTCCATAACGTATTTGTGATTCATTGATGTCGTCCATCATTACTGGCGCAATCATCACTGCAGTGACATCTGCTCCACGGAATGTTGATCATCCCAGCACCTCAATCCGACCCAACTGCAGGAAGCATTGCACATTTTTGGATTAAACAGCTCCAGTAGCGATATTCTGTTATAACCAGAGGGCAATACAATAACATTCAAAACAAGATCTATTGACTGCATGACCTGTTACGTCTCCGGACTCCGGAGTAGGCTATAGCCTACCCCTTGACCTCTTGTGCGCTCACGGAGTCTTGGTGCACAGCCCTCTGTCTCTCCAAACTCATCGATTATGTTGAATCGCTGCGCTACACATGCAGTCTGCCACATACTGTATTAGTAGGATCAGTAGGCTACATCTCCTGACCCTTTCTGTAAAACGTATTGTGTTGCCTTTGTAGGCTATATGAAATCAGCTATACTGATTTATTGATCGAACTAATAATCAGTTATTGCATTGGTATTCCGCTCGATTCCTTTATGTCACCACAACTGACAGATGTTGAACCCAGAACAGTAACGTTTCAGTGTTCAACTGGCTTTGTTGGACACCTACAGATGTGGGAAGTTAGAAATGTCACATGCTGCAGCATTTCACCTTCGGGGTATTTGGCAGGGAAATCCCATTGGAAATCTCGTGGGATTTCAGACAGGCGTTATTTCGTTTTAGTGATGCACCACCGCCAGGTGGTGTCTTTGAGTAGATTTAGCAGGCTGGGCTCAGTGTTTTTCTCCTATAGTCTACGAATGAAGCATCATTAAATGTCACATTCTTTAATTTAAATGCTCTGTTGTAAAGCACTTTGAGCTGAATTTATCTGTATGAAAGGTGCTATACAAATAACGTTTAATTGTTATTATTACCTTGTTCTCAAACACATGTTTTCTCCATCTGGATGTAATTTAATTATTACGAACACCTATATCTAGGCCTACAGTAGCCTATCTATCTCGGTAACTGACGTCGGGGCAAGACGTGGTGGCTGTTAGGTCAAATGCGTTAAATAAAATAACAGTATTGTAAATATATTTGTTAGTAAAGATGTGGTGAACGTGGGGGTTTTGCGTTTTGTTTCTGGAACGCATTCAACTGGTAGGCTACTCGTAAACCCCGGAAGTAAATTTGAAGACGGGGCACCAGCTAATGTAGCCAAGTCTGAGCGCAGTAGGCTATATGGCTTCAGCACGATACAAAGAAAAAATAAGCTTGATCGACTTGTGGATCCATACAAAATTTACATAGTCGCCATGAGTAAAGATCACTCATTGCCAATCATATCCGGACATTAACTATCTTGTGCATAGATAGCGGCAGGTTTGACAGTGAGTGCGTTCACATGCACAATATACACACTATTTTGTTATTTGAATGATCTTGAATATATATATATTCAAGATCATTCAAATAAGAAAATATCGTGTATGTTTTTATTTATTTATAGCGGCCGCCAGCCGTTCAATGAACGGCTATAGGGAATGCGCAGTTTCGCGCTGGCTACAGCCTATTATATGCACAGTTTCGCGCTATGTAGGCTATTATAAATAAGTATTATTCATTGGGGGAGCTTGGACTCGCTGGAGACTGGTGGAGAGACGCAGAGCCTCCCCAGACGCGACATCCTCCGGTTGGCTGAAGAGCTGCGCGCTCTGGCGTCCAAACAGCCACCAGCGGCGCCCCTCGCAGTGTCCACAGAAGAATACCCCCACCAAAATACCTGCATGGTGAAGACAAGCTGCAGCAAGAACAGAACTGTCTACCAATGCATGAAGTGCACCATAGCTGTGGCAGTTGCACTGCCAAGGTGCAGAGGATATGTGCGAAGTGTATTTGAGCTGCCGCCTCAACCGTGCGTAAGAGCAGAGCGCATCAACTCGTGTATAGCTACAACTAGTAGCCCATAGCCATTAAAACGGCTTATTGTTTTATTCATATATCAACTAGATAATTCGATAATAATGAGTAGCCTAGTAGACTATAAAAGGAATTCAATAGGGCCTAATAAGCCTTAAGTTGTAGCCTAGGCTACAGTACAATCACAAGACGCATAGGCCTAGCCTACCGTAAAAAGCGTTGCGTTCTCATAGGCCTATATTAACTTAGATAATTATTAATTATGCTCAGGTCATAATGTCCGTTGAAAATAATTCCCTCTAAGCAGAATTTGAATTGTATTAAAATAGGCTAAAATTAAATTTCCACATATTCTGATTCCTTCTAGGCCTATATAAAAAAGGTCTTTAGGCTATAGGCTTCTGCGATGAACAAAACAGCCACAATGAAGCCTGCTTAGCGAGCGAGAGGGCAGTCTACCATAAAGTGTAGGCTATAGCCTAACCATAATGTAATATATCTGTACATGCATTGTGGTATTTCTTTATATAGCCCAGCCTGCCTATCAATTGTTTCTCAATAAACAGTTATGCCATCCTCTGAGTCCGAATAAGCAGGCTAATAGACCGCAGCTCTAAATGCCTTCCCAATCAATGAGACATGGTTGTAAAAGTGATGTTTTATCGATGAAAAGGGTAAAACTGAAAAACATGTTAAGAGTCATTGCATTGATCGATGCAGTCCGTTCAAAAAGGCATCAAAAGATAAAGTAGGCCCATTTAAAATGACCAATTACATCATCTACATTAACTATCTTGTGCATACAGAGCACAAACAATGAAACAATGAAACGAATAGATTTCCTCCCTGTCTGTCTGTGGCTTTCGCTACCAGCAAACACTGAAAATACAGGTCCTCAATTTATTTAGATTAGACTAGCCTATCCAACTGGACCACTCCAATGAATGTTGAACGTAGCCTACTTTTATTCTTTAGGTTTTAGAGAACAGGCCTACAATGTCCACACATGCATGCGCCATCTGACTAGCTCGCCACTCGCCAGCGAACCCCCCCCCCCCCCCAAATTCTTTTATATTCAAATAAACTGGATGGACCGGTTTCCTAGCCCTGGATCGTGAGGGAGGAGGGTAGCCTACGTTAGCGGGTGCTTTGCCATGACCGGCTATTCCACAGGTGTTGGATTGAATTCGCTAGTTTGATTGATAGATGGATGGATTTAACGTCCAAAGTAGATTGTGCAAGTATTGTATAGGCCCATGTGTAAGAGATGAATGGTTGTAACCATGAACTCAGCCAGAGGTAGGCCCTAGCTACTGTAGATTATCAGCATTATCACCAATTGTCTCAATTTATGTTTTCCTCTAGGCTACGTGTTGCCATTCATTTAAACCACCATCTCATCTAGACTACTTCTGTTGCTGCATTCTTACATTTATGCTTTTATGATTTTAGAGCGCAATAAAATTTTTCAAGGATTCCAGTAAGTCCATCCATTCATCCAACTTTGTGCTGAGCGAAGCACAGGCTGGTAGCCTACTGTCAAGGATCATGACTGATGCACTCCCTTAACACGTCTCGCAACTCCCCAGACCATCAAGAGAATTTCAATATGAAAGACCTTAAGTGGGGTATTCCAGGAGGTAGCCTAAAGGCCGTTTCAGACGGGGAGCGATATTCCGCCTGTGTTCTCGCTCGGATCAGCGGGGGACGCACGCGTCCTGCGAGCAGCGGGGAAAGCTGACTACAATTCAGCTCTTATCGCCGGGGGGCGTGTGCACGAAACGAGCACGCGCGCGACAATTTCAGATTCAGCCACTCCGCCCCAGATTGTCCGCGGCTCCCAAATTGTCCGCTCGCCTCTCTCATTGAAAATGAATTGCAATCCGCGGATATCGCTCCTCGTCTGAAACAGCCTTAATGTAGCAAGTCGTCGGACTTCATGACGCACTGTTATGCTTGTTTGCTGTGTAGATCCAGTCATAGAAGCGGGCATCTCGTCCGGCGATTTGAAACAGCTGGTCAATTCACCCCAACAAGAATAGCCAAGAGAAGGACAAAAATGAAACCACAAACGTTACTACTGGTCTTGAAACAACTGTGTTAGCCTAGTTCCATATGAGAACACTCCTCGGTCCAATTCCGTATAGTAGATCAACCTGTGTCCACGTAGTTGCTAGCTAAGTGGTGTGTACATTCCTTGAATATCCGAAGCAATTATTCCCTATGTAGTTCACTATGGGTAACACTACATAGGGAATAGGGAGTGAGTGAACCATTTCAAACACATCTCTAGTCAGCCCCGTTAGCTAGCTTACTCGTCCTGATGCCATGTTCCATATGAGAACACTCTGCTAGCTAGCTAGTTAGCCTACTGTATTAAACCTCTACTTGTCCCGATACCTTGTTCCATATGAGTTTACAGATACAGACCCGACGACAGTTACAGAGATAGATACTATAGATAGAAAGGCTTTGTTCGTAATAATTAAAATTACAACCAGACAGAGAACAAGGAGTTTGAGTTCACATAGTTGTTAGCTAACTGGTACAGTTGTTTACGTTGCAGTCTAGCTTACAATAGCTTCTCACGCCATTCACTACCATTCCATATTTTTTTTGATTTAAGGACGGGTTTCTCTTCCTGCTTCTGCCTAAGCCCTCCACAATAGCACAATACAACGGTGTCATGTTTTACCGAAGGAGAAGTGAAGAAGACGGTAGCTATCAGTGGCTAAAGCAGTTAGCTAATTTAAGATTCCTGTAGCTGCTTTGCTGCTAATGCGAGTTTGTCTCCATTCCTGCCCGAGAAACAGAAGTTGAACTAATAGCATCAAAATCAAAATAGCTACAGGAATCATCGTTGTAAAGTTAGCTATCTTCTTTTAGCCACTGACAGCTACCGTTAATATTATGGAATCTGCTGTCGTGAGCTAACTTGCTATCACGGTCTTATCGTGCAGCTTCACAGCCTGCTATTAGCAGACAGCACTAAAGTTGACAAAATCACACTTGCACATCATTAGAATTCCAACCATTTTTATGGGATTTATCATTCAACTAAACATGGAACCTGAATACTACCTGATATTTCAACCTGCTGCCATCAGTGATCGGCGCGTCTGCTTGTTTGAGTCATGAATATCTCATGCAGTGACATTCCATGTAGTGTCCCAAAACTGTTAAATCATTCCCCATGTAGTTCGTTATGAGTCGCACTCAATACATCCATGGTAGCACTACATAGGGAATAGGGAGTGAGTGAACCATTTCAAACACATCTCTGGTCATCTCCGTTAGCCATCTTACTCGTCCTGATGCCATGTTCCATATGAGAACACTCAGTTAGCCTACTGTATTAAACTTCTACTTGTCCCGACAGTTAACAGATATAGACCCGGCGACAGTTACAGAGATAGAAACTATAAATAGATAGGCTTTGTTCGTAATAATTAAATTACAACCAGACAGAGAACAAGGAGTTTGAGAACGGTAGGCTCATCTAATGTGCGAGATGAGCTACAGCAATGGGTCAATGAGTGGTATTACTGCGCCCCTATGGGCGTGCGAGCGGTGGTGCGGAATGCCGTAAAGCGCCTGTAAGAATACCGCGGGTCAAGTTACATTCTTTTGTTCTCACATCTGTACTAAGATAAATAACGTTAGACTGGTGAACAATGCGGATTTTATGTCGGTTTCACAGTGCAAATGATCTGTCTTCTGGTTAGCAGGTAGACTAGATAGATAGCAGCGATCTAGCTCTTGTGCTGTCTAGCTTGGAGCAGTGGTAGCTATGGTTACGGGGCACACGCCTGTCAATTATAATGACTCCAGTTGGTCATTTGCTCAGAGAACTGTCAATCAGTTATGAATAACGCTCAGTTTTGAGTGAGTGAACTTTTTGAGTGGCAGATTCAGATCTATAAAAACATGTTTAAAAATAATTTGTATGGATGAATTCTGAAATAGTTAAACATTTGTTTTGTTGTTGCCTAAAGATATCTGGAAAGTGTTATATTGAATCACCATGTTCATTCTTTAACTACACATTAAAATGCAGTGTTACAATAGATACAATTAACCTACTGTACATTGAAATACAGTTACATTAGATACAAATTAACCAACTGTACATTTAAATGCAGTGTTACAGTAGATAAAAATAAATGCTGTACATTTTTATTTAAATGTGTACTTTGTTTTGAATTGCTGCTGGCCAGATAAAGTGAACCGGCTTGTCTCCAGGGTTGTTTCTCATATTAAACAGCAGGCTTGTCTCTCCAGGGTTGTGTCTCATATTAAACTGCAGGCTTGTCTCTACAGGCTTGTCTTATATTAAACTGCAGGCTTGTCTCTCCAGGGTTGTGTCTCATATTAAACTGCAGGCTTGTCTCTACAGGCTTGTCTCTCTAGGCTTGTGTCTCATATTAAACTGCAGGCTTGTCTCTCCGGGGTTGTGTCTCATATTAAACTGCAGGCTTGTCTCTCCAGGGTTGTGTCTCATATTAAACTGCAAGCTTGTCTCCAGGGTTGTCTCTCCAGGGTTGTCTCTCATATTCAACTGTAGGCTTGTCTCTACTGGTTTGTGTCTCATATTAAATTGCAAGCTTGTCTCCGGGGTTGTCTCTCCATCAGAGCAGTAAGATAGACCAGCTTATCAAACATGGAATCAGAGCAGTAAGCATGACAGTAAACAACACAGTAGAACGGACATGAGAAGATTAGGAACAATCATAATCTCTCTCATATATCTATCTCATATTTAACTGCAGGTTTGTCTCTCCAGGGTTGTCTCTCCAGGGTTGTGTCTCATATTAAACTGCAGGCTTGTCTCTCCAGGGTTGTGTCTCAGCTCCTTGCTGAGCTTGATGGGCTCCACTCGTCCAGGGACGTGTTTGTGATTGGAGCAACCAACCGCCCAGACCTGCTTGACCAATCACTGCTGAGGCCTGGCAGGTGAGAAACTAAACTATTATAGGTCTACATAGATAGATGGAGAGGTGGGGGGGGGGGGGGGGTGCAGAGAAAGATATTCATGATACATTTAAAGATACAAAGATACATTTATTCATGTCTAGGTTTGTCTCCAAGCATGTATCTAACACTGATTATTATTGTTCCTAATCTTCTCATGTCCGTTCTACTGTGTTGTTTACTGTTATGCTTACTGCTCTGATTCCAGGTTTGATAAAATGGTTTATGTTGGAATCAACGAGGACAGAGACTCTCAGCTACAGGTCCTGAAAGCCATCGTCAGAAAGTAAGTTGACCGGCCAGGTATACCGTGCTATTCTTTTGTAGCAAATGATTTCAGTGATTTAATTAGACTTTAAAACCTGTGATAAGAGTGTGTGTCTGCATGTGAGAGTGTGTATTATGTGTTTTAAGTTGCTGTAGTTCTTATGGTCATTCGTGGTGGTTTGTGTTAGACGTTAAAGGAATAGTAAAGGGAAAATGCATGTTTAGCCCCATTTTAGGGTTACTTGTGATCATATACAATGATTCAGATCAAAACGTTGACAAAACTATCATTTTTGAGAAAGTTGATAATTGCTCTACCACCCTTTTGGTCATACAATGGATGTGGATGGACATCTTGAAAAATCATTCAAAAACATGTTAAACCCTCGATTTCAAAGACAAGAAGCTCACCGAGGGTGTAATTGGTGTCCGTTGGCGTTCTGACATCAAATTCGCCGCAAAGTATAAATCCTGTAGGGTTTTATTGATCATTTTATGAAATCCATTGACTTGTATTGATGCGACCGTTGTAGATGTGTAGATCAATCCGCAGAGGTGATTCTACTTATGGTAGCTATTGTTTATGTTAGCTAGGCTAGCTAGTTTGCTCACTGCTCACGCTACTCTTTAGCTCACAGACAAGGAAGCCCTAGGCTACAGTTCAGAAAACGCTTATCAAAATGGTTGATCTAGAAGAGTATGAATTTGATCACAAGGAATTAGACTTTGACGGCAGCACTTATCGTTTCGAGCCTGAATATAGTGAGGAGGAACTACAGCAAATGGAAGAGATGGAGGCTCGCCGAACCGCAGAGCCAGAGACGGTCGATGAAGCTGTCGCTATTCCACGAACCACGGGTGTTTGGTGGTGTGCTTGCAAACATTGCTGACAGATGCCCACCGAAGAGGAAAGTTTGTGCTGTACCGAGTGGGACCTGTTGCTAACAGCTGACATGGCAAACCTTTCGGTCCATGAGTCTGACTCCTTGCCTGTTGAAAGTGAGTCCTGCTTTTACCACTAGTATTTATGTCAGAGCGAATAAATCTAGTTTTGATAATTTCATGCTGTAAGACCACTTCTTACAATTCTATTTTTCTAAAGTTAGTCTTAGCAAAGGGATTATTATTATTATGCTTCAACACACACACACACGGGCGCGCACACACACACACAGCTGGCAATAAGAACTTACCTCAAGTTCTTCCACTCGTTCGTCTTCTGTTGTTCCTCTATGTAAAGTCGGAACAGCATCACGTTTGAGGAAGACCCTTTTGGGAGATTTCTTCGAGAAAAGCCTAGGCTTATAACATTTGTCCTCAAAATGCAAAGCGCACACACGGTGATCTAAGACCCGAAGAATATCCACGGGTGTGTTTACGTCCAAGTAAAGACATTCTAGCCACCACTTCAATCTTGCGGGATCGTTGTAGGGAAGTCTATGACAAGTTACAGATGAACGGATTTTGCCACAATTGGCAACGGCACAATAGCGTGTCATTGTAGAGATCCCAAACAAATACTTCGCACGAGCCTGTCTTGTTGTTGCGGCTAGCTTTTCAAATAAGGAAGCTACGGACATTGCCTACCGCGAGATCAAGGCATTGCGCAATATTGGAATCAGTTAAAGCGGAAGTTTACACACGTATGTGCTGCGACTAAATATTTCGATGCTAAATATTTTTTAAAAGCCTTTCCAGATGAACTAGAATCTTACTTTATGGCGAATTATATGCCAGAACACCAACTAACACCTAGGTGAGTTTCTTGTCTTTGAAATCTTGAGTTTAACATGTTTTTGAATGATTTTTCAAGATGCCCATCCACATCCATGGTATGACCAAAACGGTGGTAGAGCAATTATCAACTTTCTCGAAAATGCTAGTTTTGTCAACGTTTTGATCTCAATCATTGTATATGATCACAAGTAACCCTAAAACAGGGATAAACAATCATTTTCCCTTTACTATTCCTTTAAGCAGCCTTAATTTCTGTGAGAGTGATCAACTCAACTTTAACATTTTGTTACTGTGTGTAAGGTATGTCCAGGCTAGAATACATTGTGGGTATGTGTTCAGGTTTTAGATGGACCCCAGTAGTGTACATTGTGGGTCTTTATTCAGGTTTTAGATTGAGTCAGTAGAGTACATTGTGGGTGTGTGTTCAGGTTTAAGATGGACCCCAGTGTCAGTCTCCAGGATGTAGTGGAGCGTTGTCCTCCCCAGCTCAGCGGAGCGGACATGTACGCCCTTTGCTCCGACGCCATGATGTCAGCCATCAAGAGGAAGATATCTCGCATTACTGACAGTATGTTTTGGGATTCAGTAACACATTTACCTTGCATGTGACAATTTTTTAAAAACATCTGTACTTACTGCGCACATTTAAATCTAAATGTTAGTGGCTCTATCTCTGCTAAAGGATGACAATGAAAACATTCTGTTTAACAATATTTTGAAACCATTTTTTACAGTCCCATTTCGTTGCATTGCAATGCATATAAATGCAGTTAGAACCAGCTCAGGGGCCTTGTGGTTAGAGTGTCCGCCCTGAGACTGGGAGGTCGTGATTTCGATCCCCGGCTGAGTCATACCAAAGACTATTTAAAAAAAATGGTACCCATTGGCTCCCTGCTTGGCACTCAGCATCAAGGGGGGGGCTAAATCACCAAATGATTCCCGAGCGCGGCACTGCTGCTGCTCACCGCTCCCCCAGGGGATGGGTCAAATGCGGAGAACTAATTTCACCACCCTCAGGTCGGGTGTGTGACAATCATTGGGACTTTGACTTTAACTTTGGAACTCTGAACTCTAATATGAAATTTTATATAAACAAGTGAAGTGAAATATTTGGTAAAACATGCATATCCATAAGCAGGAGACAAAAATGTGATCATCTAATTAAAACGTACTACCATCATTAATCTAATGTAACTAAAAGATGTACCACAATTAATCCAATCTAATTAAAACATGTACCATGATTAATCTAATTAAAACATGTACCATTGAGCAGATTTAGCAGGCTTGGCTCACAGTGTATTTCTCCTATAGTCTACAAATTAAGACAAACCTGATCATTGCATTATTAAATTTCACACATTCTATGAAGGCTATGCACAGTACAGATACACAGCACGACATTAGATGAGTACCTTATGTCTATTTTTATATGAAGCACTGCAGGCTATGCACAGTACAGATACACAGCACGACATTAGATGAGTACCTTATGTCTATTTTTATATGAAGCACTGCATGTAAATTCTCTGTTGTAAAGCCCTGTGAGCTGCATCTATCTGTATGAAAGGTGCTATACAAATAACGGATTATTACCTTGTTTTCAAATTATTATTTTTTCTCCATCTGGGTGTGATTTAATTATTACAAACATCTATCTACAGTATCTCAGTAAGTGACGTCCGGTCAAGACGTGATGTCTGTTAAGTCATATGTGCAAAATAGCATAGTTCGTTGTTATCAACTGGTATTGCTAACAGTGGCTACCAGTAGCTAACTTGCCTAGAACTACAAGGATGGGGCGAAAGTGGGGTTTTTGCATTTTGTTTCTGGAACGCATTCAACTGGGATGGGATGTCGTTCCGGGCAACAAATCCTGAGCTCCGATACAAATGGAACGTAGCATTAGACCTTATTCGTAAACCTCGGAAGTAGCTTTGAAGACGGGGAACCAGCTAGTTTCGCTGAGCGCAGTATGGCTTCATCACGATACGAAGAAAAAATAAGTTTGATCAGAGATGTGGATCCATACAAAATTGACAGACGCCATGAGTAAAGATCACTCGTTATTGCCAATTATATCCGGACATTAACTAACACATCTTTTTTCTCCATCTGTATGTAATTTAAGTATTATGAAGATATCTATCTATAGTAGGCTATCTATCTCTAGACTATAGCTGTAGTCTAGGCTATAACTGCCTATCGTTTAAACTAGTATATTATTTATATTATATTGTTTATATTGTCATATATCATTACATTTTACATTACAGTCATTTAGCAGACGCTTTTATCCAAAGCGACTAACAATAATTGCATTTAACGTAGGAAAAGCCAATGTACTACTACTTGCCAGAACTCACAAGTGCATCTTCTTTCTAAAACAAGTGACTAAGAGCATAATCTAGTGCTGAAGGCAAAGTGCAAGAATAGCAATCTAAAGTACAGTGCAATACAATACAATACAATACAATAAGTGCTTAGGAGGGAGGATTGTTGTAGTACATCTTGAAGAGATGAGTTTTGAGCCTGCGACAAAAGATGGGCAGCGACTCCGCTGTCCTGACATCAGTGGGCAGTTCATTCCACCACTGCGGGGCCAGGACAGAGAAGAGCCGTGACCGTGTCGATCGACCGCAGGAGCCTCGGAGTGACGGGGCAACCAGTCGCCCCGAGGTAGCAGAGCGTAGCGGTAGGTTAGCGCCAGAGTTTTAAACTGGATGCGAGGCGCTACAGGGAGCCAGGGTAGGGAACTGAGGAGGGAAGTTGTGTGGGAGAACTTGGGGTGGTTGAACACCAGGAGAGCAGCGGCTTTCTGGACAAGTTCCAGAGGTTTAATGGCTGATGCTGGGGCCCCAGCGAGGAGGGAGTTGCAGTAGTCCAGGCGGGAGATGACCAGGGCCTGCGCCGTTTCATCAGTGAGGAAAGGGCAAATCCTCCTGATGTTGTAGAGCCTGAATCTGCAGGAGCGTGTGACGGATGTGACAGGTGCGGAAAACGACAGTTGGTCATCCAGGGTCACACACAGATTCCTCGCAGTCCAAGTCGGGGTCACCACTGTGTCTTCAATGGTGATGGCCTGGTCCCGGTGCGGGCAGCCCTTCCCCGGGAGGAACAGCAGCTCAGTCTTGTCCAGATTGAGCTTGAGGTGATGTGTCGTCATCCACTCCGAGATGTCAGCCAAGCACCCAGCTATGCATGTCTCCACTTGTGTATCAGAAGGGGGAAATGACAGGACCAGTTGGGTGTCATCGGCATAGCAGTGATAGGAGAAGCCATGCGAGCGAATGACAGAGCCCAGAGATGTAGTGTAGAGGGAAAACAGGAGAGGACCCAGGACAGACCCTTGTGGAACCCCCGTAGTCAGACTACGCGGTTCCAACATCGACCCTCTCCATGTCACCTGGTAGGAGCGGCCCGTCAGGTAGGATGCAAACAGGGAGTGTGCAGAGCCAGCGACGCCTTTCTCCTCGAGGGTGGAGAGGAGGATCTGGTGGTCTACCGTATCAAATGCTGCTGACAGGTCTAGGAGTATCAGGACAGAGGAGAGACAGTTCACTCTTGCGGCATGGAGTGACTTTGTCACTGCAAGGAGAGCGGTCTCTGTCGAGATGGTTTCTTTAGGAAAGGGGTGACTCTGGCAGTCTTGAAAGCGGAGGGAAAGCATCCTGATACAAGAGATGCGTTGATGAGGTGGGTTAGGAAGGGAAGGAGTTCGGGTGCAACAGACTGAAGGAGAGTCGAGGGAACAGGGTCTAGGGAGCACGTGGTGGGGCGGTTAGATGTTACAAGGTTGAGGGCCTCGTTGGGGGAGAGGGGAGAAAAGTGGGATAAGGTGGGGCGTGGAGAGGAGAGGAAGAGGAGGAGAGGAAGAAAGCAGCTTTAGCAGCAGACAGAGAGGAGGAGAATGTGGAAAGAAGAGATTGGAAATTAAGAAGGTCCTCTGGGAGCTTGCCTTTCCTCCATTTACGCTCAGCTATTCTCAGGCTCCGTCTGTCAGTATGCACTGAGTCCGACAGCCATGGGGCAGGTGGAGTTGGGCGTGCAGGCCTGGAGGTGAGGGGACAGAGATTGTCCAGAGAAGAGGAAAGAGTAGAGAGGAGAAGATCAGTGGCAGTATCAGAGGGTAGGAGAGAGAAGGATTCAGGGGCGGGGAGGGCTGAGGTAATGGCAGTGAAAAGGTCAGTAGGGTTGAGCGAGTGGAGATGGCTACGGGTGGTAACCATGTGGGTAGGAGGAGGAGTTACAGGGGAAGAGGGGATGGAGAGGGAGTAGGACATGAAAAAGTGGTCAGAGAGATGGAGGGGAGTGACGGACAGGTTAGGGGTGGAACAGTGTCTAGTGAAGATTAGATCCAGCTGGTTGCCGGCTTTGTGAGTAGGAGAAGAAGAAGAGAGGTAAAGATCGAAGGAGGAGAGGAAAGAGAGAAGAGGTTCCAATTTCTCACTCTGGATGTTGAAGTCGCCAAGAAGGATCAGTGCGGACCCATCGTCATATTTGTATATCATATTGTATATCGTGTACATTGACAGTCTATGAGCAAAATTCTCATGAGATTTCGACAAGATACAGAGTTATCAAATCACTTCCTTCTTTTGCTGTCACTTCTATGGTGAGTGTTGTATTTAGTGGGCCTATCAGGGTTTTTCCTGGCTCAGAATGGGTCTTTGGGGGATGATGCGCACACAATTTTTTATATTTGTCGCTGTCTGACTGAGCTCACTTTTCAGAGTCGCGGGGAATATCCCGACATGACACAAAATGGATATGAAGCCAAATTGTTTAAGATACTGATAACCTCCTTTATCGTCTATTAATGATCTCAATTACTAGTGGTCCAAACTATGGACAATGCAAGAAAGAGCTGCACTTGAAACAAGCTATCAAACACATTTGGAGAGGATTTTGCTATTTTTATTCTGAATTTTTAGCAATATGGCACTGGTGATTTTCCTTTGGCTCTGGCTAAAATATCTTTGGGAGGCGCCAAAAATCCTCTATGCCGGAAAAACCCTGGCCTATTTTAGTATTAGTATTGTATTTTAGTATTCTTGGAACACTGATGCCTTGTGTAGGCTACTGTATGTTGCATATTTGCATGAGTGCTGCAATGTGCACAAACAACATGCAAAGTTCATGAACTCTAGCCTAGGCCTAGTATAGAGCAGTATTTCAGTATACTGTGATGTCTTGTTCCTTGTTGTATCTATCTATACTACCTTGCTGCTTTGAAAATCAAAATTTTCCATCTCATCTGATCAACCATATTCCTAAACCCTGTCCGGACGGGATTAGTTTTACCTGGGGACGTTGGTAATATCATTTTTACCTGAGGACCCCAGCATTTTAAGTACCGATCCGGATGGAATAAGAATTATCTTTATTACTCCGACAAATTACAGAGTGTGCATGTCTGTCTATCTGGTTTTCCTTAAAACAGTGTCTTTTCAACATTACACTAAAGGTGGCGCTGACACTGCACCTACATGCAGTATTGAACTGGTGGTTTGGTGGCCACACAAATGACAGACAGACAGATAGATAGATGGATATCTTCATTTTGTCCCAATGGGCAATTTGTCATGCAGGCTTACATGGATGAAAATAACTTTATTTCTAACTTCCTATCTTATATCACAAAGTTCTGGCGAGTAACCTACACAGCCATGTCTTGTTGTCTGATAGGCTACTGTCACAGTCGGCCAACGGGGTTTGTCCAGAGCAATCGGTCATGATCATAATCATGTCAGAAAAGTGCCACCGTTTACTAGCCGCTAGCAAGCACTAGCTAGTAACGTTAGCTATTTAGCTTACCTACTACATCCATGAATACGGCCCATCACAGCAACTTGCGAGACCTGGCTCTTCTGCTGGACCTGATATAGTTTCTCCGGATTGGTGTCCATGAGAGGGTCGTAGACCGCGCAAAGGGTTCGTGAAACACAAGGATTTCATCCATTTCACTTATTTTAGCAGTATAAAGTAGGCTACAAAAAGCCGGAAATGCAGTGTAATATCCCGCCCAAAATAATGTAAACAATGCATTTTCTATCAAATAGCTGATATGTCTATCCGGACGGTAATAAAATTACCAGAGGACCTCGGACTTCGCTGAAAAACAGTAGGTAATTTCAGCCGGAATAATTACTCGCGTCCCCGGTGAAAACCACTGACATGGTCAATCCAGACGGAAATATAATTACTCAATTACCCTGGTAAAAATTACATTACCTGAGGTCCCCAGGTAAAACTAATCCCGTCCGGACAGGGCTCTAGTGTGGCGAAGTAACGCCCACATGCCCACTCGCTAATGTTTGTCATTCACTTCTGCAATGAATGGACTATAATATCCATTCATGAATATCATGAATTGGTCCAAAGGCCTAATTGTAAATGTGTGTGAATAGGCTATCTCGTCAATAGCGTAATCATCACAAACATTTTAATAGATTTCCTCCCTGTCTTTCTGTCATTCGCTACCAGCAAATACTGAAAATACATAAGTCCTCAATTTATTTATATTAGGTTAGCCTATCCAACCATACAACTGGACCACTCCAATTAATGTTGAATGTATCGACTAATAATTGGCTCGGCCGATATTCATGTTTCACGATAATTATAATATTCACGATAATTACGGCCGATATTCACGTTTTGGCGTTATCGGCTATCTGCTTCATAAAGCCGATATTGCATCACTGCCAAAGAGCCATATAATGTTGTTCAGCTGTCCTTTTGTTGAATGATTCAAAGAAGAACATGGGACTGATTGAATTCTATTTATGTTAATGAATTTGTATAAATGTGTGAGCTGTAACATGGTGTGCCCAGGTGATGGCCAAAATAAAAACATAATATCAAAAACTATTAAAATAAATTAGCTATCTCTCCTCATTTTGTAAAAAAAAAAGTTAGAAAAAAGGTGAATTGGTGATATTGAATATCGGCTTTAAATATTGGCTATATCGGCCACCTCAACTTGGCTACTATCAGTATCGGCCTTAAAAAATGCATATCGGTAGATCTCTAGTTGAATGTACTTTTAAGTTTTACAGAATACAGTGTCCACACATATATGTGCCATCTGACAAGAAATACAGATTTGAGAACATAAGAAGGTCACTTGACCCGCCTTATTCTAACAGACGCTTTACGGCATTTCGCACCACCGCTCGCATGCCCATAGAGGGCGCAGTAATACTAGGCTACTCATTGACCAATTGCTGTAGCTCATCTCGCACATTAGATGAGCCTACCTTGTTCTCAAACTCCTTGTTCTGTCTGGTTGTAATTTAATTATTACGAACAAAGCCTATCTATCTATAGTATCTATCTCTGTAACTGTCGTTGGGTCTATATCTGTTAACTCATATGGAACAAGGTATCGGGACAAGTAGAGGTTTAATACAGTAGGCTAACTGAGTGTTCTCATATGGAACATAGCATCAGGACTAGTAAGCTAGCTAACGGAGCTGACTATGTGTTTGAAATGGTTCACTTACTCCCTATTCCCTATGTAGTGTTACTCATAGTGAACTACATAGGGAATGATTTAATAGTTTTGGGACACTACATGGAATGTCATTGCGTAGGATATTCATGACGCATTACGCATACATTACATCTTAAATGGTGTTGAGAGACTCGCGTTGAGGAATCCGATTAGCGGGAGAATGTTTACGCTGAGTTATTAACTATGGCAAATTTTAAATAAAACATGTAAATAATATAATGTAATGCATCATCCTCAAACATGGGCGGCAGCAGTGAGTAGGCTAAGCAAAACGGAGAGCGCCGAATCGCCGGTAGAAGAAGACAGTCGATGCGCTGTGGATATTTTGTTTATTTATTTATTTATTTTATTTAAAAGAAGGGACAATGCACATTAATCAACATATCAGTTTCCACATCAATGTAAATGTACCAGAGTTAGCCCTAAGCTAATTTTCATCTGCAGTCCCCAGGCAGGTCAACATAATATTAGACATTTAAGTGTACAAATTTGCCTTTTATTTGAAAGGTGGGGGACTACAAACTGTAGCGACCTCGGAGAAAAGGCTTTCATCTTCCCAACGATGTTTTTACTTTGGTGAGTAACGAAACGGTTTTGGCTGTAGACTCGGACGAGCGGGCCGAGGAAGCGCATTCATAGATTAATTGCATCGACAGTAACAGGGCGTTATCTGTAGGATACCTACCTCTGGCTGAGTTCATGGTTACAACCATTCATCTCTTAACATAGGCCTATACAATACTTGCACAATACTTTGGACGTTAAATCCATCCATCTATCAATCAAACTAGCAAATTCAACCCAACACCTGCGGAATGGCCGGTCATGGCAAAGCACCCGCTAACGTAGGCTACCCCCCCCCCCCCACGATCCAGGGCTAGGAAACCGGTCCATCCAGTTTATTTGAATATAAAATAATTTGTAGCAGGGGGAGGGTGTTGTAATAGTCTAGTAGTCCAGTTTGGCAAGTGGCGAGCTGTAGTCGGATGGCGCATGCATCGTAGGCTATTCTGTAAAACCTAGCCTAAAGAATAAAAGTAGGCTACATTCAACATTCATTGGAGTGGTCCAGTTGGGTAGCCTAATATAAATAAATTGAGGACCTGTATTTTCAGTGTTTGCTGGTAGCGAATGCCACAGACAGACAGGGAGGAAATCTATTTGTTTCATTGTTTCATTGTTTGTGATCTGTATGCACAAGATAGTTAATGTCCGGATATAATTGGCAGTAGGGCCAGGGAAAAAAACTATCAAAGGCAAGTCACCAGCGAGAAAAGGCCAGAAGGGAAACCTATAACAGTTAACTGTGGTCACCATGGAGCATCCAATCCAGTTCTGTGTCATGCCAACCAGCATTTCCGTAATATCGGTGCCAGTCCATGTGTCCGGGAACAGTTCAATGTCCTGGACAAACGGGAGAAATTCTGGTCATTATATTTTTTATTTTGACGTTTCGGCCTGATGTGGGCCTTCTTCAGAATCGCAATCAAGCCAACAGGCCGAAACGTCCAAATAAAATAACTGCATATGGAGCCAGAGTGTGCAACACTTTTCTTCTTATTTTTTATGACCAGTTCTTCCAGTGATCGGCACCTCACAATATTACCTTGGTATACCTTTTTGTCATCTATAAACTTAGGCTTTCATGATTCGCATGCCCTATAGATGTCCGGGACTGTTTATTGAGAAACATTTGATAGGCAGGCTGTGCTATATAATAAATACCACAATGCATGTAGTCTAGATTTATTACATTATGGTTAGGCTATAGTCTACACTTCATGGTAGACTGCCTTCTCGCTCGCTATAAGCAGGCTATTGCGGCTGTTTTATTAATCGCAGAAGCCTATAGCCTACACACAAAAAAATAATATTATGGTTTTTTATATAGAAGGAATCAGAATATGTGGAAATTTAATTTTAGCCTATTTTAATACAATTTAAATTGTGCTTAGAGGGAATTATTTTCAACGGATATTGGCCACGTTTCCCGAAACCCTTCTTAGCGCTAAGAAGCTCAATCCCAATCTGAGTGCGCAAACCACCCTTGCGGCCCCACACACTTGCGGCCTGAGGCCTGAGCACTTAATTGACTTCAGCTGGAAGGGCCAGAGGGTGCAGGGCGGTGAATTAAATGGGACAGCACTTCCAGCGGCGTGCCAACGATTCCCAAGCCAGTTTAGCTCAATGCCCCTCCCACTTCGTTTTCATTGGCTGCCGCGTCCCTCCAATGCAGAGGCTGCTCTGACGCACTCCTCAGCTCTCCGCTCGGCTCTGCAAATTGACCGATTGACGTCTGTTTTAATTTAATAATAACTAAAAAATTATCTTGGGTGGGATATGTTTGCAGCATGTGGATTTCAAGATAAATGTGTTATTGGCAAATGTCATCATTTATGGGTGATGCACTCAGATCATGACTCGGATGCACTCAAGCATTGTGTCACATGAGACGCGGTGGACTGTGGGTATTCTCTGCTCCTAAGTCTGCGAAATTGCAGACTTTCGGTAAGTGCTGTTAAAGTGCGCAAAATGGCGGCAGTGGCACACTTGTAGATCTAGCAATTCAGTTTTGGGACTACCCTGAGCCCTTGTGGACTTAGCGGGAACGCGCATGTAAGGCCGCGAGTGTTCTGCACTTTCGCCTAAGTGTGCGATTTGGGATTCTTTTGAGTCTTCTTACGGCTCCCGAAAGAAGCAAACGCGTTTCCCGAAACCCTTCTTAGCCAAAGACGTTCTTTTGTAAGAAGGTTTTAAAAGCAGGCTCTGGGGTGTTCTTAACATTCATCTTAGTGACCAAACGCTTGCAGATCCAGCCGTGTCAGGCAAAAGGAGATATTTATCTAACGCGCACTGTTCGTCTTATTGTGTATTCCCTTTTTTCCTTTCTTTCATGCACCCGTTAGTGTTTAAAATTGGTGAAAACTTGAAAATCTCTCCTAATATGGTTACATGTGTTTTACTGTATCCCTCTAATCAGAATGGATTCCTTTTATAATAAGAATGTATTATTCTTATTATAAAAGGATAATTAAAAATTATAAAAAATTACAATTATATTATTAATATTATACTGGCCTAGCACCTTTTACAGAACCCAAGGTCGCTTAACTTTTAATTTTGATGCTGCTCTGTAGTTTTTCTCGCTATTTGATGAGGGCCTACTGCCTCCTACTTTACCAGGCTTCATATATCAAGCAATTTGAGCTGCAGTCCATGTCTGAAATAAATAAAGTTTAATTAAGTTTAACATCATGACCATGATTATTCTGCAACCATCCCACATCTGCATGCACATACATACAGTATGAGAAACAGTAGTTCATCCCCATCAAATGTGTGCAACTACCCCCGGATCATCAGATCATCATACACCATGGTCTGCATTAACCAATAGCTGTGCGTGATTGGATGTAATTGCCACTTGGATACACCTGTTGTTTGTCATCACACACAAGAGCAACAGGAAATTGGTGCATTGGGTTGCAGGCCACCACAGGCTGGCCATGTAGGCCTAGCCTGCTTGTGAATCCTCTGTATACATTGGTGCATATCCTGTTATGCACTATGTGTATATTTAGATGTGAATTAGGCTTGTCACGGTACTCGGTACTTCAGTACTAGTTCGGTACTTACATTGCTGCGGTACTGACGGTACCCGTTTTACCATGGTGCCGAAGTTACCGTGTGTTCTATTTAATTTTCCACTTGTCTTCTTCTACGCTGCTGCGTGCTGCCGTCCACAGCGCACCACCCATGACAACAGCGTAGAAGACAAGCGTTTGTCGGTGATTCATTTTGTGAAAATATGAGCTGGTTTTGAGCGTAAGATTGAACATGTTTATAAGCAGCACATTACTTTCAAAACCATGCGTTTTTGAAGACGTAACCCCCCTGCTTCTGTGAGTAGCCTACCTTTGAAATTTGTTGCAGCTGGACTGAGTGCCCCGTATTGTCCGTTGGATGCTGGATGTCAATTGCAGGTCAGTGATCCTTAATATAAGGATTCCTGGGAACCGAAAACGCGAGTACAAATCAATATCATCAAAATTGTCTAAGGGGTGTAGCCTATCACGCAAAACGCGCTGCCGTGGCAAAATAGCGTTCTACATTGTGGAGCTACGTCCCATATGGGGGTGCTAGCGCTCCTATTGGTAACCCATGTTGGCATGCCAACAACCAATCTGAAGATAAAAATGTACTCCTTTGCCTTAACCAATCACAAACCCTTCACCTTACTATAAAGGTGGCTACACCACAGCAATCTCCTCTCCCGTTTTCAGACGAGCTATCAAGCACTTGAAGACCTTTCTTGAAGATGAAGAGAATGAATAAGAGCGAGAAGAACGGCGGCGGTGACCTACCTCGGAGGGACTCCGGCGCCGCTGGATCCCCGATGGACGTTCCCGCCCCTCCTCTCCTGGAAGATCCTCCGTGGGTCGAAGACTGCGGCTGTGGACGACCGCCACGACCGGTGTGTGGCGTGCCTGGGGAAGAGCCACGCTGAAGAGGGAGTCTCTCCCAACCCGCTGTGTTCCCAGTGCACGCTGTTGCCCTCTGAATTCAGGCGTGCCCGCCTCGACTTCTGGCACGCACGGAGCACCGTCCCCTGTCCTCTTCCCTCTGACAAGTCTGCCGATGACGACTCTGGGGATGGAAGTGACTCGGAGGACAGTGGGGAGTTGCCCGCCTCCCAGGGCGCCTCCCCACGTACGGGCTTTTCCGAGTCTGGTTCCGAGCCCCCTGCCGGCGGCCCCCCAGACGATGAGCCCCGGGATGCCGGTGGGGCCAGGCTGCTCGTATTCTGGAGGGTGTTCCCCGGTATACTGGAGCACGTGGCGGTCTCCATAGGCATCCCCCTCCCGTCGGAGCCTGAGGCGAAATGCACCAATCTCTGGGGCATTTCATGCTTTGAGCTCTCGACGCAGAGAACCAAGCGGCCCCTCCCTGTCATGGCACATATCGACAGGTTTGTCGAAAGTACCTGGGTGGCGCCTCTCGAGCAGGCTAAGGCCCTGGTTCGCACCTGGACTGACGCCACGCGTGTGTCCGGCTACGAGCACGACATCTCCGGTGGCATCCCGGCGCTCGAGCCCTCCTTTGCCGCCCACTTCGCTCCTGGCGCGGCTGCGTGGAGCAATACCAAGAAGCCCCAGGGGCGCGAGAACGACAAGCGGCTACCCTCTCCGACCGTATGTATGTCCTCGCTGCCCAGGCCACAGCCGCTGTTTCCTCCATCTCCATCCTGCTCACCACCTTGGCATCGGAGTTGAGCAGTGGCGCCTCGCCACCGCCCGAACGGGTTCCCGACCTCCAAGCTGTGGCTGGAGCGGCCATGCAGATCTGCCAGGCTGCCGCGATGCGGTGTGGTGCACCATCGCCTGCTGTGGCTGGGCGTCTCCTCTGTGAACGACACAGCTCACACGGCTCTGCTGAACGCTCCCATCTACCGGTCCAGGCTGTTCGGCTCTGCCACCGGGGAAACCCTGGAATGCCTCGGCAAAGTCGAGGAGCAGTCCAAGCTGGTGGCCAGGCATCTCGGGGGTCAGGAGGACCCCGTCTGCTGTCGCCCGTGTCCCAGTGTAAAGGAGGAAGGGGAAGGCGAGGTTCGCCCCTACGAGGGCTGCCCCCGGTCCCCCTCCCGCGAACCAGCGATCTGCCCAGGCTTCCCACGCTCCTTCCACCGCTCGCCAGGGTTCTGCAGCGCAGTGGATGCATCGTCCCGAAGCAAACAGGGGGTATGCGTCTCATCCTCGACCTGCGCCTTCTGAACAAAACAGCATTGCTCCTCGCATTATCCTTGGGTAAGCGAGTGAGTGATCTGTGTGCGCTGTCGACGCAGCCGGGCTGCCTCACCATCACTGGGGACGGCAGTAAGGCCGTTCTGAGGACCAACCCGGTTTTCCTGCCCAAGGTGGTTAGGCACTCTTATAGTGCTAGGCCTCTGGAGCTGCGCGCCTTTTCTCCTCCTCCTCACTGCTCGGTGGAGGGCGCGCGGTTGCATCTCCTGTGCCCGGTCCGTGCGCTCTCTCTTTACATTAGACGCACAGCCTCGTTCAGGACCACGCCTCAGCTGCTCGTATGCTACGGCGCTGGCAAGCTGGGCTCCCCCCTTTCCAAGCAGCGCCTCTCTCGCTGGCTTTGTCAGGGCATCTCTGCTGCGTATACCGCGGCAGGCCGCCCTTTGCCTGGCCGGGTGCGCGCTCACTCCACTAGAGGAGTTGCCGCTTCGGTGGTGCTCTTTCAGGGGGTGTGTGTGGAGGATATCTGTGCTGCGGCATCCTGGGCGTCGCCGTCGCCTTTTATCCGCTACTATCTACTGGATGTGCCATCTGACTCCCTGGCAGACTCTGTCTTGAGTGTCGCTGCTGGGGGCACACACTGTGTTGGTCGGGACTATGCTAATGGTAACTTCCCGGCCAATTTTACATCCATGTTTTATGCAGCTTGACCATTGTTCCACCCCCTGTGCAGGGTGCGCGGCCTTTGGTTTTTAGCACCTGGTGGACAACAGGGGACCCTTTTGTTCCGTTTGCGGTCCTTCGCCTTGTCCGCCCGTCTTATTGCCTGACCGTCCCTCCGTTGGGGTTCGGGTGGAGGGAGTTGCACTTTACTACAGTGTGGTGCTTGTGTACCCATAGGGTTTTTTTCCGGGCCCTGCCTCTGGCTTTCTAGCTCGTCTGACTTAGTTTGGGAGGACAGATTGCTGGGGTGTAGCCACCTTTATAAGGTGGGGGGTTTGTGATTGGTTAAGGCGATAAGGAGTGCATTTTTATCTTCAGATTGGTTGTTGGCATGCCAACATGGGTTACCAATAGGAGCGCTAGCGCCCCCCTATGGGGCTCGGCTCCACTCGTAGAACTGGGGTTACAATGCGTAACCTTCGTTTTCTTCATGGTCCTCCTCAAAATATCTTGACGAAGCGCCATGGCTACCGTTAAAATTATGCCAAAGGAATACTTACACCTACTAAGGGCTAGGTGTAACATTTAAGTTATAACTTAGGCCTACGTTGGACTTATTTCAGCTGGTGCAACCCAAAAATCTAAGTAGGACGTAAACTCCACCCTAAGTTAGAACTTAAGTTCAAACTAGGCTAAGTTTGAACTTACGATCAGCTGGTGCAACCCAGTCCAGAACGTTGAACCTGATTTCGCTAATGGGGGGATAAGGGTTAGGGTTAGCAGTCGTGTGAGGGGCTAACTAGTTTAGGTGCTATAAGATTAAGTGGAATTATGACTGGACTTTTTCAGTCATCTAGGCTACAACCCCCCACGCCTTGTCGATCCTGCCCGAGCCCGACGCAACTGACCGCTAGTTCAACCCAATAACGTTACGTTCGGTTTCGTTGATTACTTAAGACTGTCGCTACAAAACACTACGATGATGACGACTTCGGCTAGAAACAGGTAAGCACGCGAGTAGGAGAAGCCATCTATTAGCCTTTTGGCAAGGATAATTCATGTAGATGATAATGTGAAAATATAAGTGATTGACATTGTGTAGGGCACTGTGTATTGTGACAGCGCGTAGCATGTTATGGTTTATGTTTCGGTGCTAGTAGACCCAAGTTTGGGGAGATGCCATTTGGGGAAGAACCGTGATGGGGATCTCTGTTCCTTTTTATGACCTGCACTAGCCTCTTGCTAGCAAGTTAGCGATAGCACTAGCGTGTAGCACTGTTGACACTTGTCACATGGTTTGTCTAAATAAACGCGGCGTCATTTGGTCGAAGCTGTGTGATGAGCGAGCAAGAACGCTACACAGTTCAGTTGAATTGCTGCTTGCGGTACTCATGCACATTGTACTTTACACGTGCGCATGTATTACTCACACGCACGCGTGTACGCCATGGTACCGAAATTGGTACCGAGTAGGGATGGGAATTTCGACTAATTTTAAAACCGAGTAACCTAACCTGATCCTACTCGAGTAACCGATTACTCAAAAAAAGATTACTCAAAAAAATATACCGTCCAAACAGAGCGCATTTAACCCCGGCCCCCTCGGAGGGGAAAACGTTTTTTTCCCGCCATCGATTACCGTGGTGGAGCTTTCATGTCTCTTCCATGTCCTTGCAAATAAACATCTTTAAAAGCTGATGTGTGGTTGGATGCATTACTTACCATCAGATTGAATAACCCACAACCACGTTTTCATGAAGCTATAGGAATCGAAAAACGCAGCCTTTTAATGTGGATGCACTGCCCAGCTCATAGTTAGGCTACTCGGAAAACTCGAAAATGTAAATTATTTTAATCAACCTTTTTCCACTCTAAGCCTACAATATGCAACCAGACCTCTAATTTACTAATCAAAATTAAGTATTAAACTAAGCCAGAGTACAAAGTCCACTCACACTGCCTACTATGCACAGTATGCAGATAAAACAAAATCAGAGACCCGGTACCAGCGTTTAATTGTCAAAACAAAACAAATTAAGTGGCATATATATAGGCTATACTCACTGGCTGTAACAGGTTTGAAAGTCCGAGGCTCGATCCATAAAATGCTTTTAACACTATGCAAAACCACGGTGTAGTTTGATCCGAAAATGAGCAGCCAGCATTAGCAAGCCCATGGGCTAATTAATGCTAGTTTTCGTGACCACGTAACATTGCACCCAAGAACTGTGTCCATGTAAATAAATATAGCTTTTAAAACGTAACCAGTTAGCTGGCTAGACAGTAGTCAATTAGTAATCAATCATCACTACCCCTGACAGCTGGCTGCATTTATTATTTTTACGATTGGTGCACTTTCAGATATTCCGTTCCCCAGGCAGGGGGGTCCCCCGGGATCCCCAGACAGCTGACGAATTATGCCCTATCTAATATCTGATCATTGGTTGCCTGAAAGAGCCGCAGAGTCTTTGGCAGCACCTTTCTGAAAAGTTGAGATGACAATGTTTTCAAAAAGCCGGAGTGCACGAAAAAAGACTCCCTATACAGCGCTTTTCTCCAGGCAGCCACCAACGCTCTATCCTCTTTGGTAACAATTGAAAAATGGCACAGGCGCTCAGAAATGCGCGCTTTCACGGCCAAAAATGCCATATTGTATAGCCTTTAGATTAACCGAGTAGTGTTTATTTCATGACGAGCAGATCGCCTACTCGGGTACTCGAGTACTCGGTTCACCGTGCAAATCCCTAGTACCGAGTACCGTGGAAATTAACTGGTACCGGTACCGACTACTGAATTTCTGGTACCGTGACAAGCCTAATGTGAATACAGATGCTGGTTGCCCTGCAACTCGCATGTTCTGTTTTATTATCTGTGTTTCTTTTATGGCTCTGCGTGCTACTAACCCTTTTCTGCCTCCCCCCTCCCTAGTGCCTCTCTCCCTCCTACCTTCTAACCAGGTCCATTGGATGCCCCACTGTCACCCGCAGACCACCCTGAGTCTGATAGATACCCCCGTTTCTGCTGTGGATGTCCAGTACAGCCACTAACCCTGTCCTCCTCCCTAGTGTCTCTCCCTCTTATACCCCCCCCCCCCCCATCCTCGCCCAAAAGTCCACCTTATGGCTCCTGGAAAGGCCCCCTGCCTCCTCGTGACTAGCTTCCCACTCTGTGTGGTCAGCTGTCCCTATCCAGTCAACCCTACCCCTTTTTTACCTTTGCTTTCTGTTTTCCAACCTGCTTTGTGGCATTAACTATGAGCCTGTTCTGCTAAGTGCTTTCTGTGCTTTGTTATATGATTCACTTAAATATCATATTAGAGACTACAGGGATAGCTAACACATAATGGCCTACCATGTAGGCAACTTATCTGTAACTATTTGTGCACTCTCCTGTTAGTCATGTCTCTCTTATGAAGTATCTAGCCCATGTTTACTGCACTGTACATGTTCTTAGGCAATAGACAAACATTTTCCAGGAGCTTGCTCGATCGTCTCGTTGAGAGAGGTCAGGGAAGAATTTTTACAGCTCACTTTTCTGTCCCCCGGGTGAAACTGTTTTTTTTTTTGTTTTTTTTGCTTCCCTCTGGTATATGTAGGGGTGGGACCTACTGTATGCCCACCCTCCCATTGCCCTCTGTAAAGCGCATTGTGTTGCCTCTGTGTATGAAATGTCCGTCCATCCATCCATCCATCCATCTTCATCCGCTTATCCGGGGTCGGGTCACGGATCCAGCAGGGGGCCCCAGACATCCCTTTCCCTAGCAGCATCAACCAGCTCTGCCTGGGGAATCTTTAGCCGCTCACAGGCCAGTGCGGAGATGTAGTCCCGCCACCTAGTCCTGGGTCTACCCCACGGCCTCCTCCCAGCCGGACATGCCTGGAACACCTCCCTAGGGAGGCACCCAGAAGGCATCCTCACTTGATGCCCGAACCACCTCAACTGGTTCCTTTCGACTCAAAGGAGCAGGGGCTCTATTCCGAGTCTCTCCCAACTTCTCACCCGATCTCTCAGGGAGACCCCAGCCACCCTCCGGAGAAAACTCATTTTGGCCGCTTGTATCCATGATCTCGTTCTTTCGGTCATGACCCATCCTTCATGACCATAGGTGAGGGTGGGGACGAAGATAGACCGGTAGATCGAGAGCTTTGCCTTTTGGCTCAGCTCTCTTTTCGTCACAACAGTGCGGTAAAGAGACTGCAGAACCGCACCAGCTGCTCCGATTCTCCGCCCAAACTCCCTCTCCATGGTTCCCTCACTCGTGAACAAGACCCCCAGATACTTGAACTCCTTCACTTGGGCTAAGGACTCATTTCCTACTCGGAGCGGACAGGCAACCGCTTTCCTGCTGAGAACCATGGCCTCAGATTTAGAAGTGCTGATTCTCATCCCAGCCGCTTCACACTCAGTTGCGAACCTATCCAGAGAGTGCTGGAGGTCGCAGGCAGATGATGCCATCAGGACTGCATCATCTGCAAATAGCAGTGACGCGATCCCCAGCTCACCGAACTGCAAACCCACCTCCCCACAGCTACGCCTCGATATCCTGTCCATGAAAATCACAAACAGGATTGGTGACAAAGCACAGCCCTGGCGGAGGCCAACCCCCACCGGAAAGGAAGATGACTTACTGCCGAGCACACGGACACAGCTCTCGCTCTGGGTGTACAGGGATTGGATGGCCCTAAGTACCCCCTCACCTCATACTCCCGCATAACCCTTCACAAGACCTCTCGAAGGACCCAATCATAAGCCTTCTCCAAGTCCACAAAACACATGTAGACAGGTTGGGCAAACTCCCAAGCCCCCTCCAAGATCCTCGCAAGAGTGAAGAGCTGGTCGTTGGTTCCACGACCAGGACGAAATCCGCATTGTTCCTCTTCGATCTGAGGTTCGACTATCGGCCGGACCCTCTTTTCCAGCACCTTGGAGTACACTTTCCCTGGGAGGCTGAGTAATGTGATGCCTCTATAATTGGCACACAACCTCTGGTCCCCTTTTTTGAATTTTGGGACCACCACCCCAGTCTGCTACTCCTTTGGCACTGACCCAGACTTCCATGCAATGTTAAAGAGGCGTGTCAACCAAGACAGCCCCTCAACACCCAGCAACTTCAGCATTTCTGGATGGATCTCATCGGTCCCTGGGGCTTTGCCACTGTGGAGTTGTTTGACTACCTCAGTGACCTCCTCCAAGGAAACTGACGACCCCCCATCATCTTCCGGCTCTGCCTCGATCGTAGAGGGTGGATTAGTCGGGTTCAGGAGTTCCTCAAAGTGCTCCTTCCAATGCTCAACAACCTCCTCAGTTGAAGTCAGCAGTGTCCCCTCCTTGCTGTATACAGCTTGGATGGTCCCCCGCTTCCCCATCCTGAGGTGTCTGATGGTCTTCCAGAAAGACTTTGGTGCCGACCGAAAGTCCTTCTCCATGGTTTCTCTGAACTCCTCCCACACCCGCTGCTTTGCCTTGGTCACGGCCGAAGCCGCAGCCCTCCGGGCCAGTCGATACCCTGCAACTGCTTCTGGGGTCTCCCGGGCTAACATATCCCGGAAGGCCTCCTTCTTCAGTCGGACGGCTTCTCTGACCACCGCTGTCCCCCACGGTGTCTGAGGGTTACCACCCCTTGAGGTACCTATGGCCCTCAGGCCACAGCTCCCAGCCGCAGCTTCAGCAATGGAGGCTTTGAACACCGACCACTCATGCTCGATGTCCCCAACCTCCACAGGGATGCCTGAGAAGCTCCGCCAGAGGTGGCAATTGGTGGGTTTTCCAGGTCTGTCCAGAAGCTTCCCCTGCCATCGAAACTAGCTCACCACCAAATGGTGATCAGTGGACAGCTCTGCCCCTCTTTGATAATAACGAATAATCATAAGATAACGAAATCGATCATCGGCCTAAGGTGTTCTGATGCCAGGTGTACTTGTGGGCATCCTTGTGTTCGAACATGGTGTACAGAAGTCCAATAACAAAACACCACTCGGGTTCAGATCGTGGTGACCATGCCTCCCAATCACGCCCCACTTTTTGTTGCTTATAGGCTACATGCAGTTTGTTGTGCCATCTTGAATGTGTCCTTTGTGGGCTATTATTTCTAGCCTACCTGTCACAAGGTCTCGCATTGTCCCGTGCATAGGTGAGCTGTTGATATTTGGTGTGCATGGCTTCAACTCCTGCTCTTTTTGCATATATATTTTACCCATTATGTTTGTTGGGGTCACGGCATCATGTAATGTTATATTTCATTTTATGTTGACTTATTTATCAGATTTGTATCCAAGTTATTAGACATTATTTGCATCAGTGGATGTTTTCAGACATTCTACTGCGTGTGTAATGGCACTTTTGTGGGGGAACTACAGTAGGTCTGTCACTGGTGTTCATATGTAATGGGTAAATTTGTAATTTGTAAATAGCAATGCTATTTAATTTGTTTAGCACATTACAAACACACTGCAAATTAATGGGACGTAACATTATCCTACATAGAATAGGTAGGCAGAACAGAGAATGGGAGATGTGTGGATTCAGTTCACAATTAGTATTATAATCGCGTTTGGGTGTCTCGTTTCGTGTTCATTTTTAGTGGGATTTTATTGATACAGATGTGGGAAGTTAGAAATGTCACATGCTGCAGCATTTCACCTTTACGGTATTTGGCAGGGAAATCCCGTTGGAAATATTCGTGGGATTTCAGACGGGTGTTATTTCATTTTAGTGATGCACCACCACCAGGTGGCGTCTTTGAGCAGATTTAGCAGGCTGGGCTCAGTGTTTTTCTCCTATAGTCTACGAATGAAGCATCATTCAATTTCACATTCTTTAATTTAAATGCTCTGTTGTAAAGCACTTTGAGCTGAATTTATCTGTATGAAAGGTGCTATACAAATAACGTTTAATTGTTAGTATTACCTTGTTCTCAAACACGTTTTCTCCATGGATGTAATTTAATTATTACGAACACCTATATCTAGGCCTATAGTAGCCTATCTATCTCAGTAACTGACGTTGGGTCAAGACGTGGTGGCTGTTAAGTCAAATGCGCAAAATAACAGTATTGTAAATATATTTGTTAGTAAATATGTGGTGAACGTGAGGGTTTTGCGTTTTGTTTCTGGAACGCATTCAACTGGTAGGCTACCCCTATTAACACACGCAGGTTGCGCAAACGTTCTACATACGGCCACTATAGGTGACGATTCATCCGCTCCACGTGTGGAAATTACGCGGCCATTTACGGAAACGCGAGATCTGCGGATTAGTAGCCGCTACGTAAAAACGTCATGTCGTTGATAAGTCGCGGCCGCGTGCTATCGACGCACACGATGACGTGGCCAGGAACTTCCGCATAGACGTACTTGGCTGAGACTTGATCTACACGTGAGCAGCAAGTACCGTCGTAGACTGACTTGGCTGAGACTAGATCTACAGGTATATATGACTTGGTCTGCATGTCTTTTTTGCACGGTGCAGATATGGTCACTTACTTACCCTGACCACTGGCTACATTTAGCATTTGCAGTACAAAAACGAATTAATGCTATATGGGTATATGGCAGTAAGCATTATGATACAAACTAAGATGAGACTGAACACCATTAACAGTTTAGAACATTTTATTAGGCAAACAAAAGTACATTGCAAAACACATTAAAAGTATACATATTTACAAGGATGAGGTTTACGGTCTGTCACATTACGCATAGCCAGAAAAAGAAAAAAAAAGTATGTACAAGCTCTGGCTAGCAACCCATTATCTGACAATTGCAAAAGTTCTAAAAACAAAAATGAAACAAAGTGCGCATTCTGTGGCAGGCAGACCGGGAACAGACCGTTGTATCCCACAAAAATAAAGGTTAAAATTTACAAAAACTATTTACAAAAAAGGCATCCATCCTGACGGGCAGGGAAGGGAGGTCTAGGGAGATGGGCTGGGCTGGAGGTCACCCTCATCTGAATCAAGGGTCTGGGCAGAAGAGGTCATCCTCACCAGAATACTCCGCTGTGGTCAGACGCGCTGTAGTCAGATGGGCTACGGTCAGGGCTGGAGCTGGTCTGGGGCTGGGGAGGTCAGCTGGGCTGGAGCAGATGTCTAAAGACATAATGGAATGGCTGTAAACACAGGTCGACATCTGGAGGGCAATACTGGTGGAGCTGTTGGTCTCACGGGCGATGGCATCACAGACTAACTGAAAACCAAAAAGGATAAAGGGATTAGCAAGAAACTAGGTGCGGGTGGCGTAGGGCTTCTGGCATAAGGGAAAGAATCAACTAGCCATGAAACAGGTAGACATGTCAGACCCTTATCTGGTCTGGCTGGGGTGCTAATCTCCGATGGATGCTGCTTGTGCCTGGAGGTCAGACGGGCTGAAGGACCTGGCTCACAGGGCCATCGCTCACAGCGCCTTAGCTCTAAGGGCCTGGGTGATGAACATCTACTGCTGAGTAAAGTGAGATGAGTAAATTAGTGAGATGAGTAAATTAGTCTTCAAAAAGTCCTGAGTTAACTGTCAGTGTGAAAATATGCATAGACATTTCACCACACAAGCATGCATGCATACCTGCATTGATAACTGGCAGAGCAGGCCTTCCAGCTCTGGCACCTGGCATAGCTGGTCTGGTCTGAGTTCTGCCGACCGGCTGCCTGGGCACTGGAACATATAGTAGAGGTAAATAAGCTCAGATTAGTCAGCTCAAGTAGTACTCTTTTGGGACTGTTGAATGCACTTTATTATATTACCTTCGTCACTGGAGTCATAGCGCGTTGCGCTGTCTCTTCCTTGTGTCTTGGGAGTTAATCCATTGACGACTGCTGCTCAAACACCGTCGCCAAGGCACTGGCTACTTCATAATGCTCTGTGTGTTCCTCAGCAGAGACAGGTTGTCATGGCTCCTCTTGATGTGCTTGTGGAGGTAGATCTGGGAGGTGTAGGAGAATGGGCACTAAGAGCAGGAGAACACCCAAGTCTTGGACAACTCTGATCACACCTAGGAGAGCGAACGAGAGAGACCATTAAAAAGGATTCTCTCACCTGTAGTACAAGTTCAAATATAGAGTGATTATACATCATTGTAAATGAGAGCTTACTCTCAATTGATTCACAAAGTTAAATAAAGATTGAATGAATATGTAGCTAGTGGGGGGTAACAACCACACAACTGTGGAGAGAGAATGAGACACTTGGTTCCCTCCTCTACTGGTGTTCATGGCCTTGGCTGATACCACACACCTGGAATACTCCAACCCTGATTTAAAAGCATAAAAGTGGGGAACACATTCTTGAGACGGTTTCTAAAACTGGAGGAAAAAAAAAAGGAAAATTATCTTCCTCTTCCCTCTCCTCATCACTCACTTCTGCATGGGGCTGATCTCTACCCTGACGATGAGCTCGGTCTTGGAGGGCCTGTGTTGTAAGACAACAGCCTTCTGAGCATGTGTGGACCAAGCGTGTTGTGGAGCTTCCTGATCTGGTCCTCTTTGGTGATGTCCGCAAACTCCTCCAGGAAGCCCTCCAGGTTACTGGACAGAAGAGGGTAGAATGATTCAGTTTGTACATTATTAGATGTTGACATTCATGAAGTTGGATATGTTTGTGTTTGAAACAACATTCTCATACACAACACTTTTTCCATTCACATCTAATCCACTTTCTGCCAGTAGACAATTTCATACACAGCACTTTTTAATTCATGTCTAATTCACTTTACAATCACACACACACACACACAGACTTGAATCTCTAGGGGGGGACGAAGTTGAGCAGGTGGAAGAGCTCCACCAGTTTGGCTGTTCTGAAGAGGGCCAGTCAGCAGTGGCGATACATGGGATAGCGGCTCAGCACACAGCAGAACTGTGCACAGAGAGGAAGGAGGAGGAGAGAAAACCAACAACAAAAAAGGCAAGAAGGGTTAATAACTGAGCGAATCTTGAAAGTTTGCACTACAGGGAAGCAATTGCTCAATTTCCCTGATATTGTGGCGTCACTGGCGTCAGTGATGTGTCTTATGAATCTCACATGTCTACCGCTAACATTAACTCAATATCAATATTCCCATTTGTTTATCCCGTCCATGGAAACGTATGTGCATTTGTACTTACGTGTGCCTATATTGATGATCAGGTGTTTCTCCACCTCAGGGCTGGCCAGACAGAACCATCAGAGACCATTGGGCTGAGCTGAGGAGAGAGTGACATGTTAGAGTGTATATATAGTGTATATGTGCATATGTATATGGTGCTCTTCTGTTAATACTCATGAGGGCATTTAACTGAACAAGACTCACAGAGCCTGTGGGGCTGTCCCAGGACTGCCCCTGGCCAGGCCTGTCCCCGTCCTAGCGCCTCTTCCTGTCCCGCTCACCTGCTTCTTGCTCAGTTCAAACAAGAACTGGGAGGTTGGCAACTGAGAGCATGGGAGGGGGGGAGAGAGAGAGAGAGCGAGAGTGGGTGACCCTCTCGTTGGCTGACATGCACACTCCACAGGACCTTGTGATTTCTGACACGTTTAGAGGAACAGGGCAACATGTCTACCACCATAGATTTTGCAAGACACTATATTAGTAGTCCACATCATGAGTACCTATTATGCAAAATGTGGATTTGTATGTGAGGGAAAACATATCTTTATCCATTTGACGGCATGAGCAACCATTTCAACAGTTAAGAGTAACATGAAATCACATCCCAAAACCACCACTGCTGTAACCAAAAAGCCAAGATGGCTGCTATAACAAATCTTGCTAGCTAGCCTAGCTCAGTTGTTGGGGCTTCTAGTATTCTGTTAATGTTAACTTCGAATGCCTACTAACGGTGTTGTGGGTTAATGCGAAATCAATGAGTAAGCTAATTATCCGATTTTATTCCAAGCGATGAAACGAACGTGCACCATTGCCCGTAATTAGGAAACAATGGCCCACGACAACACTTCACAAACGTTATAGTGTCCACAACTGAAATATTCTCAAGTTGCCAAGCCAACATTACAATTTAAGATACAATTTACAACAAAAGCGAAAGTTATAACAATCATTGCTACAGAGTAATTTTACGTAGGCTACTTACGTAGGCTAGCCATGTACAGAAAAAGCCTAATCACGTTAGCTGGCTAGCTAGTTAGCTAACATTGGAAAGAGAGAATCTGCAGATAGAGAATCATTAACACAACGTTGGTGTCATTTATCTGGGGCGATACCAAAATACATAGCTGTATACATTGAAATTGAGATACTTACAGGATCTGTGTTGTCGCGGGGATAAAGACAGGCGTGTCTTTCTCAACCGTTTCTGTTTCAAACAAAACGGAAGGATACCCCGGCGTCGTCGTCTTCTTCGCTGGGTTTAAAGGACAATGCTCGTTTTTGACAACCTGGACCTTATTTACGACATATTATAAGACGTTTGACTCACCGAGATACACATTGGTGTAGTTCGGAGGCATGTAATACGAAAATAGCTTCCTCACTTGCTCCAGCACGCATGCGCACAGCGTGCTGGAGCAACGATTGCGCGCTGTGCGCATGCGTGCTGGAGCAAGTGAGGAAGCTATTTCGTTTCGAAAGACGTTTCTAAAGATCATGGCATGTGAAAACCACAACAGGCCTTTGCTCTATGTAAGCACAACTAGCGATTCATCAAGACAGATTGATGAAAACAACCGTTTCGCGGCAGAAAATAGATTTTTAGAAACTGCATTCTAAGTGCCCCGACCACCGCCATTACATGGATATACTGGCTCGCGCTGGATTTTAAATTTCTTCTACATACACGGAGTGTAACTTGTTTGTCTAGTTCTTCAATTCTGTGTCACCTAAGAAAGTAGCCTAATGCCTTGCATTCTTTGTTTTACGCTCACTGCTCAGCGTTCATTGCTCACATTTAGGTTGCAAAATTACACACAAAACAGACATGCAGGATTGCTCCTCATTATTACAATTCTGTAACTGTATGACTTCAAAATTTATTTTAAAACCTAAGTAATTTACAAATGTTCTGACCACTGTGACAAATGTACATTTCCAATAAAGTCAGGGTGGGACTGTAATGTAACAGCATTGTCACGTCATTTAATTACATCGTAGTTACGGATTTCAGCAGCAGTGACAGCTACATTGCCGTACAGTCTATAACATATATACATCCTAACATAAATAAGTACATGGAAGCCTAATCATTGTATTACTTTGATTAGAACAAAGGGGTCTGTACCATGGATCTAAGATAAGGGGGTTATTAGCCAACTTGCTAACCACTAGCTAAGTTAGCTATAGGCCTAACGTTAGTGACCAACAGGCTTTTAGGCCAGTCGAGCAGTAGATGCAATACCAACAACAATGAAGATACGTTCATTATGAATAATTCGCATAATATTTGACCATAAGTCGTTTGGTTACTCACATTTGTGATTTGTTGGCTAGTGGCTAGTGCCAGGGCCATCTGCTCTGTTGTCCGCCATTGCGCGGTCTGAAGAGACGCGATGCATTTTGGGGAAGTTGAGTAGGAGAAGTGACTTCACGCACCATACTCAGGAATTCTGGCGAATGTAGTATACATCCGGGCATTTCTCGTGTACAAAAATTTCACATACTATGTAGTGGAAACGCACTACATACTCAAATTGACGTCATGCATAGTATGAATAGTATGTTAGTATGCCATTTCGAACACACCCATAGTCTCGCAAGCCAGACGAGTCGACTTCTGGCCCGGACTATCAACTACGGCCCAATCTCAAACCACCCCCTAAGCCCTCGCCCTATCCACTCCCCCATCGTTTGCGTGTTCACGTCGAGCTTCGCCATGTTAAGGTCCGTCCCAAACCAATTAGCACGGAGTGCACTTGGAGTGCGAGTGGGCTGTCAACCCCTTAAATAGCAAGCCTGCATCAGTGCAAGCTCCCGATAGCCGAAGCAGGAAGTGCACGTGGCAAAGAGATGCCGCAGGAAACCGCATATAAATAAAGTTCCGTCTTCCTACACTGTCAATTATTTTAGATTATTTTACAGCACTCAAACATGTTTTTCTCACACTGATTTCACTGCCTCAAACAAAATCGCAGAATGTTGTATCAAAAGATATACCCAAAAATAGGAATCCCTTTATCCCTCAGAGCCGGCCTTAACCATCTGGGGGCCCGTTTCAAGAGCAATTATAAGAAGAAAAAAATGTATAAAATAAAAGACCCATATTCACAACAGTGTGATTTCTTTTAATTAAGGCATGCTTTGTTATTACAGTGGAATCCACTTATAGTGATCACGTCCTGCCGGGTCAAATTGATCACTGTAAGTGGATGATTATTATAACCGAATTCAACTCAAAAACATGTCATGTTTGGGCTTGTTGGATTCTGTGGGTCGAGTCAAATCCACTGATGCCCCTATCGTGACGTTTGTTCAATGTCCCTGACAGCTAGATCACCGAATTGTTTTTGGTTGAAAAAGACTGTACCTCACCTGAATCCTGTTCGGTCGGTCGGTCGACACAAAAATAAATACAATCCGATACAATACAGTGCACGCCATCTCCTTGCGAAAGTAAGGAGTTTAGCTTACTTCAGCAGGAACTCAACTCGGATGTTTCTTAGTGTGGTGTTCTTCATATCATGGTTGTCAACAAGCAGCAGAATCTTCTTCCTCTCTTAGCTCAATTTGCGATCACACTCCTTAACCACTCCATAAAGATTCTCGCTGCTTGAGGAGACTACATAAGGTAGCCTGGGGAACAGCAAGCTTCTCTGCAGCATCTCGCTGACTAGTTTTCGGCTTCTCATATGTGACCGCCGCTGGTAATTTGGTCCTCAACTAGGCATTTTCATTTTTCAGTTTTTTACAGGTTATGAAAGTGCAGATTGTAAACTTTCAAATGAGGTCTCATACATTGAAATCTGAACATATTTGAAGAAGATATGCTTATTTGAATGCTAGTACTGCCAAATCAACTTAGCTGAGAAATCTCCCTCCAAAGTTCTCCAACATTTTCACACCTCTGACTGCCAGGTAATGGGCATGAACAATGGCCTGGTAACCCCTCCCCCAGCCACTCCCCCACTGGACGATCTGTCATTATCTGTCAGAGTGGCTGTCAACTTGGGGTATTAACTGAGAGTGGCTGCCAAGTGAGGTGCTCTCTCACTGATGACCCCACTCTCTGAGTCAGTATTAATCTTGTGTTGTGAATGCAGTTAAGAACAATATAAGATGAAGTTCAAATTTAACGTTCTTTATTGTCACATACATGATATAAAGTACAAGCATAAGTAGTTAAGTGTACAAAAAAAGGCAACTGTCTAAGTGTTAAAGTGTACAGTCAGTTGTCTGTTTTATAGACAAGGTGCATAGTGTTCATTGTGATCAAGTGTACAACAAAGTAATAACAGTCCCCAGCTCAATACTCAAGGTAATAACAACAGTACTCAGCTCAGTATTCAATATTCTAACAATGCAGTCTGTGCAAGTGTGGGCAAGTCTGTGCAAGAGAACAAGCAACGCTTCAGTATACAAACAGGAAAACAGGAAAGGCTGTGGCCTTTCTCCTGCAGTGCTGTCCGTCCTGATGATCTGCAGTGAATCTACAAGCGGACAGTCTTGTTCTGAGCTGCTGTGGAGTTTGGCGGGGGACATGTGACGTCTCGTCCCTCATCAGAACAGAACTCTCTGATCTTGTCAAAGAGATACGTCTGTCTGGCCATGTCCAGTCCGGGTGGGGCTTGCACAAGAAGACCTTCTCTGGGGGGCAGGACATCAGGCTTGCGCAGCAGCTGAAACTCGACTGCCGGTGCATCACGGTGTTCTCTGGCCACAACCATGCCAGGTCTCTCAGTATCAAAACTGCAATAGAATAGAAGGAAGAAAGTACATTAAACTATTGCCCACAGTACTGGCACTCCATATAGATAAAATAGTACCAGAATGTGTTGATTAAATAGACTAGCTAATGCATGATAGGATGAACGTATTCTCACCTGTTGTGCAAAATCAAAGCTGTAGTGCATAGTGATCTTCTTGCTGGCTGGTATGGAGGGGCCCAGGGAGAGCTGCAAATCCTCACCTTTTTGCTCATCCTGTAACCAAAACAAAAAACAAAGGTGTCAGACTACCATAGCTCTCATGCTCTCTCATTCTGTTTCTCTCTATAATATAGCTACCTAGCTCGATATTAGCTGCCACGCTGGCTAGTTTAGGAACAAAGGGCTAGCTCAGCTAACTAGCATGTTAGCTAACGTTAGCTAGCTAGCCTTTGTTAGTTTGTTATGCTAGCTAGACTTAGTCACTTGTTTAGAAAGGAGCTACTGCTAAACGACTAACGTTAATGTAAACAGCACAGATAGTATAAAGATCATCTTACCCCAAAGCAAAGCAGAATGCTTGGCGGTGGTGTGATTCTGCTACGTCGTTCGCGTTTGCTTGGTAGCAACTTGCTTTGCTGATACAGTCATCTCTGTATCACAGGTCATCAAGAATAAACTCCGTGTACGAACGAGTCCTGCTCTGCTGGAGTTTTAGCTGCTCTTAAAACTCTTTCCATGTCCTGGATGCCATCCCCGTCTTCTCTTTAGCAAAAGCTGTAGCATCCATGCTTAAACTTGGGAATGAATGTAAACAAAGCTGGCGTGTTGGGGGGGTGGGGGCGGAGAACCCGGAAGCAATAGCCAATGAAACCAAATCATGCTAATCGATCTGCCCGCCCCCAAGCCCGGCTCGAAATCAGCTAAAAACTAGCTTAGTTGGCAGACTAATTAAACGTATTTCGTGAACCTAAAACTGTTGTCTGTTATAGTAAGTGGGTTCTTCACAACTTCAACTTTGGTAATACAAAATAAAACAAAAAACGAAAAAAAACGTTTTTTTATGTATTTTGCCCTCTAGCGCATTTCGGGGTTTGCCGAGTTGCGGACCAAATCACCAGCCGCTGTCACATATCGTTTGAGGAGACTGTTTTTCACTGAGAGAAAGCGCTTTTCTTTTTTCCGACATAGTGTACACAGCTAGGACAAGCCAGGTAGCTTGCTGAAAGCAGACGGTAAAAGAAAAGACCCAAAATGAACACTGTAAGCGGATTACATGATTACTATAGGTGATTTATTTAAACTGCATTTGTATAGGAATGATTCTGTCCCAAGCTTTTTGATCACTATAAGCGGATGATCAAAATAACCGTGATCACTATAAGCGGATTCCACTGTACTATTTAGTTCAAACTAATTATTTGAACTGTAATTCAGATCACACAAGATGTTTTTGATGTTTGAAATGTGTTTATACAACTTCGCAAGTCGCCAGGCCATTGGCTGCACGCATTGACAAGTGTAGGCTATGCAGCCTATCGAAATAAAAATAGATATTCAAAATAGCCTACTCAAACTAACTATTGAACTAGACCTGTCGGATCTACTGTAAAAAAATAAAATAAAAAATGTTTTAACCTTAAAGATTAAATTGTGCTCAATTTAGACTGTTTTCTTTGCTTATAGACTAGTCCGACTATTTCTGAAATTCCGACAAATGAACTTTTGGCCCGGTAGGATTATTTAACCTCAAATAGCCTAATTTCTTCTAGAGATTATTTTTAATTATGTGTATTTGCTTTAGTTGTAGAATTTACTAGTTCATATTTTTGACACTGTCAGTCATGTTCTTATGCCGCGTTCCAGATAGGATTTTGAGCCCGTAATGCCGGGCTCACACTACAGGATATTTAAAATCCTAACCAATTTCGAAATCGGGTTACATCACGCACATAAGGAGAATCTTAACAGATATTCTTTTTGCGCATCTCAAACAAGCACACACAACAAGATTTGAAAATAACAGCTCATCACACACTACAGGATCTTATCGTGCCCGAGGGAGCAACGAACCACTGGTCTCGCCGTCTCACTTGTAAAGTTGGGACGTAATAATCTTAAATATCAAACATGTTTGATATTATCCGGGCCGCCCCAATGGGTCTGCGAGCCGATAGGGAGGTATAAGATTGGATCTGTAAACCCCTCACATTACAAGATAATCTGGACCGATCATTGGCCCCGACCAACATTCCGGACCAGATTTCTCCTCCGATTGTCGGGAGGTGTGAATCGGGGATAAATCGGCCCAAAAATCCTGTAGTCTGAGCCCGGTTTAAGTTGCAACTTCAAGTCACGACTCACGACTTCATAGTGTTCCAGTCAAACTGTCTGAATGCGGGGCATTCTGGATAAATGTAAACAAGCCGATATGGTTAAAGCTTGAGATTTGGCACATTGTCAGAGCTGGCAAGCTAAACATTGTATGCCTAATTTCGCTATGCTACATTACATTTTATTTATTGACATCATCGACTTTTCGCCGTTTGCATGGTCACATTCAGGTTTACCTTAATGTTAGCTAGCTAGCACTAGCTATCTCTTGTCAACATATTTGGGCATCATTACATACACATAGCAGATTGTAGTGCATAATCGTTTGTATTATTTTGATTACATCATACAAATGTACTTTACGATGCCCTAAAGTTATCTTTGTCGCCATACCCATGGGGGCTGCCATCTTGCTTAGACGGCTGTGTGATATCAGAGAGCGCAACTGGGAGTACATCGATCTGGTACGAGTTCACGGGTGGGAAGTTACGGGTTTGACTGCCATTCCAGTGCATTTTCACGTGTAGAAGGTCGGAAAAACATCTGGAACGTGCCATGAGGCTGCGATATGCAAATGCCTCTTCACAAAGAAGGAATGCTGCCAAAGAGGCATGGAAGTAAGTTTTTAATTGATTTATGTATTTGTCTCAGGACAGTGTTATAGTATTCATTTAGAGTTCATTTGCAAAAAAATATTTGCGTTAGGATTTTTGACAATTTCTCATCATACATGGATTTAATTATAGGCCTAGTGATTTATATTTTGTATTATAAAGCATAAAAAACATTTTTCCCATAAATCCCCTAAACATGCCATGGTGACGGCCCTGTCCCGGTCGGTTCTGGTGGAGTGGGGAGTCCGTCCCATATTTGGCTTTCCATTTATATACCCTCCCCCTCGATTGAGAGTGCCCTCCACAGCTGCGAGCGACACTTCATTTGGAGGGACACTCGTTGGCGGAGTGGGAGTGGGTAGGGGGTGGTTTGGGATTGGGCCTACGTCTGGTATTCAGACGCAGAAATTTTGATGAAGGAAGTTGGGGGAAAAACGGGCGGATATCCCGTCAAATTTCCGTAGAGAGTAGTAGACAGTCCGGACCGGAAGTGATGAGTTTTTTAAAGAAGTTCCTTTTACAAATTCTAAGCGGCTGAAGTCCAGACTCTCCTCCGTAGAGAGTCTGGCTCCGAGACTACAAAACACAAAATCCTCACTTTAACCACATCTTCACTATAACAAATATATTAACAATACTATTATTTTGCGCATTTGACTTAACAGACACCACGTCTTGACCCAACGTCAGTTACTGAGATAGATAGGCTACTGTAGATATGTCGTAATAATTAAATTACATACAGATGGAGAAAAATGTGTTTGAGAACAAAGTCATAATAACAATTAAACATTATTTGTATAGCACCTTCATACAGATAAATTCAGCTCAAAGTGCTTTACAACAGAGCATTTAAATTAAAGTGTGAAATTTAATGATGCTTCATTCGTAGACTATAGGAGAAAAACACTGAGCCCAGCCTGCTAAATCTGCTCAAAGACGCCACCTGGCGGTGGTGCGTTACTAAAACAAAATAACACCCGTCTGAAATCCCAAAAGATTTCCATCGGGATTTCCCTGCCAAATACCGTGAAGGTAAAATGCTGCAGCATGGGACATTTCTAACTTCCCACATCTGTAGGCATAGCCTACGGAAATAGCCTAACACGCAGTGATCAACAACAAGCCCTGGTGAGAATGATGTCACTACACATAAAATACAATAAGTGTATTAATGAAAGTGTACATGTTAACATAGTTGTGAGTTTAAAATGCAGCTGTCCAGCCATCCAGGCAACACCAACAGTCACCAAAAAATACATTTCCATCCCTGTTTGTGTTACATGTCCGGTGCGCAAGAAAAATATAGCCTACCCTTGATTGCTATAGCTCAAACTCGTAAATCACCTTTTTGATATGCTCTTTAATGGTGGTGTGATGGGCATATTAGTGTGATAAGAGATTTGAACAGATCTTTAATTTTGCGTGTAATCGCGGATCGTTTTCCCCGTTCAAAAAGGTTGCCATGGAAATCTGTGCTAATCAGGCCTTCGGTTGTCGTTTTCGTCACAAAACAGCTCTTACGGCAGTGTTGTTCTGAGATTGACAACAACTCCAATGTCACGCAGTAATATTCTGATGTCGTTGGTAGAGTAACCTGCCTCTCGTAGTGTCTTGATCTGCGCACTTTGCTGAGCTGAAATATTGGTCATCTTGCTGTAATCACAGTATTTATTTGTCACAGTTCTGTGACGTGAAAGGCATTTGTGCGTCAAGTTCTGGTTAAATGGAAGTTAAAGATAAAATGCAAAACTTGTTTGCATGTATTGGATTGGACTTTGACTTGTGTCTGTTAGCAGAATGACTTTCATTTTGAAAAGATAGGGTCTATATTTTTCTGATAGGATTGATTTTTGACTTAAATATAATGATTTCGATAAGCAAAACATGCATGGAAACAAATAAATTACTTATTTTGTAATTACATTGGTCTCCGACATTGCAGGGTTATTTTGACGGTAGTAAATTATTGATTGGATCTCTAGGTTAGGATTCTAGCTTCTGATTGGCTGGCTAGGTTGTCAGAGAGAGTTTGATTGATAGCCTAGTTCTATTAATACATCCATGTTAATAGCCTATTTGCCTTATTCACCTGGCAGCCATATTGGTCAGCCTGGGGTGTGGATGCGGAAGTGCCCGTTGACTTCAATGTTAAAAGTTCACTGTAAAAACACCACTTCAAGAACCCAAATAGTCAAAATAACAGGCTGAATACACTATCAGGGTTACAAACTAATCATTACCAGACTGATTGTTTTTCACTGCCGTTGTTTTCATGTTTGGAAATACATGGAGGTGAATGAGCCATACATGGAGGTGAAGAGCCATTCACTCCCATGTATTTTCAAACGCGAAAACAACGGCAGTGAAAAACAGAGTCTGGTAATGATGAGTTTGTAACCCCGATAGTGTATTCAGCCTGTTATTTTGACAATTTTGGTTCTTGAAGTGGTGTTTTTACAGCGAACTTTTAACATTGAAGTCAACGGGCACTTCCGCATCCGCACCCCTAATTACGTCAGACTGACCAATATGGCAGGTAAGGCGAATAGCTAGACTTATCCATGGCTTGACTTGCTACACTAGCTCGCCACTCGCCAGCAACGAACCTGGACTATGCTATTGCAACACTTGGATTGTGGGGGAGGGGGGTGCGTAGCAGGCTTTTTGCCAGTCTGCCGCAACTGTTGGGCTGAATTCGCTAGTTTGTTTGATAGATGGATGGATTTAACACTGCAAAGTATTATGCAAGTATTATGTAGGCCTATCTGTAAGAGATTAATGTTTGTAACCATTAACTCAGATAGGTAGATTATCAGCATTTATCCCCAGCCTCAATTTATTTGATTACACTTTTGCGTGAGGACTTTCCTCTACGTGTTTTCATTCATTTTAACCACCATCTCATCTACAGTATGCTACTTTGTGTTGCTGCATTTTTACCTTCATGCTTTTATGTTTTTAGAGCGCAATTAACATTTTCCAGGATTCCCAATTAAGTCCATCCATTAATCCAACTTTGTCCTGAGCGCAGCAGTCCATGTAGCCTCCCGTAACCAACAACACCAACAAATACATTTCAATCTTCGTTTGCGTTCCATGGCTGGTGTGCATTCCCTGGTTTAAAGTAATCTCTTTTTTGTGACCGTTGCAAAAAGCTACTTTTATTATCTTTTCCATAACAGGCTGCTTGGTACTGTCCAATGACTAGTTGCTGCTATGAGAGACAGGATCCCAGCTGACTTGCACCCCCTCCCATCCCGCGGCAGAGGGTTATCAACAGCGCTGGGACTCCGCCTCTCATCGCTAACCAGCAACTGGGCCAATTTAGCTAATGGTACAGTAGCTCGATACTAAATTACTCAAACTGAATAAATATGACACAGATAAGCACGAAGCTGTCTATAGTTATTTAATTTTGATATAAAGTTAATTTAATCTTGATATAACTAAGACATCTGCTAAAAAAAAGAAAAAATCCACCGACAGATTTAGCTACAATGTCTGTTGTGTAAACAACTTGTTGTGTAAATACAATCTTCAAAGTTCTTCATCATCAGTCAAAGTCAAATCAATGAGGCACTGGAAACACTGAGTCCGATGCAACAGGCTTTATTGCTTATTCAGCAGTACAAGGCAACAAGACCGGTGGGTTCTCGAGAAGACACACACTCCTACTGACTTGTGCAGCTCCTTATATATCTTTTCAGGGCGATCCCCGCCCTTTTAGCTTGATCACAACCCATTTTTTAAAACACACCCCTAAGTTGGCGTGATTCTAATGGTGTATTGAAATATGCATTGTAAGTGCTTCCCCCTAGTGGTAAGAGTCCCAGTGTGATTCTAATGGTGTCTTAAAAATGCACTGCATGTGCTTCCCCCTAGTGGTAGGAGAGCTGGGTCATCTATTTATGACCCCATTAGCTTTTTCCTGGAACTGGCCTATTTAAAAAAAAAAAAAAACATGCAAAACACCCATGTACGTCATGTACACCTGTTTGGCAACCAAACCTGTTTTGGCAGATAAAACTTGATTGAGTGGGGAAATTTTGCACTTAACATAAGCTGTGTCAATTTGAGTAATCACACATGGAGGGATTAATACAACTTGTTCATCCCTTGTTTAGACATTCTTTCTGGTGCTTAGAGAGGATTTTTGCTAAGTGATTGGTGTTTAGATAAAATTCTGTGCTAAGTGCTCCATCGGGATTTTCCGATACTTAACACATTCTTGTCTGTGTACATCAGTGTTTCTTGTTTAAACTACACTCTATTACTAAATGTTTAATACCATCATTAATCAAGACAGAGGGACTAAATCAAATTAAATCACAACATGTCCATGAACATTTAAGCTAGGTTGGCGAATTACTGTCGCCTCAACTTCCACCAAATTTGTTGACAAATTATTGACCGTAAACTTTACGCTGACATGCCGCAACGTTTTGCTGTTGTCCTGCTAATGAGAGTTTGAGTTTGTTGGTTTGACAGTGCGTTGAGATCCCGCGGGTAAGATTACTACCCCCAAGGGCTCACTACTGTACCATAATGAATCTAATTAAAGCATGTACCATAATTAATCTAATTAAAACATATACCACAAATAATCAAATTAAAACATAGTTCATCTAATTGAATTAAAACATATACCATAATTAATCTTATTAAAACAGGGACACAAATCATGAGATTAGGTCATTCACTGATCAAAACTTTACTATAGTTTTCAAAACATAATACTACAGTGCAAATGTTGTGGCAGTTACTTTATGTAACACATTCTTAATTCCACTCAAAAATCAACCAGTTTGAATAAAAGTCCTTGAAGATATATAAAATAACAGTTCATTGATTTCAATTCATCGTGTCCTTTAAGGACCCACTTAAAGTATGGTAATGGGCTCTGCTCCTAACATCCTGTAGCGACCTCAAACCAAGCCACAAATGTAATAGGCACTCATTTTGTCTTGGCATCTCTTCATCCTCTCTCTCTCTCTCTCTCACTCACACTCTTCCCTGATTTCTCTGTCCTCTTTCTGTCTGTTATCTGGATCTCTCTTGAGCTCTCAGGTCTGGACACCGAGGAGTCTCCTCTGCTGCTGTCTGCAGAGGACTTTGACTGCGCTCTGCTCAGCCTCAAACCCTCCGTCTCAGACCAAGAGCTGCTCAAATATAAACACATTCAGCAGAAACTCACTGCAAAATAACGAAGCCACTCCCAACACTCGCTGTCCCCCGTGTCAGCTAAGATGTGCACCTCTGTGCTGTGCTGCGCCAAACCTTCTACCAAAGTGTTTATTCCTTTAGACTGTTGGCTCTCAACTCCTACAAGGAGTTTTTTTGGACTATTTTTTGGTCACTTTGCACTTAAGCAAGGGTATGAAATTACTACGAAAATTATGATTAATGGGAAGTATTGCCGGTGTAAGCAAAGTTTGTGCAGCTCATAGTATGTGCCAGTATGCAAGTATATTTGTTGTATGTATGTAGGTTAATTTAGGAATTTAGAATGTAATCTGATCACCAATAACTGAGTTGAGATCACTGGTTGAAACTGATTCCAGTAGCCAATGCAGTTTTTTTCTAATCTTGCATATAACTGAAGGTAGAAACCACCTTTTTCTATCAATAAAGCCAATGTACTAAAACAAAATAACGTACCATGTTCTTGATGTTACCATTTCAGGAATGAATGTCTCAGTCTACTGTGTACAATTCAGTCTACTGGTTTGAATGAAATCAAGTGTTCTGTCCATCTCCATCCAGTAGATTGTTTACATCACATACATCCAGTAATAGAAACGTAAACAGATGGTTCATGAAAAATACAAAATATATTCACCACTTAAAGCAGAATGATATTGCTAGGTCAGCACAGGATGGACAAACACATTCAAACCAACAGCTACCGTATGTTCATCCATGAATATTCAAACCAACGGCTACCATATCCATGAGTCATCTTGAGTGTCTTTGGTCACACTTTATAGTAAGATAGCAGTTTATTCTTTAATGAAATACTTTGTCACAGCAGGTATGTATGGGTAACAAGGATTAGGTTCCCATAATGGTACATTACGAGATAAATTTGGATGGGTATGTTGTGTTTCAAGTATCGTAGTAAGTTAGAGGACTAAGTTGTAAGTCTGACAATTGTGCAATGACTGGAAATCTCGTACAAATAGAACAGCTTAATATAAAGTGTTACCCTATTGAATTGATACATTTGATATTACTTGTATTATATATTCTACTGTATGATGCTATCAATGGCTAAGATAATTTTGTGAGGCGAGTCCTTGTGCTTGGTGTCATATGGTAGCAGAGACAACAGAATAAGGACAAACAAAACTTGAAATGATTAGTGATTAAATGCATTAACTTTCATAATGTGCAAATGTAATACGCTTCTTTATTAAGTAAATGACGGTCGGTCAGTAGTTAAAAGGAATATCTTTGCTTTAAATAAGTTGGATGGTTAGAGCATGTTTTACCATAATGGATGGACTTGGCATAAACAAAGCATCCAGATAACTGAGTGTATATATTATCAGATATATGGTGCTGGTCTTCTTATAAAATGTGTCAATAATAAATATTACATTAGTACCAGATGACATTAAGTAAATTCATAATTGCCATATCCGGTTTGCTCCTCATCCTGTTAAACGGGCTGCTAATCTGGATGATGGGAGCACTGAGTAAAGTCTAGTCATTTTAGCAAAGCCCTCGGTCACAAAAAGTGTTTAACCACTACAGGTAAACCTCTTCTTACTTTCTGGTCTCTGTGACCTATGGTTTATCAATGAGGGGGAATTATGGCGATGGTTAATCTAACAGCACGGCTCCGCTGCAGATGTCAGACGTCCATTCTACTGCCAAAAATCAAGCAATGAACCTCTGCGATTCTCTAAATTTGATGCTGGCATCGAACGTGACACAGTGGCTACAGTGGAGCCAAAGGGTTAGGCCCAGAGGAACATCACTACTGAACCTTTTATGTGTGGTTAATCGACTGAGCCTTCTATGCATCTGTGGTTAATCTACTGAACCTTCTATGTGTGGTTAATCTACTAGGATTTCTATGTATGGTTAATCTATTGAGCCTTCTATGTGTGGTTAATCTACTGAACCTATATCCGTGGTTAAACTACTGAGCCTTTATGCGTCTGTGGTTAATCTACTGAACCTTCTATGGTGGAGTTAATCTACGGAACCTTCTATGGTGTGGCTAATCTACTGAACCTTCTATGTGTCTGTGGTTCTATGCATCTGTGTTTAATCTATTGAGCCTTATATGCGTCTGTGGTTAATCTGCTGAACCTTCTATGCGTCTGTGGTTAATCTTCTGAACCTTCTATGCGTCTGTTGTTTATTCACTTGCAGAGCAGCAGTGATTTTCACTCATTCTAGCACAAATCCACTTGGAAACAAATCATTTGCTCTGACTTGGAAAACACCCCAAGTACCCTACTGTAAGAATGCCACTAGATATTAATCCACTAGATATCAATAATGTACAAGTCACACTCATTGTAGTGTAATGAACCATAACAAATGTGTATTTCAAGAGAAAGATGTACAGATGGGTGTGTAGGAAAAGTTCCTGATTAATCCGGGGGTCTAGATCTCTGTGGTCGATCCCTGGTGTTCATGAGAAACCTGGAACCCCTCTTCTGTTTGCTTTGGCTTTTAGTCCGTGGCTTTGGCAGAGATTGAAAACATAGTTGTTCCACGTCTTGGTCTTCCATGTCTGACTGGGCCAGGTAGAGCCTTCTTTCTAAGGCCTCAAGTGAAATGTGGCATCCGATTGCAGGTTCTGTAAGAAAAGGAAAATGCTTTTTTTTCATATTTATAACATAAATTATATTGATTGGTATTGTCAGATACATTATAAGACTCGCCACTTTGGCAGACCGTCTGGTTGTGATAAAATCAGCACTGCGTTTTAAGAACCACACTTCCCACAATCCTCCACTCACTCGCTGTAACGATGGGAAAAATGATAACAAACGCGTGTGGAGCAGACTGGACTTGAAGATTTAGCTACTTTCTGGAAGGATGGCTTCAATGCAGGTAAATACCGGTGTTGAATTTGGTTGATTTTCAGAGAAATGTTGGTTTAATCTGATCCTGTTAGCTGTTCCTAATTATAATGATTGACCTTTGAGTTTGGCTGTCAGCTGGAGTTTTCTGTAAGAAACGGTGTCTCTCTTCCATAGACTTATGAGATAGAGATAACATTCCATGGCTGGTACACTCTGTGCCAAACACAATTGTTGTGGTTAGCGCCGAGGCGGCGTAGCTTATCTTAACCTTGCAATGCCAGGAGCCACATGAGAGACCAGACCAGTCTTATCGGAGAAGAGACAAGGGGGGGGACACCCGAACCATAAGAACCGTGCTCGAGCTCAGATGCTTTGATTTTGAGTTCAGACAGCATACAGAGAGGTCAACTGTACATTAGACTTTATGGCATCGTCTTTTGTATGTGAAACCTTCTGGAATAAACAGCTTTTGCTTGTCGCTCAAATCCTGTGTTGGAGAGATTCATTTGGGATACATCAGAACAAGGAGACACTGGACTGTGGTATTTTGTGAGATTGGGGGCCATCTTTTATTGTAATCAAAACGCAGAGCTGAATAAGGACAATAATAATAAAAGACAACGAAAGTCAACACCGGTCTTTTATGTGCATGTACATTTCGTTTCACGGGGCGAAGTGTTCGTTGTCTTCCTGATATTGTGACAAGCAAAACATGTCACTTCAGTTTCCACCACAAGATTTCCTCCCAAGACTTGCCAGTACACAAAAATAATAAATTCACAGGGTGTCATGCAGTCTCATGTCACGAAAATGATTTTTGGGGTCTTATAAGATTCTGTGACGTCATGTTGAATTTGTGTATTTTGCCTCTCAACAATTCAAATGTTCAATGTCATTCATACTTGAACAATGTAAGGCAAAAAGACGCTATTAGTTGAATATTAATGTGAACATACAACTGCATTTAGTAAAAATAAAAAATAGTAAAAATAAATGTACTGTCATGCGCCGCTATGGTAACCCGACACTCCACGTGGGAGCAGGAGCCGGGCGGCAGGACATAGGAAGCCCCAGCACATTAGCATTAGTTTAGCCAAGAGTGAGGAGAGCATAATAACACTAACAGATGGAAAAAGAGAAATTAGCGAGAACAAAGAAAATGCCGGTGGCGAGAGTGAGGGGGATGTTGTGCATCAAGAAAAGGACCACATTCCAGCGGCATATGGAACTATTTTGGGTTTAAATCTGACAACGAATTAAAAAAAGATGACATTTGCAAGCTTTGTTTTGCTGTCGTTGCTGCAACGGAAGGTAATACTACAGATCTCATGAACCACCTGAAACGTAACCACAAAATTGAACATGATTAAGTTAAGAAGGCACAACAACAAACCACATTGCAAAAGTCCAGTCAGTCGCCAGACGACACAGACATCAATAACGCTATGCAGTGCATCACCATTTCCACAAAATGATCGACGGCAGAAGGAGATTACCGAAGCAGTCACTTATTTCTTAGCTAAGGACATGGCACCAATTTACACAGTTAACAACGAAGGGTTCAAGAATATGGTGAAGACACTGGATGAGCGGTACTCGTTGCCCTCTCGAAACTACTTCTCACGTGTTACATTGCCTGAACTGTACACCAAGACTCGAACCACAGTCGAGGCAGAGCTGCAAGATATCCATCATTTCGCGGCAACAACAGATCTGTGTTCAAGCCGAACTATGGAGCCATATATGAGCCTCACAGTACATTTCATCAACAGTGATTTCTCCATGAAAAGTAGGTGCCTACAGACAGCATACTTTCCGAAGGACCACACGGGAGAGGAGCTTTCAGATGGTCTAAGGGAGAGTCTCAACTCCTGGGGTTTGGATGAGGGAAGAATGGTGTGCATCACTACGGACAGTGGATCAAACATTGTGAAAGCAGCTTAACTAAACAACTGGACAAGGCTTCAGTGTTTTGGCCACAGGCTACATCTGGCTATAGGTGAGCTGTGTGTATTGCATTTCATCCCACAGTAAAATCCCCTGTTCATTTAAAACTGAGTGTAGAGGTAAATTAACTCAGAATATTGTACTGAACAACATGTTTATCTATTTGAATTATTCATTCATTTATTAATTTGGCTAATTACCGTTTTAAATTGTATAGGCTCTAAGACCACATCCATTTGGGTACAGTTTTATTCTCTGACTTAAAATAATACTGAGGATTTTACTGTGCATCATTATGTATTTTAATCTAAATGAACTACTGTTTTAAATTACTTAAAACTGAACTGAAAACCATTACCACACACAATTTAGTTATGCTTCTAAAATGCTTCTAATTGTATTTTTAAATAATGTTTTACAGTTTTTCATGTAAGAAAATGTACAGAATTAAGTGAATTTATAGCAAAAATGATAACATTTTTATTTTATTTTGCAGAGAATGCAATGAGACGACCAAATTGACCAAGCTATGGGTGTTTGTAAAAAGACTGTGAGCGCCTTCAGCCACAGTTGGAGGCGGAAGCAAGAGCTTGCTAAAGAGCAGAATGAGCTCAACCTACCTCAACACCAGCTAAAAACTGAGTGCCCAACAAGATGGGGATCCTGACTTGCTATGGTCCACCGGGTCCTTGAACAGAAAGAGTGCATTGCACGTGTTCTTCCCAAAGTTAAGGTCCAGAGCGCTAGACGCAGTGTTCTAACATGGTGTGATATTGAGGTCCTTCAAGTGATCAACAAGACGCTCACCCCACTGGCAGACTTCACTGATGCCCTCTCAGGAGAGCAATATGTTAGCCTCTTCTCTGTGAAGCCAGCCCTCCACCTCTTTGAAACACTGTTGGCAGTGGAGGAAGATAACACTAAACTCACACAACAAATTAAGACAAGGATCCTGCAGTACGAAAAGTACAGTGATGCAAACACACAGGAGCTGCTCGACATAGCCACAACTCTGGATCCAAGATTTAAACTGGACTATGTCAGCGACGACACCAATATTTGTTTATATTATATCTATTATGTATATATTAAATAGTTTACTTTAGTTAATCAAACTGTGTTTTTAAATGCTGAGAGATATTACTTAAGATATCAAGTGTAGAATATTGAGACTAACTTTTTAAAATATATATATTTTCTCTTTTCAAGTAGAGTGCCTCCACAACTTCCTCCAGTGCCATGGACCCCCCTGGTGGAAACAAGAGGAAGACCTTAGGCAGCTTTTTTAAAGCAGCAAATGGCAATGAGGCAGCTGCAGCTGTACCTGTAGAGCTCGATGTTGACTTGGAGCTAAGCTCATATCTGCTCACAAGAAACATAGACAAGGAGGAAGACCCCTTAAAGTGGTGGAAGGAAAACAAGGGACACTATCCAAGATTGTCTGTGCTGGCCAGGAAATACCTTTGTATTACAGCCACCAGTACCCCTTCAGAAAGGGCTTTCAGTACAGGGGGGAACATTGTAACTTGCCATCGTTCCTCCCTGAAGTCTCAGAATGTCAACATGTTGGTGTTCTTAGCCAAGAACCTTTAAGTACAGTAGTTGGAACTTGGAATGGGGGCCAGCTGGCTAGGCGTTCTAAAGCTGTAGCTTTACATTCTGTTTTTTATTTTACACCCAACACAGCAGTATTGAGTTATTTTTTGTTATACTTTAAAGTTTGAGTCAAGCACTTTGTTTAAGTCAAGTAAAATATTTTCAGTAAAGGGGGCATTATAGCTTGCTTGCATTCCTCCTCCTCCTTTGTTCAGCATTCAGCAGCAAGATACTTATTTATTTTTGTTATTCTGTTTATTCCAAGAGAGAGTTGAGTTTAAAGGGGACAGCAAATGCAAATTTTCAACAATTTAAAATAAGTCTTTGGGTTCCCCAATATGTCTTTGAGTATTTTACCAGAAAATACCACTCGGATTGAGTGTTATATATGCCTATTTTGAGCTGCGCTCTAAACCGCCAGGATTGATTTTTTTTTTTCTACGCAAAAGAGCTGCCCCTCCTCCACGCCCACTCCGTGATGTCAATCCATTGAGAATGAAAGCGTGAGAGAGTGTAGCTACGTTACTGAAACAGTTTTGCGGTGCAATCATAGTTTGCCAGAGCATGGCGAATGTTACACTAGGGTTGCACAAACACAATATCATACAACATCGAATCATTACATTTACTTTCACATTTGCTGTCTAACAGCAGTCCAACGACTGCAGATAGCCATCAGCTAGATTCTGTTGGCTGAGGGGGAATCCGATGATGTCCACATCTAAACATTTGATCAATTTTACTAACTGCTAGATCAACGATAAGCCTACCAATGTCCTTCACTAACGTTGCATGCATCTGGGATGAAGCTAACTAGCTTTGGTACTAGTCTATAGCTAGACAAAGAAAAACAGCACAATTACTTACACTTCCTGCATGATTTCTGCGGACAGTAGGTATAGCTTTATCATCCAGGTTGAGATGACTTGAAAATCCTGCGTTGTACTGATCCAGATTGATAAGCAATCTGGCAAAGAATGGTGAGCACAGACCAACAGCCTCTTAGGAACTTGAGCGGCTACGTTGCCATCAAAAATAGACTTATCCACTCAGGTCTTCTGTCCACTGAGGTTGGGAGACGATGTAGTGTTTATGCTGGTTATTACACCCAAGAACAGAGCATTTAAGGTACGCAGACATTATGCTAGCTTGTGAGGCCAGCAACACTCCAAAACTTTATAGCCAGGTGAGGCAGGTAGACGGGGATATTCAAACGAGGGCGGGATTATTATGAGTCTCTGCTTCAGACGTCAGAAACATAGATCGAATTGAGTCACCCGCTGGGAGCTGGGTTTTCTGCATTTCGCCACCCACAACAAAATGAATGGGTTGTCTTACCTGATCGTTTGTGTGGTGGTAGGGCTATCAGAGACTCAAATGTATATGCAAAAACACTGAAAGGGAGTTTTGCATTTTCTGTCCCCTTTAAGTCAAGCACTTTGATGTCTGTTACTCTGTTTAAAGCCACAGTAGGCTGTCCATGTACAAAGTTTGATTTTATTTATTCTAAAGCTGTAAGTTAACATTCTATTTTTTAAACTTTATTTAAATTTTTTACAAGAGACTTGAGTTTTAAGTGAAGCACTTTAAGAAAATGTCTGTTAAAAGCCAACTAGCTGTTTACTCGCATATAAGAGCGCAATAAATATTTTCGAGAAATGAGAATCATGTGAGAGAATCGTGATCTCAATTCTGGTGTCGAAAAATTGAGGTTCTCATTTTAGCCAGAATCATTCAGTCCTAGTCCCATATCACTTTAGGTGCTGAGCATGTCAGACACACAATCTGCATGAAGGCTGGGGTTTAGATAAGGATCAGACAGAACTATAGCTCCCTAAGTTCTGGGACAGATTATAGCTGGCTGCGCTACACTAAAGAATGTCTGGTCCATGATGTTTGTATTATTAAATTCAGTGCATTTCGGTGTGTATTGATTTTTTTGTTCGGTCCTGATCTGGACTGCAATCCACTTAATGTATTTGACAATGGATATTTTGCAGATCTGGTGAAGTGTTTTCACCTTTTTACCTTTAAATGATAGGAGTTGGCATTGTTCATTATATATGTAACTACTTGCACTGGGGTTAGAGGAAGCAGCCCACATTGGAGAGCTGAGAGAATGGCAAGAGCCAATAGTGCCAAAGAGCCAGTTATATATTTCGTATATAACGAAATATAATTTTGATCTTAATGAGAAATCTCTTAAAATTGCAGTTATAAAAAGAGGTTTAAAAGCTAACTAATGGTCCTTCATTGAAACTAGACTTGAAACTAGCCAATTGAAAGTTTGCCACTGAGCATTTATGGTCAAGTTTTAGACTTTAGACTATTTATCTAGCACCATTCATACAAATTAATGTAGCAAAGTGCTTTACATAAAAGGATAAGGATAAATACATATGTGGGCAGTGAGACCTATAGGGTTAATCATATTGACACCGCCCCTTTAATTTAATCCTTAAGTCAGGCATAGCGCCAGGACAATCAGGTCCTCCAACAATTGCCTAGCAGAGTAGCTTGTGGGGAAATGTTTGGTGTGGTTGTTGGTCGCTATATATTGAGAACTGTGTCCTGGGATCGTTTTATGCAGGCCACAACACGAGTACACAAACAATTCAGTGCTTCTACCTCCCGATTGACAACAGGCTTGATTGGTGCTGCCAGCCGCTGTTCTTTTACGTTTTGTCTAGGCTCCCTAGTATTGCTGCTCACTGTAGTTTTAAGCCGATGCTTTTGTCATTTTTATTATTTTAATTCTATAGGTAGGCTAGGCTTGTACTAGGCCATCCACTGTTTTGCATAACACAGGCCCTTGACTGGGGACTCCTCACTCGTATTGAAGCTCTGTACTCACTAGATTGTCGTGCCCGTTTTGAAGTGCTTGCGTGCATCTTATTTATTAACCCGGGGTTTTTTTTTGTTTTTTTTTACATTTTCTTTATGTTACTCTAATGCCGTGTGAGAGTGGCTCTACGCCCTGAGTTGGCTTTTCTGCCGTGATTATGTTTCAATGTTTCATGGACAAGTATCGTAAGTGTAGACTTTATCCGAGCTTCCTTTATGTTCCGAACTGAGACCTAGTTTTAGCGTTGTCTATTGTGGATGACCTGTACTGTCTTTTTAATCTTGTACTAGGGAAGGTGTAACTGCTATTGTATGTTCTTCAACCGATGCGCTGATACATTTTGTAATATTGAGAAACCATGTTTGTTCATTTAAATTGAACACGTACCTGTAACTACCTCGGGTCTCCCACCCTGTAATTGTACTAGCAGCACAGATTTATTTTTAGTGGGTATAAAGAACAGCGGTTGGCAGTGAAGAAAGCACCCCCAGTGGACTGACAGTACTCGAGCCTTGCACCGCCTTACCACTAGGTGGCCCTGCTTTTGGACTGTGTTAGGACAGTGTCCCAATCGACAGATGGAGGAGGAATTGCAAAAGTTGCGGGAGGAGCTGGCTCAGCTCTGGACTGAAAATGAAAGACTGTCAGCCTGACCTGAAAATGGGGGACTGTCAAAACCCAGCACCTGCACCTTCGGGTGATGTAGCTGCACCTCCACAACAACAAGAACAGACTGTTTACCTCCCTAGAGAGAGGAAGTGCCCCAAATTTTATGGGTCTCCCGTTGCTGGGGCCTCAACTGTAGACGAGTGGGTGGAGGAGGTGGAGAGTTGTTTGAGGACCCGACACATGTCTGAGCTGGACAAAGCTTTGTTTGTGTATGATTATCTAAAAAGGGCTGCACGTTAAATTTAGAGAGCTATGTGTCTTTACAACAGAAATTCTTTGACAGAAAACAGAAAGGGGGAGAATCCTTGCAGGATTATTTCCATGCTCTTATGACATTGATGGAGCAAGTTAGGTTGTGTAACCCCCAAGCTATGTCCAATCCACAGATCTTGCTGCGAGACCAGTTCTGCGAAAATGTCAAAGACCACATGCTGCGCTGAGAGTTAAAGAGGATGGTGAGGCAGAATGGGGAGCTATCCATGCTAGACGTTCGCAAAGAGGCGATTTGATGGGTTGAGGAGGGCCAGTCCAAGGAAAAGTATGTACGGACCCTCCCACAGACATGTGAAGCTCAGGCCACTGCAACTAGTGAGGCAGTTGAGGTAGACAAATCTGAGCTGGAAGAGTTGAGGAACATGCTTCTTAAACAACAAGCACAAATCGCACAGACTTTGAATTCTTATGTAAGGATGGGCAGAGGTAGACCTGTCTTCAGGGACAGATGGTTTCAACGAGCTCCTGATGGCCGACCCATTTGTGTGAAGTGTATGCAGCCAGGTCATATTGCTCGTTATTGTACCCAAGGGGACCCACCACCCCCTCAGGCGAACACTGCCACTGTACAGCTGCATATTCGGAAAATTAGAATGGCAGGGTCACACACTGGGAGGGGGGCATTTAGACTCTAATGTTGAATGTGAAGCAGCAGTGGACAAACTGATTGGACCCTGTTCTGTAGTGACTGTCCATGGGTGGAGTAGAGGTTCCTTGTTTATTAGATACTGGCTCCATGGTCACCACCATTACAGAAAGCTGTTTTGTTGAACATTCTTCCCATTTGTCTGAACACGAACTTCACCAATGTAAGTGGCTGGGCCTTAAAGCAGCTAATGGGTTGGACATACCTTACCTGGGCTACATTAAGCTTGATGTAAGGATTTTAGACAGGTGTCTGCCGAGTAGGGGTATTTTTATAGTAAAAGACCCCCCTTGAGGGTGTCATCAAGAGCCGTAAGAAGGCTACGCCTGGTATCCTTGGTATGAACATTACCACTGGATGTTACCGTGAGCTCTTTGAACAACATGGCCCCGGACTATTTCAGAGCCCTGCAGTTCAGTCTGCCAGCCTGGTGTGGAAACGTGCCCTCCGTCACATCTGGCCATTGTAAGTTCATCCACAGCATTTAAAGTCCAGGGTAGGCTTCCTATACGTGTGCTGCTGGAACACTGTCAATGTTCCCTGTAACTTGTCCCCAGGTGCCCCCTATGGAGTTTTTGCTCGAACCCCTTAGTCCATTGGACAGTTGCCTGCCAGAGGGTTTACTCATCTCCCCTGCATTAGTCCATGCTGAGAGAGGTACCCTTTATACCCCTGTTACTAATGTAGGCCAGTCTGATGTGTGGCTAGTGCCCCGTCGAGTAGTAGGGACTGTACAGATGGTGGACAGTGGAGACATTATAGCTGGGAGCTCTCCCTAAATAGAACTTGCTGTAGACAAGTCCACACAGGAGTGTACAGCCCATGTTTCAGTACAGTCTGCAGATCAGGGGGGTGACACCTTAGCTGACATTGAACATATTAACTTCCCTGGGCTTACCCCTGATGAAAATGTTGATGCGAGGCAATTATTAACCAAATATCAGCATTTGTTTTCTAAAGGAGAGGGGGACTTGGGGTGTACAAATCTTATTATCCATGAGATCCCACTACTAGATGAAGCACCTGTGCGACAACCCTATCAGCGTATCCGCCCCTCACAGTACGAGGCCGTCAGGGCACACATTAAGCAGTTGCTAGACAGCCAGGTGATTATGGAAAGTTGTAGTCCCTACTCTTCCCCAATCGTGCTGGTGACGAAGAAAGGAGGAGACCTTCGTATGTGTGTTGACTACAGGCAGCTGAATGCCAGGACACGGAAAGACGCATAGCCCCTGCCAAAAGAGTGCCATGGTGGACACAGATAGAGCTAAAACTGCATTTTGTACTCCATTCGGCTTATTTGAGTTCAACCGAATGCCCTTTGGTTTATGTAATGCGCCAGGGACCTTCCAACGGTTAATGGAGCGCATGTTCGGGGACCAATGTTTCCAATCTGTGCTGTTATACCTCAATGATATTGTGGTCTTCTCCTCTACAGTCCCCCAACATCTGGAAGGATTAGAAGAGGTATTTTCCCACCTAGATCAACAAAGCTCGAAGGTAAAGCTTTCCAAATGTAATTTCTTCCAAAAGCAAGTCAAATATCTTGGGCATGTTGTTTCTGAACATGATGTGGCTACAGACCCAGAGAAGTTGGCAGCGGTGCACGAATGGAGGCGACCTTCACACCTGGCAGAGTTGCGCTCCATCCTTGGTTTCGCCAGATACTATCGTAGGTTTGTGGAGGGCTTCGCCAAGATAGCAGCCCCCCTCCATCGTCTGGTGGCACAGCTGAGTGGACCAAATAAGAAGGGTAAGACCCCCCAAGACTCCGTTGTCTTCAGCCTGGGATGACCACTGTGAGCGAGCATTTCTCGCTTTGAGGGAAGGCCTGATCACAGCTCCAGTTTTGGCCTATGCAGCCTTTCATTCTCGAGATTGATGCCAGCCATGGTGGGCTAGGCGCAGTGCTCTCTCAGGATCACAATGGTAAATGTAGACCCATAGCCTTTGCCAGTCGAAGCCTCAAGCCAACAGAGAAAAACATGGAAAATTACAATTCCATGAAGCTCTAATTTTAAGCGCTTAAATGGGCCATCACAGAAAAGTTTCAAGAGTATCTTTTAGGCAACAAAGTCATAGGGTATACTGATAATAACCCCCTTTGTCACCTTCAGACTGCTTAGCTAGGAGCACTGGAACAGCGATGGGTTTCCCAACTGGCCTCCTTCGATTACACCTTGGAATATCGCCCAGGTCGTAGTAACGGTAATGCTGACTCATTGTCCAGACAGTACATTGACCGGCTCACATGTGGGACAGCCGTCCCCTGAGACTTGCACCATTCCCCACCCACTCGCTCCCCTGTCCTCCATGAAACCTACACTCATGAGATTGCCGCTTTGCCCAGCTATTCACAACTAGAGTTGTCTTCGTTGCAGAACCGAGACCCTACCATTGGCCCTGTGTGGATGTGTGGAAGTACTGGAGGAAGGGTGAATGCCTGGACCCAAGGAAAGTGAACAGCTGAGCCAGGAAAGCAAGGAGTTGGTTTGCCAATGGTGCCTGGTGGAAAAGGAAGGTGTACTGTACCGCACAATCTACCCTCTAGGTGGCGGTGGAGAAATGCTCCAAATCATACACCCCCAATGCCTCAGAGAGAAAGTGTTCCAGAGTGTGCATGACGGCCATGGACATCAGGGTGTGGACCGTACTTTACAACTCACCCGGCATCTCAGTTATTGGCCAGGTATGTGAAAGGATGTGGAGGAATGGTCCCGTAACTGTGAGAGGTGTATCCTGGCGAAGCAAGGCCCCAGAGTGCGAGCCTAGCGGGGAAGCCTACAGGCATCCCAACCCAATGAGGTCCTGGCAATGGATTTCACAGTGTTAGAACCAGCCAGTGATGGGAGAGAAAATGTTCTAGTACTCACGGATGTGTTTTCAAATTTCACGCAGGCTATACCAACGAGAGCCCAACGGGCCAGCAATGTGGCTGATGTGCTGGTGAAACATTGGTCTACTTGTTTGGCGTCCCAAGCCGCATTCATTCGGACCAAGGCCAGAACTTTGACAGCAACATTATAAAGCAGCTCTGTGACATCTATGGCATCAAGAAGTCTAGAACCACCAATGCAATGGACAGTGTGAGCAGTTCAACTGCATGCTCCTCTACCCCCTGACAGAAAGAAACGCTGGCCCCAGTATTTGCCTCAGGTAACATACTCGTATAACACCACTGCTCACCACACCACTGGCCTGTCATATTCGGCGCGAACCCCAGCTCCCTGTAGACTTCCTCCTCGGCGCTGATCAAGATGACCAGGGCGAGAAGACCACTGAGGAATGGGTACGGCAGCATCAGGAATCCCTAAGACTGGTGCATGATCATGTTCAGCAGCAACTGGACACCGAGGCTGAAAAGCGAAACCAAAAGCATAACCAGCATGTGAATGATCCTGGCCTGGAAGAAGGGCAACTAGTCTACCTGAGGAACCACCAGGTGAGAGGGAGAAATAAGATCCAAGACCTTTGGCATCCCTTGCTCTATTGGGTGGTGCACCAACCCCAAGACCCGGGGGCGGTGTACACTGTGGTCCCGGCCCACCAAGATGGCCCCATTCACAGAGTGCATCGAACTGAGTTGAGGAGTGCCCTGAGGACAAAAGAGCTTGATGTCCAGCCAGTAAGCCCGTCTCACCAGGGGGATGACTCTGGTTCTGTTTCTGCCGCTGCGAGCGACTTTGAGGAAGAGTCCATGATGCTGGTCCTTGAAGACAGTGAGAGGAGGGAACCAGACATAAGAATGTCTGCAGATGTGAACCCTGTGAGCCGGGCACCAGACCTGGACAGTGACCTGGAAACCAGTGGAGGCTCACCGGAACCAGTACCACCACCTGCCCCAGGTCTACGCCGCAGCACTCAAAGCACCACTGGCTTCCTCTGACCCTCACCGACTGCTATACCAGGGGAGAACCCACGGGTCACCAGCACAAATGGGGGTTTAGGTGGTTATTAGCCCCAAGCCAGTAGCTTATGTTGCAGGCCCATGCCATGGTTTTGAGTCCATCGTCGGGGCGCCAATGCATTTGGGGGGCGAATGTGGGCAGTAGGACTTATAGGGTTAATCGTATTGCCACCACCCCTTTAATTGAATCCTTAAGTCAGGCATAGCGTCAGGACAATCATGGTCTGGGTCCTCCAACAATTGCCTAGCAGAGTAGCTTGTGGGGACTTGTTTGGTGTGGTTGTTGGTCGCCATATATCGAGAACTTTGTCCTGGGATTGTTGGTGAATCCCTAGGTTGGAAAGCGTTCACAAGATACAATTTATGCAGGCCGCAACATGAGTACACAAAGAATTCAGTGCTTCTACCTCCCGATTGACAACAGGCTTGATTGGTGCTGCCAGCCGCTGTCTACGTTTTGTCTAGGCTCCCTAGTATTGCTGCTCACTGTAGTTTTAAGCCGATGCTTTTGTCATTTTTATTATTTTAATTCTATAGGTAGAATAGGCTTGTACTAGGCCACCCACTGTTTTGCATAACACAGGCCCTTGACTGGGGACTCCTCACTCGTATTGAAGCTCTGTACTCACTAGATTGTTGTGCCCGTTTTGCAGTGCTTGCATGCATCTTATTTATTATCCCTGTGTTGGTTTTTTAAATTTTCTTTGTTACTCTAATGTCGTGTGAGAGTGGCTCTTCTCCCTGAGTTGGCTTTTCTGCCGTGATTATGTTTCAATGTTTCATGGACAAGTATTGTGAGTGTAGACTTTATCTGAGCTTCCTTTATGTTCTCAACTGAGACCTAATTTTAGTGTTGTCTATGGTGGATGACCTGTACTGTCTGTCATTTAACTCTTGTACTAGGGAAGGTGTAACTGCTATTGTATGTTCTTCAACTTATGCATTTTGTAATATTGAGAAACCATGTTTGTTCATTTAAATTGAAAACTTACCTGTAACTACCTCGGGTCTCCCACCCTGTAATTGGGAGTGGCGTTGTGAGAAAACATAACTTTAGCGCTCCCTAGGGTTCACACATAAATCATACAAACACAGTGAGAACAGATTTAAAAGAAACAATAAAAGTTAAATAATTAAAAATTATAGTGTCAAATAGAATACAAACTATAAAAACAGAGAAAGCACATTTAGAAACACTAGGTTATTAAGAAAAATAAAGCTATGTGGTAAAAGCAATATTTAAAAGGTATGTTTAAGATCTCGCTTAAAAGTTTCCATGGTCACAGACATTCTCCGTTCCTCTGGCAGGGTGTTCCAAAGGCAGAGGGGGCATTGAATCAGTTGGATTTGACTAATCACCTTTTTTGGTAAGCCAGACAGAGAGTGTTACAATAGTCAAACCTGCTAGCAAAAAGCAGTCTTCAGTCTGGGAGAGGAAAGGTTTCACCTTGGCAATGTTTCTTAGGTGATAAAATGAGGTCCTTGTGACATTCTTTATATGGGCCTCAAAGCTAAGGTCAGAGTCTAGCACGACACCTACATTTATTGCCTGGCATTTCGTATTCAGTGACAGTGTTTTTAAGTACACTGATAGTCTCTCTCTTTCATCCTTTTCACCAATGATCAATATTTCAGTTTTGTCCTGGTTCAACTCGAGGAAGTTCTGTGAAATCCACACATTTATGTCAGCAATACATTCTGTCAAGCGGTCAACACTTGATGCATGCTGTCAGAATGTATAAGTGGAGTGGGCTTTTCTAGTTTAGATTTATCTATAGAGCTGGCATATAGCCCTACAGTATCATGCTGGTCCGGACAAACGGACCAGCACTGTTTAATCAGCCTGCCCACCGATATCATTCATTTCATTTCAAAAGGATTCACATTCCTGAAGTGTATTGATTCTACCACCCCTATCACCAATACCCCTCCTCAAGTGAATCCAATAGCTGTTGAGGCAATTGCAATAATGCAAACAAAACTTTTGACAACCAAATTTGTCCTATTCAAATATGCAATGGTCCCACTTCAGTAAGCTAATATTGTAAATGGAGCAAGTTCTTCAATACAAAACAAAAAACTGACTGTTAACAGCAGGCCAGACAAGTCATATATTGGAGCTTTTCCTTTAGTTTCAGTCCACTATAAATACTAGTTAGGTATTTTTCACATTATTAGGGGTCCTACGATGTACAGTGCAGGGCGAGAGGTAATGTTTTGGATGGCGTTTGTTTCAACTCAACTCAACTTTTATTTATAAAGCACATTTAAAACAACCAAGGTTGACCAAAGTGCTGCACAGGTCCAGAGCAAGCATCTGGATAATCCCATTCTATCTGTTCATTTATTAGCAGGATTTCAAAAATTACCAGACCAATTTTCACTAAAGTCAGTGGAAGGGTGTAGCATGGTCCAACTTAGAAACCATTAAATTTTGGAGCGGATCCGAATCACACAGCCGGCCATTCACTGCTATTCATTTTGTGGACCAGGATTACACAAAAAGTACCAGACCGATTTTCATGAAACTGGGTGGAGGGGTGTAGCATGGGCCACCTTAGAACCCAAAAATGTTGGAGCCAATTCGAATCATGGTGTGGGTACACAAGGTGTTTCCTGGTTTGTCCATTCAACTCCATTCATTTTTTGGACTAGGATCACGCAAAAACTGCCGACCGATTATCATCAAACTTGGTGGAGGGGTGTAGCACGCCCAACTAACAATTTAAATTAATTACATTCTGGAGCAGATCCGAATCACTGCGCGGGTCCACGAGCCGCCCAAACACTGCTGGGCCGGCCATTCACCTCCATTCATTTTTTGGACTGGGATTATGCAAAAACGTTCAGACCGCTTTTCGTGAAACTCACTGACTGGGTAGCATGGGCTAATTTAGAACCCGTTCAATTTGGGAGCAGATCCGAATCACGGGGTGGGTCCACGAGCCACCTAAACATAGCTGGCAATTCACCTCTATTCATTTTTTGGACTTTGGGAGTGAATAACTCCCCCCATTCATTGTCAATAAGTGGAATTGAAACTGACATGGGAAGGTCGCAGAGACACGGGGTATGGCCTGGCATAAAGCTCTTGACTCAATGAATGCAGCAATACCAAACATGTCCTCCTCGCTGCACATACTGTCCAGCATCAACCAAAGTTAGCAACAGTCTCCAAGATGCATTATTTGAATGTTTATGCAAAAGAAAGTGTTTAGTGCTGCTATTTTTATTTGTGTTTTATTTGGTTTTCAATATAAAACTTAGTGAAAGGATTTCAATGTCCTTATCAGTAGCTTTTGAAAATCTTCAGCACATTTTATAAAACTGCGATAATACTGATAACTTTGGTCACTTTAATGAAATTTTGATACCCTTACATCTCTAGTCATTAATCATGGGAACAAATTTGCCATTTGGACCCATAATGTCGGCCATAATGTACTTTTCTACAGTTTGAAAATGTGGCAAAACCTACAAAAAGTCTCTCCTCAAACCGTACCTGTTAGATCGGTCTGAGATTTCACAGGTATGTGCCTGGAGCATGTCTCCCCATAGGGTGTTAAAGCAATACATAGCGTTTTCTCGGAACTGCGCCCCCACAGGCTCTGCGAGTAAGTGCACTGTTGTAAAGTTATCAGAATGTCTTTTTCTTTTTCTGGCTTCCTCTGTGATGTTTCGCTTCGGTTTTCTCACCTAATAAATCTAATTGGAGAATTAGCACCAGACATGTTTGTAAAGGTCCAAATATCGCAATGTATTGCTTTAACAGCTAAGAAATCCAATCCAAGAAAGCTAAAAAGATCACTTTAGAACTCATTTTCTCATGAACATTTTACCTGATGCAGTCATCATTGCACGTGTATTCTTGGGTATTCTCTCCACCAAGGGGGATAGGGACAGGTTCTTAGGCTCAACATTGTGTGATGTGTGGCGTGTCAAAGTTGGCACTTTATGCTAAGTACTGCAGTGCCCATTCAAAATGTGCACACAGCGCCTTCTAGCGCTGGGTGGTATATAAAATTGTGCCCATGGTAAAATACAGAGTAGCCTAGATGGCTCTGTCATACCCTAGAAAATACAGCTAGAACCAGCTATAAGCCTTAGCTATTCATTAGCTGGTCTTGCTGGATTTATGGTATCTGGTGGGCCAGCCTGTTGGTGTCTGTCATCTACCACTGTCTGTCTACCCCTGTTTGTCAGCCTGTCTGTCTGTTTCTGTCTTTCAGTCTATTTGTAGATCTACACCCTGTCAATCAACCCCCCTGCATGTCAGTCTACCCCTGTGTGTCATTCTACCCCCCTGTGTGTCAGTCTACCCCTGTCTGTCAGTCTACCCTCTGTCAATCTACCCCCCTGTCTGTCAGTCCATTTCCCTTCACTGGATCTAAGGGGCCTAGGCCAACCCCAGAAAAAGAACCCTAGACCAATATCCCTCCACCAAATTTTATAGTTGGCACAATGCAGACAGGCAGGTACAACATTATCCTAACCCAGACTTGTCGATCAGACTGCCAGATAGAGAAGCGTGATTTGTCACTCCATAGAACACGTTTCCACTGCTCCAGAGTCCAGTGGGGGCATGCTTTACACCACTCCATCCAATGCTTGGCATTGTGCTTGGTGATGTAAGCCCTCTCGTCCAACATCAGTGTCTGACCTCACAAATGCTCTTCCGGATGAATGGGTTTTAGTGGAATTTACCGCTTACGTTAACTCTAACTGTTACATGCAACACTAGCCATATTTACCGCTTACGTGGCCTTTGCTACTTTTGTGCGCTTCATCCTTTTCCTCCGCATAAGGGTCACCTGAGGCCTCTTCAAGCCCGCGATGAGCAGCAGCAGTCTGGGCCGGGACTTGGTCAGCCAGCTTCTCAGTAGCGTCCCCTTGGGAAACCTGTGGGAAATACCAGCAGTTAAACCAACTGGGAAATACCACACAGTGATATTCACTACAGTACATGTTATGGCTAATGGGTGACGTGGCACTCATCCACACTGACATAGTGACTGTTAATTAGTTATCATCCACACTGACATGATGACAGTTCTACTAGTTATGATCCACACTGACATGATGACTGTTCTACTGGTTATCATCCAAACTGACAATGAATGTTCTACTAGTTATCATCCACACTTACATAATGACTGTTCTACTGTTTATCATCCACACTGACATAATGACTCCTCTCCTAGTTATCATCCACACCGATGTAAATGGACTACACTTATATAGTGCTTTTCCACCTTAGCGACACTCAAAGCGCTTTACAATGGCCTCTCATTCACCCATTCACACACACATTCACACACCAATGGCCGTAACTGCCATGCAAGGTGCTAGCCTGCTCATTGGGAGCATTTCTGGGGTTAGGTGTCTTGCTCAAGGACACTTTCGACATGTGGACAGTCGGAGCTGGGATTCGAACCACTGACCCTTCAATCATTGAACGACCCACTCTACCAACTGAGCTACAGCCGCATGTAATGACTGTTCCACCAGTTATCATCCACACCAGAGGAGGCTCGTCCATTGAGGCAGGGGAGGACAGTCCTCCTCAGTTTTTGGAGAGAAGAGAGGGATTACAATATAAATATATGTATTTATTTATTTATAATTAATATTTAATATTATCTCAGTTTTGTTCATACATCAGGTTTTCCCTATGGATAAAAACCGATTATTGAAATTCTAAAGCTCCAACAGTGACATCTATAACATGCAGCTGGAGCTTCTATAGATATCTATGGAAGGGAGGCTAGCCTCCTTTAGGGCGGGTTATTTTATATTAAATCAATGTAATGCAATTTTTTCATGCTTATTTGTGATAGGCCAAAACGCTGAAAAATTACCGCAAGGGAGGACAGTCCTCGGGCCCTGTGTGAACAGGATTGAGATATTGACATTTTGTTAGTCCAATCACATTCCAGATTCCAGATTTACCACAGTGAAGGCGTTGATGTCTGTGTTTCTCTCCCCTGTGCCATTGGATACTTTTTGATTGTGTTCGTAGCTCCATAATATAATACATCCGAAAGTATTATGGGACATATTATACATCAAACTGTTCGTCTATTTGTCTTGATTCTAGCCATCTAAATATCTAAGCTGACATAAATACCTTTTGAGCTAGAGCCATCTGAACACGACAGTTCCACTGGCTGGCTAATAGCCAGTAACATTAGCTACTGGGGCTACGAGGTGCAGGCATAGGCAGGCGCGCTGATTGGCTGGAGGCACAAACTGTCGGCAACTCGTCCAAAACATTTCTAGAGACTGGGTCGCAACACCGGATCGGAGAAATGCACTGAACAGCCTGGCTCCTGCTTGCGTGAGAATTGATCGCTTTGCGGTGCTTATTTCTCAACTATGTTCTGATAATTGTAGGCTATAGCAACATAAGAGTGGCAGCTTTGACAGCAACCCAAATGAGCTAATCCCTTAGTTGTACCATTGCTAGCTAGCCATGAGCGAACTATTGGATACTGCATTTGCTGTGCAACGTATTCCATTGTCCAGTTGTCAAATCTATTTGCCAACAAACTGTTTGAGAGCCAGCCATGGATGTATTAATAGAGCCAGCACACCTCAGTGTCCCTTAATCAAAAACATTTTTCATATATCACATAACCTCTCCAGCACATCACCAATATAAATTATTTTTTCTCTTTAGAGAAGAGTACAATCCATTACAACAACTATTGCTTACAATGTTTTATTGTTGTTTTGTAATATTTTATCATGAATATGATAAATAAATACTGAATGTAGTTAAAGAAAGTGTTATTCAGTTTTTCATGCTAAAATTGACTGTAAATCCACATTTTAAGGCTGATATTTCAAATAATAACTGACTGAGGGAAAGTGCCCCCCGGGGCCCATGGGCAGTTCACCTCTCTTCCTCCTGTCCTCCTCAGTTTTTTGAGTCACCAGCCGCCACTGATCCACATTGACATGACTGTTCTTCTAGTTATCATCCAAACTCATATAATGACTGTTCTTCTAGTTATCATCCACACTGATATAATGACTGTTCTACTGGTCATTATCCAAACTGACATATTGACTGTTCTACTAGCTATCATCCACACTGACATAATGACTGTTCTACTAGCTATCATCCACCAGCTATCTTCTACACTGACACAATGACTGTTCTACTGGTTATCATCCAGACTCACATAATGGATGTTCCCCTAGTTATCATCCAAACTGATATAATGACTGTTCTTCTAGTTATCATTCACACTGATATCATCCACACTGATATAATGACTAGTTATCATCCAGTCTGCCATAATGACTGTTCTACTAGTTATCATCCAAACTAACATAATGACTGTTCTTCTAGTTATCATGCAAACTGACATGATGACTGTTCTACTGCTTATCATCACCATGACATGACTGTTCTACTAGTTATTATCCAAACGGACATAATGACTGTTCTACTAGCTATCATCCACACTGACATAATGACTGTTTTACTTGTTATCATCCAAACTGACATTGTCTGTCCTACTAGTTTTCATCCAAACTGACATAATGTCTGTCCAACTAGTTTTCATCCTGACGTAATTACTGTTCTAATTTATATCATCCAAACTGACATAACGACTGTTCTAAAAGTTATCATCAACACTGATATAATGACTGTTTTACTGGTTATCATCCACACTGACATAATGACTGATATTTCCAATAATTTCCAATGCCCGTCCCTAGAAGGGCCTTTAAAATAACAAACATGTAACATACATAAAATATCCATGATATACACAGGTGACAGCTCAGTCTACACACATACATACATACAATAAAATATTTACAGCATACACATACTATATACCTACCCCCCTACATATACTACACATTGCACACACAATTATACACAGCACACTGTACACATGTATATACCCACCTCTCCTTACCCCTACATACACACACACACTTACATCATACACCTACAATCCCCCCTCCCAATATGCCCCTACACATGGCTATATGTCTGATTATCTGTTAGGAATTATTTCAGTTTGACTTTAAAATGCTTATTGCTATGAACTATTTTGAGCACTGTTGGTAGACAGTTCCATGTATTAGCCCCCTTTATATATAAAAAAAAAGACGACTGGCCAAAGGACATTTTTCGATAGGGTACTTTACAGCTCCCTGCAGCAGCATTTCTAGTGAACAGCCCTGAGGCCTGCATCGGTTGCACCAAGTCACAGAGAACCTGCAGGGCCTGACCATGCAAACATTTATGGAATAAGTTGGCATTAGAAAAAGCAATGTAATTATCAAGATTGAGCATGTTCAGGTCTCCCAGGACATCACAATGGTGAAATCTTATCTGCCTCTTATCCCAGGGATTTAACCACTGAAGAACTAGCCTGCGACCATGCAGTTACACAGTAGCTGAGGTGTGAGAGAATCATTGAATGCACAAATATTTTAGCTGCATCAAATGTTAAACAGTCTCTGATCAGTCTAAAGGTGTATAAATTCAATTTAACCGTGTTAGTGATTTTCTTTACATGTTTATCAAATTTTAGTTGAGCATCTTACATTAAACCTAAATATTTGACCTCCAAAACTTGGCTAATTGGCTGATTATTGATTGTGATATCTAAAGCAGTTGGTGTGGGGCGTCTTTCGGAAGAGAAGCAAATAGACACAGTTTTGTTTACATTAAGCGTCAGCTGTTTTTCCAAAGGCATATATGACTGCGTTATCCACATACATTTGAAAACCAGCCCCTGGACATGATTCAGGAAGGTCGTTTATAAACATACTAAAGAGTATCGGTCCTAGCATTGACCGCTGTGGAATTCCAGTTTTGGTCTTTAAAAAAAGAGGATTTTATATTATTGATGACAGTGTCGAACACCTTTTGTGCGTGGCTGTAAACCAGCGCACCGAGGATAGCGTTTGTCCGGTTATCACTCCCTCCCTCCCCCCCTCTGTCACTCCAGACAATGTTGACCTGCATTTATCTGTTGGCACCACAAGAAGCAGTAGTCCCAGCACACCAAAATCAAGAAGGACACCAAAATAAACCCGCTGATCTCCACTGCACAAGTAGAGTAGTGGTGAGAGCATTGGACTCCCACCCGGGAGATCGGAGTTCAAGACCCGATCGGGATGATTTTATGGGACTATACCCCAAACTTCCACATGTTCATCCTTTCACTCCGACCTTTATCCCTTGCCCTATAGGTCAGATCATGTCCCAGACCCAACACACACATCACAACGCTTAAACAAGAAGAAGAGTATGCACTAGCAGAGTTTCTCGGTGGAAAAGACGTTTTTGCCGTTCCTCCGACTGGATTTGGCAAAAGTTTGCTGAACGCTGATTGACTGAAGGTGTTTGTCTGTCAAGGCAAGTACCCCCTCCCACATAATCGCTCTCTATGGGGCGAAGGCCAGACCGATATTGCAGAGCGAAGCAGTGAGCTCGCTATGGGATGGTCATACCAGGCTAGGAGACCGGGGGATGACTTTATGTTATCATCAGTGTAACTGCTTTAGCCACTGACCGCTACCATTAATGTTATGGAAGCTGCTGCTAATTGTTGTGAGCTCATGAGCTAACTGGCTATCCCGCTCTTATTGTGCTGGATTAGCATTGGAAGCATTGGAACTGATGTGTCCAGGCAACAAGACCTATCTTAATTTATCAGACATTATTTAATGTAATTTCAATTCACAGCTATTCAGTGGCATGACTAGCTTCCGTCCTACCAGTCCTGAACAGAAACAAGCCAGCCACGCACATAAGCCAGGCTGAACCTGGCCTGGTTTGAGATCCAAGAAGACTGCCCCCACTAGATTCCCTTTGTCCATGTAAGATTTTAGTTTTTCCAAAAGGTTACAATTTGCAATCTCGGTAGAGAATTTTGGTCTGAAGCCAAATTGTAGTGGGTGTAAATATTTGTTGCTTTCAAGTAGGGGTGTAATGATACACTAATCTCACAATACGATACGATACACAATATTGGGTTGACGATAACAATACGATACGATACACTAAGGGCAGGTGTGAAGCGTTGCAGTAGTGCTGCTGTTCACACCGATAGTGCATTTCTCCACATTTCTACTCCAATACACTGTGAATTTAGAGCTTAATTGTTGTAATATGGATAGGCCTAGAGACAAAAGACGTGTTTGTTACCAGCATTGTGTAGCCAGTGTTCACTGATATACAATAAACATACCACAATATTGTTTTCACCTTGACGATACGTATTGTGACGTTTCTGTATCGCGATATATTGTGGCACAATATATTGTTACACCCCTTCTTTCAAGGTAGTTCATCAGTTGTGTCTCCAAGGCTGTGGCAGAGAAGACAGGCAGGATGCTGATTGGCCGATAATTACTCACTTGGTCAGCTGCTCAAGATTTAAAAAATAGGCATCAGTCTTGCATGTTTCCATACTTCAGGGAACATCCCACTAGCCATGGAGGTATTGACCAAGTGGGTTAATGGTTCAGCCATGTCTTTTCACAAAAGCTATATCTAAGTTAAATAGATCTTTTGAGTGTGTGGTTTTAAATTTGTTATTTATTTCAATAACTTGTTTTTTTTTGTCATTTCTTACAGTTCAAATAAATGGCCTTTCTTTTCAATTACGGTAGTGTCAGTAGACCAGACAGTTGGCTTATTTCTGGCAATTTCCTAAACTAACCCAACGAAATAGACATTTTGTGCTTGTGCGATTTGCCCGCTGTCTGAGACAATTCGATTTCTGATTTTAAGTTAATTGACCATGTTTTTAACATTCTGTGGTTTTATTAAGCTTATTATTTGTTTCCAGATTAATGAATATCCATCCAGACTGTGATAATGACTTCTACTGGTTATCATCCAGACTGACATGACTGTTCTTCTAGTTATCATCCATATTGACATACTGATAATAAAAACTGACATAATGACTATTCCTCTAGTTATCATCCACACTGATATAATGACTGTTCTACTGGTTATCATCCACACTGACATACTTTCTGTTCCAACAGTTATCATCCACACTGACATGACTGTTCTTCTAGTTATCATCCAAACTCACATAATGACTGGTCTACTAGTTTCATCCAAACTGACATAATGGTTGTTCTACTGGTTATCATCCACACTGGCATAATGACTGTTCTACTAGTTATCAATCAAACTGACATGATGACTGTTCATCTAGTTATCATCCACACAGACATACTGATTGTTCTACTGGTTATCAGTCACACTGACATAATGACTGTTCTACTAGTTAAAATCAAAACTGGCATAATGACTGTTCTTACTAGTTATCATCCAAACTGACATAATGACTGTTCTTCTTGTTATCATCCACACTGATATAATAACTGTTCTACTGGTTATCATCCACACTGACATAATGACTGTTCTATTGGTTATCATCCTAACTGCCATAATGACTGTTCTACTAGTTATCCTCCACACTGCCATAATAACTGTTCTACTAGTTAGTTATCATCTAAACTGACATAATGACTGTTCTACTGGTCATCATCCACACTGACATAATGACTGTTCTACTGGTTATCATCCACGCTGACATGACTGTTCTACAAGTTATTATCCAAACTCACATAATGACTGTTCTACTAGTTTGCATCCACACTGACATAATAACTGTTCTTCTAGTTATCATCAAAATTGACATAATGACTGTTCTACTAGATATCACTCAAACTGACATTAAGACTATTCTACTAGTTATCAAAACAGACACAATGACTGTTCTACTGGTAATCATCCACACTGGCATGACTGTTCTTCTAGTTATCATCCATACTGACATAACTTCTACTAGTTATCATCCTCATTGACAGGGACATGCACAGACACTGGACCAGGTAAGTGCCGATTTGAAAGGTCTTTTTTTGGTACTTTTTACATTTTTTATTTCCAGTGTAGGCTACTGCATGTTGCCCATGGTGACATCGATCAACTCTCAATTAGAAGCGTGTAATAATAATGCCCCAAAATGAGTTGTAATTTTGCCAGACCCCCCCCCCCCCCCACACACACGTGCCCGCAGCACACCCGTGCCACTCCCTTCTCTCTCTTCCTTTGTCAACGATAAACGCAAAAAGCAGACACAAACGGAGGCGCACTGCAGCAGCACTGTACACAGCACACACATCTCCTCCCCTGCCCTTTCCCCATCCAGAGTGCCTGAGTGATGACAGCTAACCAGCCAGGTAACACATAAACCAAACGAGTGTTTCCCCCTAAGCCTCAGATGCCGAACTATAACATGCATTTATTTTTCTCTGTTGTGAAGTAAGTCTCATACAGCGCCAAACAGCTGAGCTTAAATTAGCGACTGCCCACCTACTGTAGGCATAATCAATTAATGGATTTAACGTAATGATAACCACCACACGACCAATGTCGGTAGAATTTGTTGTTGGTACAGCATGTGAAGCTATCAGTATACCTTAGTACCTTAGCTGAATATTTAGTATTATGTAGTAACCATTAGGCTATGTAATAAACACTTGCACACTCACACTACTATAACAAGGCAGCTAGTGGTTCCGCACGCCGCACAAGGTGCCCTCATTTTTCACTGAACACCTGCCCCCCAAAATGTCTGCACACCACTGCTCATTGACATAATGGCTGTTCTACTGGTTATAATCCACACTGACATGACTGTTCTACTAGTTATCATCCATACTGAAATAAATACTGTTTTACTAGTTATCATCCATACTGACATAATGACACTTCTAGTTATAATCCACATTGACATAATGAATGTTCTACTGGTTATCATTCACACTGACATAATGGCTGTTCTACTGGTTATCATCCACACTGGCATGATGACCTTTCTATTGGTTGTCATCCAAACTGACATAATGGCTGCTCTATTGGTTATGATCCCCACTGACCGTCACAAAAGTGATTCCAAACTGGATTATTTTTCCAATGATGGCAAAGGTGCAGTAGCACTTCAAGTGCAAAGGTGATTTATTACAGTGATCCAACTTACAAAAACGTCACACAGTCCAAAGACATGCAAAAACATGCAGCCTAGCTCTCCCAGCCCTAGACTGCCTGTGGGTTCACCATGAGCCCCCTCTTATACTCTAAGCACCGCCCACAGGAACATAACATTTTTTATCATATCCATCTATACATACTGTACAGAATCAATGAATCCCTATATTACATGTCCCCTAACACTACATGTTATTCACAGACATGCCGCATCACATTAGCAATGGTACATCCTTTTACACACACATTAATTTACAAAAACCCCACAACCTTCGCCAATTAAACCCATAATACGTTCCCTCATCAAACGCGGCCCATATAACTGGCCCCAGAACGCCAGCTCTGCTTGCATGTCGTCTACTCAGTGGCCACCCAAACGCGCCCAGAAGACCTGTGACGAGGGGAACGCGGAAGACACAACCAGAGAATGAATCAGCGCCCGACAGAAAACAAAACTTCAACACAGAACGTAACGTTCAATACAATAAACAGGACAGTGCTACAAAATACCCATGGTGTATTGGTGATTTTCTGTGACAAACATATGTATGGATTGTAAAGCGTTTATGGACAGTATGTAATGTGTGTAGTAGAGAGGTGCTACTGCGTGTGCACCCACAGTATAGCTAAAAATTGTCGGGAAAGGGATATGTGTATATGTGTGTAAAAGTCTGTCAGCTGCTGCCCGTAACAGAGTCATTACTGTTCTGCTGGTTGGTTCAACTGGTTGTCAACCAAACTTACATGATGAGTGTTCAACTAGCTATAATCCAAACTGACATAACGGCTGCACTATTGGTTATCATCCACACTGACGTAATGACTGTTCTACTAGTTCTCATCCAAACTGACATAATGACTGTTCTACTAGTTATCATCCAGAATGACATAATGACTGTTATACTGGTTTTCAGCCACACTTACATAATGACTGCTCTACTGGTCATCATCCACTCTGACATAATGAATGTTCTACTAGTTAACATCCAAACAGCTATAATGACTTTTCTATTGGTGATCGTCCACACTGACATAATGACTGTTCTACTGTTTATCATCAAAACTGACATAATGACTGTTGTATTGGTTATCATCAAAACTGACATAATGACTGTTCTACTGGTTATCATCAAGACAGTTATAATGACTGGTCTACTGGCTATCATCCACACTGACATGACTGTTCTTTTAGTCATCATCCACATTGATATAATGACTGTGCTACTGGTTATCATCCAACCTGACATAATGACTGCTCTTCTGGTTATCATCTACTATGACATAATGACTGTTCTACTAGTTATCATCCAAACTGACACAATGACTGTTATACTAGTTATTCTCCACACTGACATAATAACTGTTCTACTAGTTATCAACCACACTGAAATAAAGACTGTTTGACTAGTTATCATCCAGACTGACATAATGACTCTTCTTCTAGTTATAATCCACATTGAAATATTGAATGTTCTACTGGTTATCATTCACTCTGACATGATGACTGTTCTATTGGTTAAGGTCCACACTGACATAATGACTTTTCTACTAGTTATCATCCACACTGACATAATGACTGTCCTTCTAGTTATCATCCAGACTTACATAATGACTGTGCTACTTGTTATCATCCAAACTGACATAATGATTGTTCACTGGTTATCATCCACAACGACATGCTCAGTGGCCTTGTGGTTAGAGTGTTCATTAATCATCCAAACTGGCATAATGACTGTTCTACTGGTTATCATCCACACTGACATAATGACTGTCCTTCTAGTTATCATCCAGACTTACATAATGACTGTGCTACTTGTTATCATCCAAACTGACATAATGACTGTTGTACTAGTTTGATCCAAACTGATAATAATGATTGTCTGGTTATCATCCACAATGACATAATAACTGTTATACTGCCTATTATCAAAATTCACATGACTGTTCTCATAGTTATCATCCAGATGGACATAGACTGTTCTACGAGTTATCATCCAAACTGACACAATGACTGCTATACTGTTATGATGACTGTTCTACTAGTTATCATCACTGTTATAATGACTGTTCTATTGGTTATCGTCCACACTGATATAATGACTGATTCTTCAAGTTATCATCCAGACGGACATAATGACTTTTCTAAGGCTTACCATCCAAATTGGCATAATGACTGTTCTGCTGTTTATCATCCAGACTGTCATGATGACTGTTCAACTGGTTATCATCCAAACTAACATGACTGTTCTACTTGTTATCATGCAGACTGACATAATGACTGTTCTACTGGTTATCATCCACGACATAATGACTGTTCTACTGGTTATCATCCAAACTAACATAACTGTTATACTTATCATGCAGACTGACATAATGACTGTTCTACTGGTTATCATCTATGCTGACATGACTGTTCTACTAGTTATCATCCACACTGACATAATGACTGTTCTACTGGTTATAATCCACCCTTACATAATGACTGTTCTACTGGTTATCATCCAAACTGACACAATGACTGTTCTACTAGTTATCATCCACACTGACATTATGACTGTTATACTAGTTATTATCCAAACTGACATAATGACTGTTCTACTGGTTTTCATCCACACTGACATAATGACTGTTCTACTGGTTATCATCCACACTGATATGACTATTCTAGTTATCATCCAAACTGACATAATGACTCTTCTACTAGTTATCATCCGCACTGACAGAATGATTGTTCTATTTATCATCCAGACTGACATAATGATTGTTCTTCTAGTCATCATCCACATTGATATTTTGAATGCTCTACTGCTTATCATTCAAACTAACATAATGACTGTTCAGCTAGCTATTATCCACACTGACCTGACTGTTCTACTATTTATCCAAACTGATACAATGACTGTTAGTTATCATCCAGAATGACTTCTTTCTTTTTTATTTTTTTTTATTTGGACAGGACAATGTGCACGTACATAAAATGTTCAGGAACATTAAAATGGGTACACCAGATTTATCTCAAAGCTACATTCCATCTGTAGTCCTACATAAAAACAAATAACAGTAAAATCAACTGACAGAACACACGGCACGATAAAAACATGACAAGAATACAAATTGTGTGTGGCTGTGTGTGCACATGCGTACATGTGCGCACTTGCGTCAGGAGGAGGAGTGGGAGGGCAGGAAGGGGATGGGAAGGGTTAAGGGGAAGGGCTGCGGGATTTAAAGTGCAGATTGCAAATGGACTACTTAAATGCATAAAAACGATATTACACAGTGTAGATAAGACAACATGTGTGCAAATTGCAATATTAACTAATAATAATAAAAAATACATAGGGTCCGGTCTGAAGTGCAAATTGCGGGGGATCTAAAGTGCTACAGTTCTACAGTGCAAATTGCAATTGACCAATATAAAGTGCGATATAATATAAATATAAAGTGCAAATTGCAGGGAATCTAAAGTGCAAATTGCAGTTGGCCAAATAAATGCATAAAGACGATGGTACACAGTGTAGACATTTGTGCAAGTTGCAAAATTGACCAATTAAAAATGCATAGGCTTCAACATTAAATGAGGTAAGCAATGTAAAATACATGACAATCCTTGAAGAGGCAGACAGATTTACTAACTAAAATATTTGAGAATAAAGTGCAAGGAGATGCAAGGTACTGGATAGGGGAGGTCAGACAGTACCACCTAGTGGGGGCAAACTTGATTGCTCAGGAGCCAATTCTTCATGGTATGACAGAAGTTGTCATAATTGATGGATTCTTTTTTATGTTATTGGGAAGCCTGTTCCATTCTTTAATAGCCTTGGACGAAAAGGCAGATTGGGTGAGGCAAGACTTTCTTAGTGGGACCTTGCAGTCACCACTAAATACAGATCTTAGAGCTCTAGAGCTGTGATCAGAGCAGGACTGTACATATTTTTTCAAAGGGGTGGGGGGGGCAGCATTATTAATTATTGTATGTACAAGTCGAGTATATAAATAAATAATTAAGTTATCAAAATTTAAAAAATCTGTATTTGGGAAGAATGACACAGTGGTAATGACTTAATGACTGTTCTACTAGATATCATCCAGACTGACATGAGTGTTCTAGTTATCATCCACACTGATATAATGACTATGTTACTGGTTATCATCCACACTGACATAAAGATTGTTCTAGTTATCATCCAGACTGACAAAGACTTCTTCTAGTTACCATCCACATTGAAATATTGAATTATTGGTTATCATTCAAACTAACATAATGACTGTTCAACTAGTTATCATCCACACTGACATGACTGTTCTACTAGATATCACCCAAACTGACATAATAACTGTTTTACTAGTTATCATCCAGACTGAAATAAAGACTGTTCAACTAGTTATCATCCAGGCTGACATAATGGCTCTTCTTCTAGTTATAATCCACATTGAAATATTGAATGTTCTACTGGTTATCATTCAAATTAACATAATGACTGTTCTACTAGATAGCATCCAAAGTGACATAATGACTGTTCTAAGGGTTATCATCCAAACTGACATAATGACTGTTCTGCCGTTTATCATCCACTCTGACATAATGACTGTTCTATTGGTTAAGGTCCACACTGACACAATGACTGTTTTACTAGTTACTGTATCATCCACACTGACATAATGATTGTTCTACTGGTTATCATCCACAATGACATGACTGTTCTACTAGTTACATTCAAACTGACATAATGACTGTTCTACTAGATAGCACCCAAACTGACACAATGACTGTTATTCTAGTTATCCTCCAAACTGACATAATGACTGTTCTACTGGTTATCATCCACACTGACATGACTGTTCTAGTAGTTATCCAAACTGACATAATGACAGTTCTTCACCTGCTCGTTTTTAGTAACTGACTTAGTGAAAATATTAAAAGTTGATCAGTTTTACCCCATACAATAGATTTATTTCTGTAAAGGCTTTGAGTTTGGAGGTGGAGTCTTAGAAGCTAGCCCAGAATATTTTACTTGAAATTCATGGTTTGTCAGAGAAATTCTGAATGCAATACTGTAGTTTACAGGTACAGATGTCAAGAATGGCTTATTTTACCGGTATTGATTTAAAACTACTGTGGACTATTTGCTACTAAGTATATTGTCCTCATAGTGAAGTAGTCTATTTTGAGTTTATTCTTGAATCTTACTGGTGCTACTATACAGTCAAACGGGTTGTTTTTTTAACACTTGTGCTCTGAGGCCCCTGCTTTCACTTAAGAACCTCATAGAAAGTCCCTTGAGTTTGACAAGTTGGGGCACTCAATATAATATTGAAGAAGCCAAGAACCCCCTTGGCTTAAGGCCGAAACGCATCCGTTTGCCCAATAAACTGTAAGACTACTGCCTATTCTGCTTCTTCAACTACATCTCCCTACCGGGCACCCGAGACTACTCTCAAACCAGGAGTTGTGCACACTTTTATGCTTTACCCATCCAAAATATTGAGTGACAGAGAACTCAATACAGAGAATATCTTCAGGCTAGCGGACATTTGGTGCCACCAATCTCTGTTTAACAACTACAGTCACTGAGCTTTTGCCATGACCAGACTACTCTGTATACCGTGTGTGGATAAACTTACAATATGGTTCTCACGGTTCTTATATGCATATTCTCAATTACACCTAATGGAATGCCATCTAAATTGCACTCACTTGTGGCCCATATCCATAAAGCAAGCCTGAAAAAGAAACCAGAACAGTACCTCAACCAGTAACACTCCTCACCGAAGCACCGTAGCAAAAATTATTTGCCTTCTTAATAACGGGACCTTCAGACACCGAGCTCACATTTTTTGCTAATGCTCGATGGCACAAGTAACCTGCACCACGGCACCACCTTTTCACCCTTTTATATGATCCATACTTTCGCAGCCTTATGTATGTCCACCCACTCACAGCCTTATGTATGTCCACCCTCTCACAGCCTTATATGTCCACCCTCTCGCAGCCTTATATATGTCCACTCTCTCACAACCTTATATGTCCACCCTCTCGCAGCCTTATAAATGTCCACCCTCTCGCAGCCTTATATATGTCCACTCTCTCACAACCTTATATGTCCACCCTCTCGCAGCCTTATATATGTCCACCCTTTCGCAGCCTTTATGTCCACCCTCACAGCCCGCGGCGTACTGACTGCTGAGCACCATGGAAAATTTAAAACCTTTCAATTGTTCAACTTTTGCTGGTTTAGCACAGCTAAACTGGCCAGAGAGAAATCTAGCAATGTTTAGATGTGGTAGCGGGCCTTGCTGACGCCATTGTTGTCCCTCTGCAGGCTTGATGTTAAATGTACTGAGAGCAACATTGTTTGTTTAGTGGACCTGCCCCCCCCCCCTGCCCCCTCACCACCGCTCCATTCATTAACTACATGTGATGAGGTCATGGAAGCTTTCCCCATCTATGTCCTCTCAAGTGGCCCAATGCTGGTTAAGATGACAGATGGAGCTTCTTCAAATGTCTAATGATTCAATTTTTACTGCCTCCGGCATCTGTAGTGGGTGACTGGTCATCTCGGAAGCCTCTTCATAAGTCACACTTGATTAAAATCCAGCAACACCACCATGCTTGATCTGTCATTGTCTTCTTTCTGCTTGTTGCATCACTTCATTCTGTAGTCACTTTCATTCTCTTGTTTACATTGTTTTGAAAATCTTTTTTTAAAGTAGTCATCCCACAGAAAATTCAGCATTCCTTCTCTAAATGTTCCTTCTGGAATCAAATGTTTCACTGACAACAGAAGAAAGCCACCCATTTCCATAGATTTCTTCTTTCAGAATATGCCTTGATAATGACAATCCTTATTTTTCCATTACTGTAAATTCTGATACGTATGTTGTGCCCTGATAGGACTCCCTGATAGGACTGATAGAACTCCCTCTCCACATGGAAGTGTGAGGAGTTGGCATCGGTTCCGGCAACTCCACCCCGACTTTAGAAATTAGACATTTTTCCATTGTATTACTGAGCGATGTCCTTTGAGTCAGGTGTGCCAGGCAACTTTGACATTCTTCTCTCCCCGCTACCCTGGAGCAACTAGCAGCTTAGTGTCTGTACAAATCCTTTCTCATTGACCTCAGCACCAACCTGGCAACCCGCTGTTCAGTTGCATTTTAGGACTGCCTCATTGATAGCCCAAGAACCATTAATCCAAAAATTAGTCATCCGCAATACGTTTTTTCCCCCCCAATTCCAAACACTCACACATAAGATATTTAAGGTTTTGAGTACATAGAGTCAAATTGTTGCTATGGAATAACCCGTTCACAGCAACTGACTAACCTGTCAAAGTACACCTACTGTATCTGCTCTCAGGTCTCTCTCATAGGCATCAAAGCTACTATTTTACACAGTTCCTTTGAACTTAGTAGACATCACCTAACATCAATCAATAATTGAGAGGTTCTTACCAAAGTAAAGAATTCTCTTGATATTCGCATCGGCTCAGATCAAACATTAATATGGAGTCAAGCTTACCCCAATTGATCCTATCAGTATTAACACCCAAGCCATCCATTTTCAATGTAGCGTCAGTACGTTTGCAGCTCTCCCCTTGGCAACAGCTTGCTACAGTACACTAGCTAAAGTCCCTGGCCCTGGAGAAGTAACAAAGATAAATCAGTCCTTACCAATTGACCCCACACATTTGTTAGGTTATGCCCCCCGCGTCCCTGCAAAGGCACATATATGATCCTGAGGGAGTGTTTCCTCACACACTAGAAAGTTCAACCAGGATGCAAAAACAAATCCAGTGAATAATGGGAGGACATGAACCCAGTGGGGCCGGCACAGAGGGGCTTTAAAAAGGAGGGTCCACTCAGCACTTCTCTCCGCAAAACGACAACGGGCAATCCCGGCCAGCAGGCCAATCTGGGGGCTCGCTTGTCCCGTTGCCATGACATCCAGCACTAGACCTATATAAAAAGGCTAGGGCATTGAGGACAATGTAGAAAGAGGTCAGCCCAACTGGCGTGGACTCAAGACTGGGCCATAGTTTAGATCTACTAACTGTACAAATACAATCTTCTCTGTTCTGATGGGTTTCTCTAGACACTCAGCACTTTCAATTTCCAACACTTTTTTTTTGCTCTTATAGTTTTTCAACGATATTGACACAGACAGACAGACAGACAGACAGACAGACAGATAGACAGATAGATAGATAGATGCTTGCTTGCTTGCTTACTTACTTACTTAAATAATCCCTAAAGGGAAATTCATAAGTTGTGGCTGTACACAAGCACTTAACAGAAATATTAATTTAACAAAATACCAGTAAAAGAGATACAAACTCAAACACCTGGGCATATATATTTGGATAGGTAGTTAGGTACTTTATTAATCCCTGAGGGGGTTAGGGTTTATATTGTACTGTTACAGCAGCCGCATTCAAATGACATCAAAGAAGCACCATCAATACTACACTACACAATTACAATAGACTTTTTCCACAATATCCATGTTGGCCTATAAAAATATGCTCTGCAGAGGGAGCTGTAACATCAGACATGAACAGGCGGAGATGGGCGACTAGTGTTCTTGGCTGCCCAGGAGGAGAGAGTGGAGGTTAGGAGGTGTAGCCAGGGTTATAAAGGCACGTTTCAGATCCTAGACTGCAGTGCTCACACAGGATAGCCCCTCTGTTTGGGAACTGTGCTGCAGTGACTGTCCCAGAAGAATAGAGGGAGGAGGAAGGGAAAGACTGGTACTGCATTGCAGATCAAATGAGCAAGGGAGGGAGGGGGGGGGGGAGTGGAAGAGCTGGCTCTGCAGAATTGGGATGTCCTGAGGGGTTCTGAGGGATTCCCTGTCTCTGCAGAATATCAACTGTAGTTGTATTATCAACCCAGTAACTACCCTCCAGGTGTGAGGCGTGGAGGTTATTCCAAGGTATGGACCACACTCCATTTGTCATTTAATTCACCCATCGGGGCTTCTGGGCAGGCGCTGAAATTGTGAAGTTTATTTGGCAATGTACTAGGGATGTGCCGAGACGTTATTATCTGTATCTGTTCAATCAACATAATTATCTGTATTCGTATTTGTATTCGGATAGAAACCGGAAGTGGGTGTGGTTTACACTGTTAAATCATATTTTCTAATAACTTAATATTCATTGGCAATGCAATTTTTAGCATTTAAAGCATCAATTTGATTTAATATTGGCATATATATGGAAGACCAAAAGTGACAAAATTAAAAATATATAAATGCATAAATGAATGACTCAATTAATACATGTATTTATACTTTTATTTATGTATGTATTTATTTATTTTTTCATTTATTTATGTATGTATGTATTTATTTATTTATTTATTTATTTATTTCCTTTAACATTTATTCATTTATTTATTTCTGTATTTATTGATTTCTTCGTCCATATGATAATGAAGGGGTGTGGCTTACATTCAGACACTTCAATCAAGCCCAGAGCGGGTGATTCAGCAGAGCCACATTGCAATGATAGCTAGTAATGAGATGAGAGATGTCAGAACGTTGGTCGGTATCAGAGTTATTGAGAGAGGCGGCTGCTCGTCTTGAAAACATTGAGACAGAGCCGTTGCGTAAAGTATCTATGTCTGATAATATACTGTATATCTGAAAGATGACTGCCTTGTCGTTTGATGATGATTTTAATTTTGTATTTGTGGGGCACACTGTGCAACCCAGTAAAAAAACAACATAACAGGGCTGGATTTGAATACCGGAATTGGTTAGAGGACATTTTCAGTTACACATTAATCTGTATTACCAAAAATTATCTGGTTTTGTACATTTATGTTTTTAGTAAAGAATTGGTGACGCTGTCGCCTCAGAGTGGGCGTTAGCACACACTCTTCCACTACATATGCACGGTTATGACACTAAACACACATATTCTTTATGTTAGCTGAAGTGATCTAATGGAAAATGACCGTGGGTACAGCCTAGGACAACTGCATTATTTGCTAGAACAGCTTTGAATAACGTGTTATTCAACTGGCAACATCTCAGAGAAAGTAACCCCCCAGTCATCACACTACTCTATAGATCTGACTACATCACTTTTTCTCCTTACCCCCCAGATGACTAATCCGTGAAGATCTGTCCCCTTACTTACCCAGCTTGTCTCTTCCAGCCCACCCCTAATGTCCACACTGACTTTGGAAGTTTGCCTATCCCTGTGAAGTGTGGTGAAGTGTTTCTTTGAGATGTTTTGCTTTCATTTTTGCAGTTACTTGTATGCTGTTACTTGCACATTACATGTAGGTTACACTCTACAGACTATTTGACTGCTGAACATTACTATATTGTTAATAAAGCACTTATATAAGGCTGTGTCTTGGGTCCGTGTACCCTCCGTCCAATCGTTATTTATCTTGACTCAGTAAAACGGAAAAGCAAATTTACTGCTTTTTTGCTTTCTCTTCTTACGGTAAAAATGGGTAAGCTGAACACGTAATAATCCGTTTTATCCTTTACCGTTGTTTCCTTTTTTGCTTTCATGAAAAGAGAATAGGATGCTCGGTTGTTTTATCCTTTTACCGTTATTTCCTTTTTGCTTTCATGACAAGAGAATAGGATGCTCGATTGTTTTATCCTTTTACTGTTATTTCCTATTTTGCTTTCATGACAAGAGAATAGGATGCTCGATTGTTTTATCCTTTTACCGTTATTTCTTTTTTTGCTTTCATGACAAGAGAATAGGATGCTCGATTGTTTTCTCATTATTGTCGTGTAACCCTTTCCTCCTCACTGCTTGAATTCATTCCGTTTGATCCTGTAACCGTTTTTGCTTTTTTGCTTTCATGAAGAGCGATAGCGATGCTTGATTGCCTTTTCCATTTGGTAGTTTTTCGTGTATCCTTTTCTGAAAGGTGCAGCCTATTAGCCTACTGCTTGCCCTTACGAAAATGGACTATAGTATTACTATAAAGAATTACTATTGAAATACCACAAAAAAAGTATCAGTATTACTATAGTATCTCCTATGGTTTTTTGGGACGCACTATAGAAAATGATTAAAGTAATACTATAGAGTTGACTATGGTGATTTTATAGTGAGCTTATAATTATATTATAGTGTTTATATAGTATTGCATAGTGTTTCTTATACTATTTCTATGGTTTTTCAGGCACTATAGGAAATACAGATGTGGGAACATAAGAATGTAACTTGACCCGCGGTATTCTAACAGGCGCTTTACGGCATTCCGCACCACCGCTCGCCTGCCCATAGGGGCGCAGTAATACCACTCATTGACCCATTGCTGTAGCTCATCTCGCACATTAGATGAGCCTACCGTTCTCAAACTCCTTGTTCTCTGTCTGGTTGTAATTGAATTATTACGAACAAAGCCTATCTATTTATAGTTTCTATCTCTGTAACTGTCGCCGGGTCTATATCTGTTAACTGTCGGGACAAGTAGAAGTTTAATACATTAGGCTGAGTGTTCTCATATGGAACATGGCATCAGGACGAGTAAGATGGCTAACGGAGATGACCAGAGATGTGTTTGAAATGGTTCACTCACTCCCTCCCTATTACCATGGATGTATTGAGTGCGACTCATAGTGAACTTAATGGGGAATGATTTAACAGTTTTGGGACACTACATGGAATGTAACTGCGTAAGATATTCATGACTTAAACAAGCAGACGCGCCGATCACTGATGGCAGCAGGTTGAAATATCAGGTAGTATTCAGGTTCCATGTTTAGTTGAATGATAAATCCCATATAAATGGATGGAATTCTAATGATGTGCAAGTGTGATTTTGTCAACTTTAGTGCTGTCTGCTAATAGCAGGCTGTGAAGCTGCACGATAAGACCGTGATAGCAAGTTAGCTCACGACAGCAGCTTCCATAATATTAACGGTAGCTGTCGGTGGCTAAAAAGCAGATAGCTAACTTTACAACGATGATTCCTGTAGCTATTTTGATTTTGATGCTATTAGTTCAACTTCTGTTTCTCGGGCAGGAACGGAGACGAACTCGCATTAGCAGCAAAGCAGCTAGAGGAATGATCTTAACATTAGCTAACTGCTTTAGCTACTGCTAGCTACCGTCTTCTTCACTTCTCCTTCGGTAAAACATGACACCGTTGTGTTGTGGTATTGTGGAGGGCTTAGGCAGAAGCAGGAAGAGAAACCACTTTTGCCTCATATAAGTAAAATAATGGTCTCATAAGCATTTTCGATTGTAAAATTGTGTTCACTTGTTTTAGTTTGCAAACATATGCAATTTTCTTAGCATTCCCAGCTTTGTATGTAGTTTTAATGTGAAAGGCTTGAATGCAGTCAAGACAAATTATTTTGCCTCATAACTTTTGTCAAACCCCCTGGTTCCAGTCAATTGGATTATAGGCTACTTTCGTTTACAATGACGTTACCTTATGAACACAAATAGCTTAACCTATAGGCCTACATAAAAACAATAGCCTAAAACCATGTTTATTTACAATGTATTTTCTTTCATTGATAGCATGCCAATAGTTAGGGTGAGGAAAACGACGCGCGGTCTCTTTAGCCCTGAGACCATCAGGCAGGCAGCTCAGGAGGTCGTTTAAGGCTATATATATTATTATGATATTATGTCTAATAATACATTCGTTGAAAGTACACAGGCGGATCTACTATACGGAATTGGACCGAGGAGTGTCATATGGAACTAGGCTGCACACGCCCGCCCGCGACAAGAGCTGAATTGTAGTCAGCTTTCCCCGCTGCGCGCAGGACACGTGCGTCCCCCGCTCCGAGCGAGAACGCAGGCGGAATGTCGCTCCCCGTCTGAAACGGCCTTGACTCCTGGAATCCCAAGGTCTTTCATATTGAAATTCTCTTGATGGTCTGGGAAGTTGCGAGACGTGTTAAGGGAGTGCATCAGTCGTGATCATTGACAGTAGGCTACCAGCCTGCGCTGCGCTGCGCTCAGAACAAAGTTGGATGAATGGATGGACTTATTGGAATCCTGGAAAATGTTTATTGCGCTCTAAAATCATGAAAGCATAAATGTAAAAATGCAGCAACAGAAGTAGTCTAGATGAGATGGTGGTTTAAATGAATGGCAACACATAAATTGAGACATAAATTGAGACTGGTGATAATGCTGATACTCTACAGTAGGGCCTACCTCTGGCTGAGTTCATGGTTACAGCCATTCATCTCTTACACATGGGCCTATACAATACTTGCACAATCTACTTTGGACGTTAATCCATCCATCTATCAATCAAACTAGCGAATTCAATGGCCGGTCATGGCAAAGCACCCGCTAACGCAGGCTACCCCCCTCCCCACGATCCAGGGCTAGGAAACCGGTTCATCCAGTTTATTTGAATATAAAAGCATTTGGGGGGGGGTGTTACAATAGTCTAGTCCAGGTTCGCTGGCGAGTGACGAGCTAGTCAGATGGCGCATGCATGTGTGGACATTGTAGGCCGATTCTGTAAAACCTAAAGAATAAAAGTAGGCTACGTTCAACATTCATTGGAGTGGTCCAGTTGGATAGTCTAGTCTAATCTAAATAAATTGACCTGTATTTTCAGTGTTTGCTGGTAGCGGACTGCATCGATCAATGCAATGACTCTCCATGTTTTTCAGTTTTACCCTTTTCATCAATAAAACATCATTTTTACAACCATGTCTCATTGATTGGGAAGGCATTTAGAGCTGCCGGTCTATTAGCCTACATTCGGACTCAGAGGATGACATAACTGTTTATTGAGAAACAATTGGCTATATAAAGAAATACCACAATGCATGTAGTCTAGATATATTACATTATGGTTATACACTTTATGGTAGACTGCCCTCTCGCTCGCTAAGCAGGCTACATTGTGGCTGTTTTGTTCATCGCAGAAGCCTATAGGCTACACATTAAAAAAAAAAAATTAATTATATAGACCTAGAAGGAATCAGAATATGTGGAAATTTAATTTTAGCCTATTTTAATACAATTCAAATTCTGCTTAACAGGGAATTATTTTCAACGGACATTATGACCTGAGCATAATTAATAATTATCTAAGTTAATATAGGCCTATGAGAACGCAACGCTTTTTACGATAGGCTAGGCCTATGCGTCTTGTTATTGTACTGTAGCCTAGGCTACAACTTAAGGCTTGCCCTATTGAATTCATTTTATAGCCTACTAGGCTACTCATTATTATCAAATTATCTAGTTGATATATGAATAAAACAATAAGCCGTTTTAATGGCTATGGGCTACTAGTTGTAGCTATACACGAGTTGATGCGCTCTGCTCTTATACGCACGGTTGAGGCGGCAGCTCAAATACACTTCGCACATATCCTCTGCTATAGCCTCTCACAGACAGCTAGGTGCACTTCATGCATTGGTAGACAGTTCTGTTCTTGCTGCAGCTTGTATTCACCATGCAGGTATTTTGGTGGGGGTATTCTTCTGTGGACACTGCGAGGGGCGCCGCAGGTGGCTGTTTGGACTCCAGAGCGCGCAGCTCTTCAGCCAACTGGAGGATGTAGCGTCTGGGGAGGCTCTGCGTCTCTCCACCAGTCCCCAGCGAGTCCAAGCTCCCCCAATGAATAATACTTATTTATAATAGCCTACATAGCGCAAAACTGTGCATATAATAGGCTGTAGCCAGCGCGAAACTGCGCATTCCCTATAGCCGTTCATTGAACAGCTGGCGGCCGGTATAAATAAATAAAAACATACACGATATTTTGTTATTTGAATGATCTTGAATATATATATATATTCAAGATCATTCAAATAACAAAATATTGTGTATGTTTTTTTCATTTATAATTTAACAATAGGGGGTGCAACAGAACACAATTTTAGGGAAAGTCATTGACAGGCGGACTTCAATGTTTTATTAAAATATAGTTATGTGCAAATGAAAACCCACAATCGTCCTATGGACCTTACCCCGATTTTGGAAATCAGATAAAGGCGTTCACAAGACCATTTAAATAATTATTACAATTATCGGTTGATGTCTCACTGTCATACCTGCCGCTATGCACTTAATGTCCGGATATGATTGGCAATGAGTGATCTTTACTCATGGCGACTATTTCAATTTTGTATGGATCCACAAGTCGATCAAGCTTATTTTTTCTTTGTATCGTGCTGAAGCCATATAGCCTACTGCGCTCAGACTTGGCTAAATTAGCTGGTGCCCTGTCTTCAAATTAACTTCCGGGGTTTACGAGTAGTCTACCAGTTGAATGCGTTCCAGAAACAAAAAGCAAAACCCTCACGTTCACCACATCTTTACTAACAAATATATTTACAATACTGTTATTTTGCGCATTTGACTTAACAGACACGTCTTGACCCGACGTCAGTTGCCGAGATAGATAGGCTACTGTAGGCCTAGATATATTATAGGTGTTCGTAATAATTAAATTACATCGAGATGGAGAAAACATGTGTTTGAGAACAAGGTAATAATAACAATTAAACGTTATTTGTATAGCCCCTTTCATACAGATAAATTCAGCTCAAAGTGCTTTACAACAGAGCATTTAAATTAAAGAATGTGAAATTTAATGATGCTTCATTCGTAGACTATAGGAGAAAAACACTGAGCCCAGCCTGCTAAATCTACTCAAAGACGCCACCTGGCGGTGGTGCATCACTAAAACGAAATAACACCCGTCTGAAATCCCATGAGATTTCCAACGGGATTTCCCTGCCAAATACCGCGAGGTGAAATGCTGCAGCATGCGACATTTCTAACTTCCCACATCTGTAACTATAGTTATACTAAAGAGTAATACTATAGAGTTGACTATGGTGATTTTATAGTGAGCTTATAGTTATATTATAGTGTTTATATAGTATTGCATAGTGTTTCTTATACTATTTCTATGGTTTTTCAGGCACTATAGGAAATAACTATAGTTATACTAAAGTGTTTTATATAGTGCGTCCCAAAAAAACATAGGAAATACTATGGTAATACTGATTGTTTTTTTGTGGCATTTCGATAGTAATACTATAGTGTTTTATATAGTATCACTATAGTGCGTCCCAAAAAAACATAGGAAATACTATAGTAATACAGATTTTTTTTTGTGATATTTCAATAGTAATACTAAAGTGTTTTCTGAAGAATTACTATTCTTAAAAATATCAGTATTACTATAATATTTCCTATGGTTTTTTGGGACGCACTATAGAAAATGACTATAGTAATACCATAGAGTTGGCTATGGTGATTTTATGAATAATTGTTTTGTGAAATTAGTTATACTATAGTGTTTATACAGTATTACAGTGTTTCTTGTATTTCTATGGTTTTAGCAAATTACTATAGTTTTACTAAAGTATTTTATATAGTATTACTATAGTGAAAAACCATAGGAAATACTATAGTAATAATACTGATAGTTTTTTATGCTATGGTAGTTTTTTCTGAAGAATTACTATTGAAATACCACCAAAAATATCAGTATTACTATAGTATTTTAGTTTTTTTTCTGAAGCACTATAGACAATGGCTATAGTAATACTATACAGCTAGCTATGCTGATATTATAGATAATCTATAGTTAATGTGCTATACTAATTGTATAGTGATCCCTATATTGTATAGTGATCCCTATGGTATACTGTAGCAAATAAAAGTTAGCATGCAGACCAGTTTCAATAGTAATGTATGTATTTATTCACTACATAGAAAAGAAACAGTGCCCGGTTGCATAAACTACCTTAAGTTTCAAACTTAAGTTTGCCCTTTAAGGGACATATTTTCCTAAGCTAAGGACTTTATTTAGGAGCGTTGCATAACGCCTCTTAGGTTGCCTCCTTGCCTTAGGGTTTAGACCAGTGGTTCTTAACCTTGTTGGAGGTACTGAACCCCACCAGTTTCATATGCGCATTCACCGAACCCTTCCTAATTGGAAAAATAAAATAAGATTTTTTCAAATTCAAATCATAGGTATATTATATTTTACTGGTGCACAAAATGAACCGTGCATCAACATCACTGTGTTCAAAGAACAAAACCATCAAAACATGATTTTCACACAAAAACAAAAACATAATAATGAATATTTACTGCAAATCAGTGTGACTTCTGCTGTTGCCTTTCAGAGACCAGTTCAGAAATGCGCGGCTTCACCTTGGCAAGTGCCACTCTCATGTCATTTTCGCAACAAAGTCTGTTCCTTTCACAATCACACGACGTACCATCACGACAGTCACACGTCGACTACTGAGCGCACCAAATTCCCTGCAGCACGGATAGGCCAAGCGATGTAGCGTGATCACCTGCAGCCAATGATGGCCAAGCGGGGCGTGTCATCACGAATCATGAGTCGGGTGTGTGTCTTGACCTCCGCCGAACCCCTGAGACAGACTCACCGAACCCCTGGGGTTCGATCGAACCCAGGTTAAGAACCACTGGTTTAGACTAAGGCTTTTAGGATAGTTACTGTCATAATACAGCACTGTGCACTTCAGTTAACATGGTTATGCTCCCGTACGTCATCATCCTTTAGAGACCGTTAGGAGCCTTCTAGTTTTTCCTTTCATCTCCTTCTTTCTCCTTCACCAATTTTGACATGGACAACAACGATAACACAAAAAAGAAAAGAAAGCCAAACTGGACCGAAGATGAAAACTGTGCTTCTTGAAGAATATGCTAAACGGAAGAGGATCATCCAAAGTAAATTCAATCCCGGTGTTACCTACACGCAGAAGGCTTGGCCAGAGATTACGGACAACATAAATGCCCGAAATACTGCAGTGAAACGAACGGTGGAGGAAGTGGGTAAAAGATATGAAAACATTACAACGGCAGCAAGGAAGGAAATATCAAAATATAGATATAAGTCGACGAAAACGGGTGAGTAACCGACACTTTTATGTTAGCTAGCTAACGTTGACTGAACTAGCTAGCACTAGCTAGGCTAACGCTCACTAATTTGTAGCTAGCTTGGTAGCTAGCACTAACGGTAGCTAACTACGTTAGCTAAGATTGCCGACCAGGTAACGTTAGCAAGCTAGCAACAAAGTTCCGAAGTTACTCAGTGTTGATGACTGACAGCTGTTAGTGCTGCTTTGCAGGAGGTGGGCCGCCGCCTGAAGACCTGTCTGAATCCTCAAAAATGATTCTAGACATTTTGGGAAGAGATTCCCCTTCTCTCGGTGGCATTACCGGAGTCCCCCAAAGTGACCGACAGGTAGGCTAACGTTATAGTAGCACTAAGTTACATGTTGTTGAATAGAGTATAACGTCACCATTAGGTGTTAGAATTGCAACAGTAACGTTAACGTTATTATAGGTTATAACATCATGGCATGCTGAAACATAATGGTTGGATTTTGCGATGGATGGATATTTTATGCTAGTAGTATCCACTGGCTTTAACCCGACCATCGCTGTGATCTGCTAGGGATGAGGTCCGTAGTGGTGGCGATGATGATGATGTTGTCTGCTCTACAGCCACTACCAGCTCTATCGTAAACCAAAGGTAAGGGCGATAAATGTAGGCTAGCTGGTCATTTATTGTCAACTGGCATCACATTTGACCATTAGAAACAGACTAGGTGGTTAGCTTTACCTTCATATAGCCTACTTTACTGAATGAATTATTGTGTTGGGGGGTTGTGTGTGTTTGTGAGAGAGAGAAAGGGAGAGAGGTACCCATGTGTTATTAATTTATTGAACCAATTGCAGCATCAGGGGAAAGAGCTTTCAGGACAACCCCAGGCCCAAGGAAAGAGCGCAGCCTCCCACCCTCAGAAGAGCATCTGTCCCTGTTCCAACTAATCTGCCTGAGCTACAGAGAGAAGTTCTACTGCTGCAGAAGACAAAACTTGAACTTGAAATATCTAAATTAGAAATGGAAAAGAATAATCAGAATTTAAAACACATTCTACTGCAACACAAACTAACCACTTTAGCAGGTCAAGGATTAATCACTCTCACCTGTAACTGAAGAATGAGCAAAACAAAATAAACAAAAACATACTTATTATTTAATATTCCTGTGTTTCAACTGCTGGTTACATGTGTTTTTGATGCTGTTAATTAATTATTGTAGCCTATAGGCCATATATCATAGGCCACTACACCTTGTTTGTTTGTTTGTTTAACTTATTTATTCATTTAGTTTCTCCAGCACTGCTTGGTTAACCCTCTGTAGGCCTATTTCAAATCAAATAAATTATAAAGAATCAATAACATGCAAACGTTTAGGGCACAAGTATGTATGGCCTGGCACAACAGCCCCATAGGGCTCACGTAGGCTATATGGGCATGACGGTGGTCTAAGTTATGTGAAAAAAAATTCAACAATCATATCCCGGACAACATTGCCATTGTTTGGCAGGTCCTCTTCATTACATTACATTACATTACAGTCATTTAGCAGACGCTTTTATCCAAAGCGACTAACAATAATTGCATTTAACGTAGGAAGAGCCAATGTACTACTACTTGCCAGAACTCACAAGTGCATTTTCTTTCTAAAACAAACAAGTGACTAAGAGCATAATCTAGTGCTGAAGGCAAAGTGCAAGAATCACAATCTAAAGTACAGTGCAATATAATATAATAAGTGCTTAGGTGGGAGGATTGTTGTAGTACTTCTTGAAGAGATGAGTTTTGAGCCTGCGACGAAAGATGGGCAGCGACTCTGCTGTCCTGACATCAGTGGGCAGCTCATTCCACCACTGCGGGGCCAGGACAGAGAAGAGCCGTGACCGTGTCGATCGACCGCAGGAGCCTCGGAGTGACGGGGCAACCAGTCGCCCTGAGGTAGCAGAGCGTAGTGGTCGGGAGGGGATGTAGGGTTTGACCATGGCCTGGAGGTAGGAGGGGGCTGTTCCTTTCATTGCCCTGTAGGTTAGCGCCAGAGTTTTAAACTGGATGCGAGCCGCTACAGGGAGCCAGTGTAGGGAACGGAGGAGGGAAGTTGTGTGGGAGAATTTGGGGTGGTTGAACACCAGGCGAGCAGCAGCTTTCTGGACAAGTTCCAGAGGTTTAATGGCTGACGCCGGTGCCCCCGCGAGGAGGGAGTTGCAGTAGTCCAGGCGGGAGATGACCAGGGCCTGGATGAGTACCTGCGCCGTTTCATTAGTGAGGAAAGGGCGAATCCTCCTGATGTTGTTCTTCATCACCACCTCTCTCCTCCACTTCCACCATCTCATGGTCCTCAATGTCGAACTCCTCATCCACCAAGACGCCCAAGTCCTTTGAGATGTTGAAGAGAACTACACAGGCGACGATGACTCTGCCAGCCCTTGCAGGTTCCAGGCGCAGCTCAGTGTGGAGGCAGTGAAATCGCCTCTTAAACTGTCCGATCACTCGTTCAATGATAACCCTGGTTTTGGTGAGAGCTATGTTGTATCGTTCCTAAAAGAATAAGGTGCAGGCATGAACAAATCAGGCCATGTGGCAAGATAACAATCAATCAAGCTTTATTTATAAAGTACATTTCATATGTAAAGTACGCTTCATATTGTTATAGATGCGCGTATGCCGAGTTCTGAGTAATTGCGCACAGCACTGCAGGCCATAAATTAACGTGCTGATCAAATGCCTTACCTGTGCGGGGTTTGCGGACCATCAACCACGAACTGGACCGATATCCTCCATCTCCCAGCAGCCTACCCCACTGCCTCCTTGCCTCAAAACGTCTTCCAATTAAACTTTCATTCAGGATACGGGAGTCGTGGGTGCTTCCCGGCCACTCAGCGACGACATTCGTAATCTTGCAGTCAGGATCACAGATCAGTTGCACATTGATGGAGTGATAATTTTTTCAGTTGACGAACTGCTCCTCGTGTCTTTGAGGGCCTTTATAATAATAATAATAATAATAACACATTTATTAAGCACTTTTCATGGCTACTCAAAGACGCTTGACATAATAAATAAAAGGGGAATATAAACTGTAAATTACCTTGAATACGCACATGAGTCCCGTCAACTTCTCCGCAAATGCTTGGGAAACCGGCGATGGCAAAGAAGCGCTCGGCGAAGACCGCTTGCTGTACTCTGGAGGGGAACTTAACGTAGTCGTTCAGCCGACGACACAAGGCAGAGGCAACACGGTGAATCACCCTGCACACCGTGGACTTGTGCACGCTGAAAACATTGCCCACAACGGACTGGAAAGTGCCACACGCAAAAAACCTCAAGGCGATCAACACTTGAAGGACCGCTGGCAATGCGTGGTTCCTCCTGGTTTGGTGGTCAAGGTCAGGTTCAAGTTTTGTGCATATTTAAAAAATTGACTGACGGTCAAATCTATACTCCCGAATAAGTTGCGCATCATTCATTGTATCCAATGGGTTTTGTCTGTCTCGAAAAATGCGTCTTGGTATTTCCTCATCATGTTCAACAATCATAAATTCTGCCATATTCACTTTTAAGAGAGCTGTTTGGGTACCTTAACTATTTTTGAGGAAAATGGTTACTAAGGGCCTTCTAGCAACGCATAAGGGAATTTAAGGGCAAACCTTAGCCTAAGTGGTTTTATGCAACCGGGCACAGGCTTTCAATGATTTGGAGCAGGCCTGTTGGAGCGCTCTCAGACACAACAGTCGAGAGACAGCAAGAGAGAGAGAGAGAGGAACACTCTCCGCTACTTTTTTAATGTTGTTAATAATAATTTGGTCCTCATGATAAGCATGACGTCTTTAAAGGTGAAGTCAACGTGCTGCTCCTGTACATGTCCTGTGGGGAAAAGAATAGAACTAGAAAGAGCAAACGCATCTATAATCCAGCCATATTCAATAGTCCATGTGATCCCCCCGCCCCCATTTTTTCATAACAGCATGAAACTTGGTACATCTGTACAATTTGGGGCACTGATCATTTTCAGAAATTGAGAAATCACAAAAACGCCTTGTAGCGGCTATTTTACTTTCCGCTATAGCCAAATTAAATATTTTGAATCATCTCCTGAACCAAACATGATAACACAGATTAGGTGAAGCCTAAGTTCTCAGATACTGTGACTTTCTTCTCACAACGTTACTGAATTCACCATTAACTATTAACCTGATGTGAACAGATGTACTGTATATGCTATATGGTATCAACAGAACAGATGTACTGTATATGGTATTGTTATACAACAGCTAGTCATTGTGAATGGCCAAGACGCATTCCAAGCCATGCTAATAACTACAATATACCAACAGGCAAATCACCGGCTAAGGTACAGATGTGGGAAGTTAGAAATGTCACATGCTGCAGCATTTCACCTTCGCGGTATTTGGCAGGGAAATCCCGTTGGAAATCTCGTGGGATTTCAGACGGGTGTTATTTCGTTTTAGTGATGCACCACCGCCAGGTGGTGTCTTTGAGTAGATTTAGCAGGCTGGGCTCAGTGTTTTTCTCCTATAGTCTACGAATGAAGCATCATTAAATTTCACATTCTTTAATTTAAATGCTCTGTTGTAAAGCACTTTGAGCTGAATTTATCTGTATGAAAGGTGCTATACAAATAACGTTTAATTGTTATTATCACCTTGTTCTCAAACACGTTTTCTCCATCTGGATGTAATTTAATTATTACGAACACCTATATCTAGGCCTACAGTAGCCTATCTATCTCGGTAACTGACATCGGGTCAAGACGTGGTGGCTGTTAGGTCAAATGCATAAAATAACAGTATTGTAAATATATTTGTTAGTAAAGAGGTGGTGAACGTGGGGGTTTTGCGTTTTGTTTCTGGAACGCATTCAACTGGTAGGCTACTCGTAAACCACGGAAGTAAATTTGAAGACGGGGCACCAGCTAATGTAGCCAAGTCTGAGCGCAGTAGGCTATATGGCTTCAGCACGATACAAAGAAATAATAAGCTTGATCGACTTGTGGATCCATACAAAATTGACATAGTCGCCTTGAGTAAAGATCACTCATTTCCAATCATATCCGGACATTAACTAGCCTATCTTGTGCATAGATAGCGGCAGGTTTGACAGTGAGTGCGTTCACATGCACAATATACACACTATTTTGTTATTTGAATGATCTTGAATATATATATATATTCAAGATCATTCAAATAAGAAAATATCTTGTATGTTTTTATTTATTTATACCGGCCGCCAGCCGTTTAATGAACGGCTATAGGGAATGCGCAGTTTCGCACTGGCTACAGCCTATTATATGCACAGTTTCGCACTATGTAGGCTATTATAAATAAGTATTATTCATTGGGTGAGCTTGGACTCACTGGGGACTGGTGGAGAGACGCAGAGCCTCCCCAGACGCGACATCCTCCAGTTGGCTGAAGAGCTGCGCGCTCTGGCGTCCAAACAGCCACCGGCGGCGCCCCTCGCAGTGTCCACAGAAGAATACCCCCACCAAAATACCTGCATGGTGAAGACAAGCTGCAGCAAGAACAGAACTGTCTACCAATGCATGAAGTGCACCATAGCTGTCTGTGGCAGTTGCACTGCCAAGGTGCAGAGGATATGTGCGAAGTGTATTTGAGCTGCCGCCTCAACCGTGCGTAAGAGCAGAGCGCATCAACTCGTGTATAGCTACAACTAGTAGCCCATAGCCATTAAAACGGCTTATTGTTTTATTCATATATCAACTAGATAATTCGATAATAATGAGTAGCCTAGTAGGCTATAAAAGGAATTCAATAGGGCCTAATAAGCCTTAAGTTGTAGCCTAGGCTACAGTACAATCACAAGACGCATAGGCCTAGCCTACCGTAAAAAGCGTTGCGTTCTCATAGGCCTATATTAACTTAGATAATTATTAATTATGCTCAGGTCATAATGTCCATTGAAAATAATTCCCTCTAAGCAGAATTTGAATTGTATTAAAATAGGCTAAAATTACATTTCCACATATTCTGATTGCTTCTAGACCTATATAAAAACAACAACATTTTTTTAATGTCTAGCCTAGGCTATAGGCTTCTGCGATGAACAAAACAGCCACAATGTAGCCTGCTTATAGCGAGCGAGTACAATTGCAGGCTGGGTTATATAAAGAAATACCAAAATGCATGTAGTCTAGATATATTACATTATGGTTAGGCTATAGCCTACACTTCATGGTAGACTGCCCTCTCGCTCGCTAAGCAGGCTACATTGTGGCTGTTTTGTTCATGCAGAAGCCTATAGCCTAGGCTACACATAAAAAAAAATAAAAAAAATTATATAGGCCTAGAAGGAATCAGAATATGTGGAAATGTAATTTTAGCCTATTTTAATACAATTCAAATTGTGCTTAGAGGGAATTATTTTCAACAGACATTATGACCTGAGCATCATGCCAACACTAGCCTAACTGATGAAGTCGTGGCCTTCAACTTTGCATGATTTGCATTTGTTTTTAATGTTACTAAAAGCAACATATGATTTGGCCTATGACGCCTTTCTCATATTTTTTAGAATAAAGCCTAGGCCGCACTTTAACAAGAATATAGCCTACACTTCACAAAAGGAGAAGAATCGATGAAACGGCTACAAGAACAGCATTTTGGCCAAGGACAGGGCTCTAAGGTGTGACCATTTTACTCGCATTTGCGACTAAAAATAGTTTTGTGCGATCAGAAAAAATAGGAGCACACTGTGCGAGTAGTACTGTTTTTTACTATTTCACTCGCATTTTTTGCCTAAAATAAATCCATGCAAATTGGATCAAACTAGAGTCAAAGTTTCGTGCACCCGTATACAAAACTACAAGTCCCACAACTTTTTAATTTTATTTTTTATTATAAGTCCCACGACTGCAACCTGCAACACGCAGAACTGTCGTGATGACGCGCGATGACAGCTCAGCTGCCCTCACTCAAAAACGACTGCAGACGCCGATTGCCCCTGCCAGTAATGTTAACAAAATGAAGAAAATGAAGCCCATTCAATCGTATTTTTCCCGGCAAAGTGGAACCAAGGAGAGAGAGGAATTCGGTGAGGCCCGGGGGGAGTCGAATCAACTGTCACTCAAAAATTGTTGTTTACAGGAAGTTCTATTGATTCGATTAGATTCAACACCGTAGCCTAACTTACTGGATCCACATCAAAACGCAATGAAATGCCGTTGACATCGTAAAAAGCGTTTTTTTTCCTGAAATGCGTGTCATAACGATCCATTGACATGTTCCTTTGCATCTACATTAAACTAAGCTTTTCCACATTTTTCACGGCACCGGCAGCTATGTTCCATATCCCTGCCTAAGTTCGCAAAACATTGTGTGTATTTTCATCTACCCCTCGGTTTCAAGTCAGCATCTGAAAACCCTCGTTTTGGAGGGCTGTTTGAACATCCACTAGCCCTCGATATGCTCCCTAGCCCTAGAAGCTAAAAGGAATGGGACACACTACCCTACGCGTGAACAAGCAAAATGTAGGGGTAGGGCCAAGGGCTAGGGCTAAGGAGGGTATTGGGATTGGGCCATAGTCTTCATTAGGACCAATGCACATGATGAAGTGTGTGGGAATAATATAGTCTTCATTAGGACCAATGCATATGATGAAGTGTGTGGGGATAGTAGGCTATAGTCTTCATTAGGACCAATGCAAATGATGAAGTGTGTGGGAATAGTATAGTAGGAGAGGATGAGAGCGCCTATGGTGAGCAGGTTATTATTGTTTATTGTTGTTGGAAGTAGGCCTAATGTGTGTGTTTCTAATAAAAATGTGATATTTCACATTTTTCGTTGCGCTCCTAAATTTCTTTCTGTGCTCCTAATTTTTTTCATTTAGGAGCACATGTGCTCCTAGTGAAAAATGTTAGCTTAGAGCCCTGAAGGATCCAAATAAAACAGTAGTCTACTGTACAGATGCAGCATAGAACGTAGATACATAATACTTATCTAATTAATAATTATCTAAGTTAATATAGGCCTATGAGAACGCAACGCTTTTTACGGTAGGCTAGGCCTATGCGTCTTGTGATTGTACTGTAGCCTAGGCTACAACTTCAGGCTTATTAGGCCCTATTGAATTCCTTTTATAGCCTACTAGGCTACTCATTATGATCGAATTATCTAGTTGATATATGAATAAAACAATAAACCGTTTTAATGGCTATGGGCTACTAGTTGTAGCTATACACGAGTTGATGCGCTCTGCTCTTACGCACGGTTGAGGCGGCAGCACAAATACACTTCGCACATATCCTCTGCACCTTGGCAGTGCAACTGCCACAGACAGCTATGGTGCACTTCATGCATTGGTAGACAGTTCGGTTCTTGCTGCAGCTTGTCTTCACCATGCAGGTATTTTTGGGGGGGTATTCTTCTGTGGACACTGCGAGGGGCGCCGCCGGTGGCTGTTTGGACGGCAGGCGCAGCTCTTCAGCCAACTGGAGGATGTTGCGTCTGGGGAGGCTCTGCGTCTCTCCACCAGTCCCCAGCGAGTCCAAGCTCCCCCAATGAATAATACTTATTTATAATAGCCTACATAGCGCGAAACTCTGCATATAATAGGCTGTAGCCAGCGCGAAACTGCGCATTCCCTATAGCAGTTCATTGAACGGCTGGCGATCGGTATAAATAAATAAAAACATACACGATATTTTATTTGAATGATCTTGAATATATATATATTCAAGATCATTCAAATAACAAAATATTGTGTATGTTTTTTTAATTTATAATTTAACAATAGGGGGTGCAACAGAACACAATTTTAGGGAAAGTCATTGACAGGCGGACTTCAATGTTTTATTAAAATATAGTTATGTGCAAATGAAAACCCACAATCGTCCAATGGACGTCTTTGGCGGTTCTAGTGTTAAGACCTTACCCCGATTTTGGAAATCAGATAAAGGCGTTCACAAGACCATTTCAATAATCGCATTATTACAATTATCGGTTGATCGGCGTATAGTGTGCATGTGAACGCACTCACTGTCAAACCTGCCGCTATGTATGCACAAGATAGGCAATGTCCGGATATGATTGGAAATGAGTGATCTTTACTCAAGGCGACTATGTCAATTTTGTATGGATCCACAAGTCGATCAAGCTTATTTTTTCTTTGTATCGTGCTGAAGCCATATAGCCTACTGCGCTCAGACTTGGCTACATTAGCTGGTGCCCCGTCTTCAAATTTACTTCCGGGGTTTACGAGTAGCCTACCAGTTGAATGCGTTCCAGAAACAAAACGCAAAACCCCCACGTTCACCACATCTTTACTAACAAATATATTTACAATACTGTTATTTTATGCATTTGACCTAACAGCCACCACGTCTTGACCCGACGTCAGTTACCGAGATAGATAGGCTACTGTAGGCCTAGATATAGGTGTTCGTAATAATTAAATTACATCCAGATGGAGAAAACATGTGTTTGAGAACAAGGTAATAATAACAATTAAACATTATTTGTATAGCACCTTTCATACAGATAAATTCAGCTCAAGTGCTTTACAACAGAGCATTTAAATTAAAGAATGTGAAACTTAATGATGCTTCATTTGTAGACTATAGGAGAAAAACACTGAGCCCAGCCTGCTAAATCTACTCAAAGACGCCACCTGGCGGTGGTGCATCACTAAAACGAAATAACACCCGTCTGAAATCCCACGAGATTTCCAACGGGATTTCCCTGCCAAATACCGCGAAGGTGAAATGCTGCAGCATGTGACATTTCTAACTTCCCACATCTGTAGTTGTAAAATTCTATGACATTATCCGTACAAAGGGGCCTGGTTTGTGTGTTTGCAATCGCTCTAGCCAAGCTAACCTAGTGCTAGCTAATGTTAGACGACTAGCTAGCAGTTGGCTAAATATATAAATATGTCAGGCTGTTGCTATAGCAAACCATGGCATGCATTTCTTGTCGAAGCAAAACTTTTAAGCCACCATAGTGCTATCTTGTTTCATCATTGTGTTACATTTGATTTGAGACTCTCATGGCTAGCTACGGTAGCAATGCTACCTAAATACCCCGAATAGGATCGAATTGGATGTCAATTATAATTCAGTGGCTGGACATCAGATGCGCCTTTGTGTGTAATGGCAATCACGTATAGCTATATACGGTTTGTTTTTACATCTGTCTTATGTCAGTATTAAAGTCGTGTTGCTATCTCCGCTGACCTCTCTCTTCCGGGGTCGCCCAGCATCAGAGCTGGACGGACGACCTGCCGCTGTGTCAGATGTGCGGTGTCGGATCTGCGCCCAACTGTGTTTACGGCCCGGACGGCAAGGACACCCAGAGCCACCCCAACGAAGACGGGCACCTCCGATTCAGGTGCTAGCTCACCCGGAAACGACCCTCGGCCACACCCGGTGGGGGCTACACGTACTGTGGATATATAATACAGTGTGCAGCAGATTAGAGAACATGGGTTGCAATGCCAGTATAGTGTGACAGTGATGACAGTTCACTGTTTGAGTGTGTCCGTGTCCGACCAGAGGCGAGGATGGCTGCTTCCTGTATGGGGTGTTTAACGGGTACGATGGCAGCAGGGTGGCCAACTACGTGTCCCAGTGTCTGACGGCAGAGCTGCTGCTGGGACAGCTCAACTCCAGCCACACCGACGCCGACGTCCGCAGGGTCCTCACACAGGTGTGTGTGTGTGTGCGTGGGTGGGCCGATGGGGGGTGTGCGTTGGTTCATTTACGCCGTTAAAAAACCGCTGTGTTCTGAATGTAGCAGTAGAAACCAGCAAGACGCAATGTGAATAAATATGAGTCTAACTAAACGCTGGTCAGTAGAGGCTTGAACAGAAGGACCAGATGAGCACACGCTACACCACACCTGCACATTCTGACATCTGAAGAATAGAAGAGAGTTGCAGCATATCGTTTAAATGCTAAAGATTTTATTGAAGTTTTCATTGAAGCTGTGAACTGATGAACGGACCGTAATAGAACGTAGGGATGATGTTTTATGTGTAGTGATATTGAGGGTGATGTTTTATGTGTAGTGATATTGAGGGTGATGTTTTATGTGTAGTGATATTGAGGGTGATGTTTTATGTGTAGTGATATTGAGGGTGATGTTATGCAGCGGTCCAGCCCTCAGAGAAGCTGCTGTGTTGTTGTTGTAGTTCAGTCAGTGGGCAGGAGTCGCCCTCTGCTGGCCAGTCTTCTTCCTGCAACAGCTGAAGCAGAAAGCCCTGGAGAGCGCGGAGGAGGCCCTTTGGAACCAGCCTCTGCTGGACCTCCTCTTCTTCTTCTCCTCCTCCTCTCTGCTGCTGGAGGACTCAGCAGGCTCTGGACCAGGACAGGAAACACACCATCACGCACAACAGGATATGACATCACAGCAATTCTCATGAAAACAGAGCTTTGTGTGTGTGTGTGTGCGTGTGTGTGTGTGCGCATGTGTGTGTGTGTGCGCATGTGTGTGTGTGTGTGTGTGAGAGTTATAGTGGAAAAGGAGTTTGGAGAACAGACATGTAGGGGTCTTACCATCGCAGGACAGGGGAGTAACGCTGCTCTTTTGGGGTTTCTTGCTGGTCTTTTTCTTCTTGTCCTCTCTAGATGTCTTCTGTCCATCCTGGGGGATGCGCTGCTGCTGGGGCCGGAGGAGGAGGTGTTCCGGCCGGTCGGACCCACCGCCAGGGTCTCCGGGGCGGCCGACGCGTCCTCCATGGCGCGGACCGCCGACCCGATGTGGCCCATCATCCAGGTGTCCTCCGGCACGCCGCCACTGGCCCCCGAGCCGTCTGAGGAGGAGGAGGAGGTGACGGCGCCACCAATACGCCGCGCCTTCTCCCGGGCGTCCCACCAGGCGCTCCGGAGCAGCTCCTCGGCGAGCGCGACCAGACGGGGGTCATGCAGGAAGGCGCCGGGGCGGAAGAGCGCCACCTCCTCCTCCTCAGGCGCCTCCTCTTCCTCTTCTCTCTCCATCCTCCTCTTCACCCTCCGCAGGATCTCTCTCACGGCTACGGACGCCGTGGCCGTGAGCTCCGCCTCCTCCTCCTCTCTGCGATCGGAGGATAGCGTCGTGGGCCGGCCGCCCAATAGCCTCCCCCGGGGGCGGGGGCCGGAGCCGCGCCCGCTCCTCAGCAGAGGGTGTGAGTTCTGGGAGATGACCCTCAGAGCCGCGCTGGGGGAGCGGGGTGGGGGGTCCGAGCCCGGGAGAGAGGCGCGGTCCTGGGGAGAGCCTGCTGGACTGAAACGCGCCTCCTCGCTCGGACCCGCGCGCCCGTCCCGAGACGGCGGCGGGCGCAGTGCGACGGCGGCGGCCGGCCGGTGGCCATCTTGGTCCGGGTGGAGACGGAGGATCTGGTAGAGGGCCATGGTCACCATGACAACCCACTCCATGATCCCCTCTGCTGAGCACTCGTGCAACTCAGCTACGCTCTGGGGAGAGAGAGAGAGTGAGAAAGTGAAAGAGAGAGAGAGAGAGAGAGTGAGAGAGAGAGAGAGAGAGAGAGAAAGAGAGAGAGAGTGAGAGAGAGAGAGTGAAAGAGAGAGAGAGTGAGAGAGAGAGAGTGAAAGAGAGAGAGTGAGAGAGAGAGAGTGAGAGAGTGAAAGAGAGAGAGAGAGTGAGAGAGAGAGAGAGAGAGTGAAAGAGAGAGAGAGTGAAAGAGAGAGGGAGAAGTAGAGGGAGAAGTAGAGGGAGAAGTAGAGAGAGATAGAGACAGAGAGAGACAGAGAAAGAGACAGAGAGGGAGAGGAAGAGAGAGGGAGAGAGAGAACAGATCAGCATCTCTAGGGTGGTTCTGATGGGGAAATAGAAGCAGTAGCGGGAAAGAGAAAGAGAGAGGGGAGAGAGAAAGAGAGAGAGGGGATAAGAGAGAGGGAGAGAGAAAGAGAAAAAGAGAGAGAGGGAGAGAAAGAGAAAAAGAGAGAGAGGGGAGAGAGTAGAAGAGACACCACAGTGGAAGAGAGACTGGCAGGTTGAGAACAGAAAACAGTACCACCCAAGCTTCTGGATGAATCTCAATTGACTGTAAAACAAAAATGAATAAATAAAGTTAAAAATCACTTTTGACAGAAGATGCAATTGGATTTTGTCCAAGGTGGTAATGGACTTGTGATGTGACCTGATGTAATCCACTAGAGGAAACACTTCCTGGATCTCCTAGCCTGATACATGCTGCATGACAGTAGTAATAGTAAGATAGTAAAATATTTACAGGCCAGAAGAACATAGAACATGTTTTATTTATGACATCATAATTGCAATCTGGCTGTGATGTACCGCGAACCCTCGATCTGCACCTGCAGTCAAGATGACGTTGTATGACTGTGACGGCAGGATCCAAATAGCCAATCGGTAAGCAAGTAAAAATGTAAACAAGGAGGTTGATCACCCTTACCCAGCCCTTACCAAGGAGCTTGGGCCGTGTCCGAATGTTCATATTACATACTATATAGTACATACTGCAACTCGCCTACTACATCAATCAATCAATCAATCAAAGCTTTATTTATATAGCGCATTTCATACCCAGAGGAAACACAATGCGCTTTACAGAGAACAAGGGAGGTGGGCAGACATCCCACCCCTACATATTCCAGAGGAAAGCAAAAAAACAGTAATCACCCGGGGGCCAGATAAGTGAGCTGTAAAAATTCTTCCGTGACCCCTCTCAACGAGGCGATCGAGCAAGCTCCTGGACTATGTTTGTAAGAACATTTATAGAGCAATAAATAACATTAAATTACATTTTCAGAGTAAGAGAGGCTAATAACATCATAGGAGAGACATGGCAAACACTGGTGTATGTCTGTGTGTGCGTGAATGTGCCTGGGCCCAGATAGAGGCAGGGGTCAAGGGCAGGATCGGGGTAGGAAAAGGATACGGACCCGGGTTAGGGTGAGGGGAAGGGGATCTGAGCCCAGGACTGGTGTATGTCTGTGTGTGTGTGAGTGTGCCTGGGTCCAGGTAGAGGCAGGGGTCAGGGGTAGGGTGGGGGTAGGAAGAGGATACGGACCCGGGTGAGGGGAAGGGGGTACTGGGCCCAGGCCTAATGCCGGAAGTGGACTGTTGTATGTCTGTGTGTACGTGTGTGTGTGTTCACTAATTTGCTACGACATCTGCAGCAGACACAGGGGTATCTATCGGACTCAGGGTGGTCTGCTGGTGACAGTGGGGCATCCACTGGACCTGGTTAGAAGATAGGAGGGAGAGAGAGAGGCACTAGGGAGAGGGGAGGCAGAACAGGGTTAGTAGCACACAGAGCCATATATAGAGCGTTACATTACGTCAAACTACATTTTCAGAGCAAGAAAGGCTAAGAGCATCATGGGAGAGGTGTGGCAAACACTGATGTGTGTCTGTGTGTGTGTGCGTGCCTGCGATTTAATACATACCTGTACTACTCCACGAAAACATGTTTAGTATGCGAGATAAATGTAGCATGCTTCACGAGTCATCCAGTGAAAGCGACGGGCTCCGGCTCGCATATGCGATTCATGTTAAACTTACAACAATATTGAGCTAGCCAGGCATTTGAGTTGGTCATCCAACACAGGCTCGATCCTCACCTTTCTGTATAATCCCAACTGTGAAATGGATGTGATAATAGTCCACAAAATATTCTTCCTTTGCCTCGTTTAGCACCAGCTGCAACACTCTCCTCCAAATTCATTATCTCCGTTAGCAAGGCTAACGTTGCACTCGGTAGCTTGTGCTTATTATTATTATTATTGGGGTTGGTGCTTGTGCAGTGGACTGAGCAAAGACACGTCTAAAAGACGTCTTTTAGATGTCTTTTTTGTCTTTTTCGGACGTCCAAAAACATCCAATTAGGAGCCAGAATGAATGTTTTTTTTTAACGTTCAGATATTGAACCCGTTTTGTACGTCCACAGACGTCCTAAAGGGGTCCAAGCCAGACGTTTGAATATTGAGGGGTCCAGCAGACATACAAATGGGGTTCTGGACCGACGGACGTTATTAAGACATGATCTGAACGTCTCCCTGACGTTGCGTGTTTGCTGGGGGGGTTCTTTTGGGGGGAGGGATGGACTGTACCGTAGTGCAATTTGTCGCAAAGCGATAGGTTCAAAGTCCACGGTCAAAAATCAATAATTTGGGGGAGGGTCTCAGAGGTGAACATGCATAATTAAGTAGCCATGTGTTTTTACGTTTTGTTTTGTCCGATGGCACCTTCTAGTGGGCGAAAGTGGGAACATCGCAAATGTAAATCCACAACTTTCTTGACCATTGTCAAAACATATCGGACTCATTAGTAGATCTCAATATGTCACAACCTCGTTATGTTATACTGTATTAATCCGTGAGAATACTTTGTCTTTACCTAAATTCCATTTATTTGTGTAATTTCTATCTTTTTGCAGGTCCTTATGGTTAACTTCAGTCCAATGGAGGTTGATGGCTGACCACTGCTCCAGGCTTCAGAGGAAGGAAAGGTCAATCAATCAATCAATCAAAGCTTTATTTGTATAGCGCATTTCATACCCAGAGGCAACACAATGCGCTTTACAGAGAATAAGGGAGGTGGGCATACGACCCACCTCTACATATTCCAGAGGGAAGAAAAGGTGGATGGGATAAATAGAGGAAGGAAAGAGGATATTTCTTCTGCAAACACTTGCATGCTTGTTTCAGTGCCGCTGCTTCCTGCACATGTATGAATGTGTGTCATACGGTGAGACTAATAGATTACCTGTACCTTCTTCCCTGTCCGTCTCCTTGAAAGTAGTTCAATGTTTCTGAGGCTGATTAAAGCTACTTTAATGGTCCTATGGCTGTGTAAAATGATATTGTTGTACTATAGGCACATGTCCTCACCTGTAAGTAATCTTGCACTCTATAGCTGTGTCCCTCTGTTTTGATAAACAAATATAACCCCATTGGTGCATTTATTAATTGATTTTCCACAAGTCACTGTTACTGTAGTACTCACCACTTTATTGAATAAAGTTCATGAAATAGTAAACACTTAGACAAAACACATCACTACAATGTCACTACGTTGTTTTCTTATACTGTATTAATCCCCCAGGCTGGCATGTCAACCTAAAACATCTGTAATAAACACAAGCCTTTGCTTATCACTGGATGGAGTAATATTCTCTAATGCGTCTCATTAATAAAATGCATAAGAGAACATTTCCACAGTCTTTAACAGTACAAGCAATCACATCAAATGAGAACTGTGCTTGATATAATACTTAAAGACAGTAGTAGTAGTAGTAGTAGTAGTAGTAGTAGTAGTAGTAGTAGTAGTAGTGGTGGTAGTAGTAGTAGTAGTAGTAGTAGTAGTAGTAGTAGTAGTAGTAGTAGTAGTGGTAGTAGTGGTAGTAGTAGTGGTAGTAGTAGTAGTAGTAGTAGTAGTAGTAGTAGTAGTAGTATTAGTAGTAGTAGTGGTAGTAGTAGTAGTAGTAGTGGTAGTGGGGGGGGGTGGATCGACATTAGTCTGGTGTCTCCCTTCAGAACCGCTTGTCATGTTAGACTGTTGCCATGCTAGACTACACAGTATAGCTCTGAAGGTCCTCAACACACACAAGCCTCTACACCACGTCAAGGTCTCGATCCCGGTAGAGGAAAATGATGAACTATGTACAATAAAATGAGGGATGAGAAGGGAACTAGAGGGGAAGTGTCCATTCTTCTCAGAGGGCAGGGATGAGAAGAGCACTAGAGGGGAAGTGTCCATTCTTCTCAGAGGGCAGGGATGAGAAGAGCACTAGAGGGGAAGTGTCCATTCTTCTCAGAGGGCAGGGGGGTGGGAGTGCTAGAGGCACAAACTCAGGGCAGCTCATCCACAGCTTTTGTGAACTGTTCAAAGCTGTTGAACACTCTCCCTTCCAGTCCCTTTGATGAAGACATGCTCTTTACGGGGCAGAATGTCTTCTTCTTGTATTTGCTGTGCCCCTGGCTTGGTCCTTTGCAGAGTGAACAAAGGGGGAAGTTCACCACCCGTGATTGTTTCCCCGCAACAGTGGTGGGAGGGGCTAGCTTCCTTTTATAGATAGTGGACTTAGCCCACTCAGAAGGCCTGCCTGCACTCTGTGATGGACCTGGTTGGCTGGCGGACATCGCTGCAGGTGCACTGGCTGATGCGCTGGTTGATGGTTGGCTGGTGGGAACAATGGGCACACACTGCGTAGTTGGGGCGGATGATGTGGGTCTGGCGATGGTTGGTGTGGCCAGAGAGAGGTTTTGGAGGAGCGTTGGTGTCAGACGGAGGTGTGCGTAGCAGGGAGTGGGAGGAGGAGGAGGGGTGGGCAGGTTGGGCAGCACGATGCTCTCCCTCTTCTTCACCATCTTGGTCCCTGCAGTGCTCGGGGTGTGGATGTAGTCCAGCTGGGTGTAGTCAGCTGGAGGGAGGACAGACGGTTGAAGTGGTGCTGGAGGGAGGTCCTGGGATGAGATGGAGGTGGTTTTGGAGATGCAGGAGGGTGTTTTGGTGGAGTGGAGGTTGATGAGCTTCTCCTGGCGACGGATGAAGTCACGAACGGTCTTTGTATTTATTTTTGGCAGAGGAATGCCAGTTCTGCACAGCACTGGATCGTCCACCAACACGAAGTGCTGGATCCGCCCGTACTGCTTGGCGATCCTCTCCTTCTCTGGGCTGGACCGAGCGCCACCAGGTACCCTCAACCACAGAAGTTTCACCAGCGTGTACATGACCCTGTTGTGCTCCGCGCTGATGTTTTGCTGAGCTGGAGCGTACCGCTTCGCCATCTTCACTCGCTGTACCACAGCAGCCTCAACAAGGTCATCCCTTTTGGTGCGACAGTAGAGCGTGTTGCCCCAGTGGGTTCTGTAGAGCTGAGTGAACTTCTGTGGTTGTTTGTCATGCTCCTCCAGATCATTCCACGCCGCGATGAGCCCGTTCCTCTGAGCTGTCGTGATGGTCAGGTTGCCTTCGGTGCTCAGGCAGATGTCCACCAGCAGAGAGCAGAACCGTTCCACCTTTTGGAAGCCTGGGAGAGGGTTCAGACTACAGGTGTCCTCCTGTTGCAAAATACAATAATACCATGATAAGTTGGTGACATGTCAACATGTCAATGTTTACATTGATCAGATGCGTTTTAACATTGATCTAACACACAAAAAATGAAACATTAAATACTAACAAAGGCCGGAGGGTGCACTTCACTCTTCTCATTGGTGGTGAGCACGATGTGGGGTAGGGCGGCAGCCACCATGTAGTCACCTCCCTCTGCGTCACTCAGGTACGCCTCATCTTCCTCTGGGTCGGACTGACCAGGCAGCAGCACCTCCTCCTCTGGACCGGGACCGTCATCTCTGATGTTGTCCAACGTGAAGCGGTCGGATTCCCCTGTGCTCTGGCTGAACAGGTATTCCAACCCGAGCAGCTCGTTGGACTTGACCTCAGCCGGGGCCCGGAAGTTTTCCTCCACTGTCTCCCCAACCAGCTGTTGGCAGCGGGTGTTCAGGCGATCCAGCAGTGGTGCCGAGTAGGTCCGGTGATGGCGGCCTTTTCCACCGTACACCGCGTCTGAACTCCGGTCTGAGTTCCACCGTGCGATTCCGCTGATCAGGTAAACCTGGTAGGCACGAGCTGCACAGTGGGGACCTGGAAATTACAATGAAATACATTAGCATATTTTCCAAAGTATTAGAAGGGATTCTCTTGGATATGCTTCAAGAATAAATGTGAAATCAAAAAAAGTGAAAAAACACGACACCAAAGCTGCAGCACATAGTAAAGGCAACGACATGACCACATAATTTCAGCATCAACTTGAGCACAGGAATATACTGTAGGTTGTTATAAAAATAAATATATTGAATAAATTGTACCTGGAATCATGTGTGGCAGGAATTTGTGGAATCCCTCCAAGCTGTTGCTTCCACGTATGCACTTGTAATAGGGCACGTCTACACCATTGATGGTGGTAGAGCGAGCCACCCTATACATCGCCATGTCTGGAGGGTCCTGGAGGCATTCCAGGTGCCTCTGCTGTGCTGCCCACTTCAGATCTATGGCTTCTGTGAAGAAACCAAAAAGATGGACGGTAATACATGTACAGAAGCAGCACATGATACAGTAAATAAATAACTTATTGATATTGAAATAGTATTAATAACTGTTTAAATACATTTGAATAGATTTTTACCTGGTGTTGTGAACAAGCTGACTCCACTCTCGTCAAGCCCAGCAGGACCTTTCAGCTCCTCAATGGCAGTGTGGACGAGGTTGAAGGTCGCCTGAGCTCCCAGGGTGACTCTTCGCACATGGTGCTTCAGCTGTTCCCTCGAGACGTGGAGTCGCATCATGTCCTCGTCTGTGAGAGACGCCAGAGCCTCCGGGTTCTTTGCTCTCACTGCCTTGATCAGCAGGTCCAGGTCTGCGCGGTTGTAGGCCATCACTGCTCCTGCTAGGGCGGACTTGAACACAGGGTACTTGGAATGGCTCTCCGTACGAATGGCTCCATCAAACCGATGCATCCAATGGAAGATGTCCAAACGCACCACCATGCCGCCGTTCACCTGTAGGGGTGAAAAAGTGATGATTTTATGGAATGTGTGCCTGTATGGTTGGACTGATAATGTCACTTTGGGGTTTTGGTATATCTGTTTGTGTCTCTGGATATTTTTGTCTCCAGTTCTCTGGAGGTTAGATATACCTGAAAGCCTACAATTAAACATTACCTAAATGCGCATTGGTCTCTGGAATATTTATTTAAAGACTGACTAGCACCCATAAACCTAGAACTAGACTCTTGAGGTCAAGAAAATATCATCAACACACCCATGGCTGGAACAAGGTCTCCAGAGCTGTCGCGCCTTGCTCACAGCAACACCCACGATCCACGTAGAGGATCTTCGGCACAGGCTGATTGGCCTGCTGGAACTGGGCCGCGTTTCCCAGATTTGCCGAATTTCTCTGCACTACGACGCTTCTCAAGGTATACCTTGGCGAAGGGACAGTTTTTCCTACGAGTGTTTCCCAGACTATCCCTTAGCGTGCGCGTGAAGATACATCGTTAGGTCCATCCCAAGATACATCGTTATAGGAGCTGTCCCTGGGCGCGGTGCTGAAAAAAGAATGAATCGATGCCGCACACATCGATGGCCATTCGTAAAGTCACTGAAATGACGTGCCAATATAATACGTGCTGTCTTAATTATTTTATTTCAGTCTAAATATTACCAAAAAGGAAGCTATGCCTCCGAAAGCTCATCTGCCAATGTATTTAAGAGTCAAAGCGAGACCTCGTGATAGTCCCAATTCATACATCAAATTACATTACATCAAATAAAATATCCAAGAAAGAGCATGGATCGGATTGGGACATATAAGCCCCGTCGAGGATGTCTTGAAAGGCCAGGAAAAAATACTTTAATGATGATAGGCAATGATTATAGCAAAATGACCACTGATTTAGTTATCATACAAACAAGGTATAATGCCCATTGTGAAAGGTATTTTTGATTAAGTGCTATTATAGTTGTTTAATATAAGGCCTGCCTTTTTAGGCCTAGTTAAGCTTCAATACTGAATGTCAGCAGTCTGTACTTTTCCAGAATACAGTACGCATGAAAAGTTGTTATTATCTATGTTCCAGTAGCAGATAAGTTGACTGCCAAGGACACCTAACAAAGAAAAGCCTGTCTGTGTTGCAGTAAAATGTAATTAACAGAACATCCTTATCCACCTTGGCCGAATGGAAACCGAAGGTAGTGAGCCCATAGGACAGACCTTAGATAGCAGTTTCAACCAATCAGGTACTCATACATGTAGTCACGCGGTGTGGAATAGCATAGCATCGTAGCCTAGCCTAGCCATAGCCTAGCCTAGCATATATATATGCTGTCCCGACACTCGGCGCGCTGCGCTTGCTCAGACACACCTGTGTCTCTGTGTAACCGTCCCTTTGCTGCAATTGTAAGGTATTAAAGTAAGTTCTTTTATTCTACTCTGTTGTATTTCTCGTCCTCATTTGACAAGGTTGTGTGGTTGTGTTGACTCCTACGTGGGGAACCCTGTGGTAGGCTACTGGTGAATTCAATCTGAAGTGTGATAATAGTCTTTTGTGAGTCCAAACATCACAGGTCAACCGAATCGAGCCACCACATTTCACTGGTGTCAGAAGTGGGAATTCCAGCTGATCTGCCCGTCTGAGTGAAACTCCGTTGGATTGATCACCCTTTCACGCATCCACTTCTTAAGCCGTCGACGGACGAGGTTGGAGGGCGGACGCAGGGTCGCTCAGATCGGGCAGAGACGCCTGGAATCCATGATAGGACAGCAAACCACCACAACCAGAGGATTTTGCTTTTCTGACATTTGAAGTAAGTTCCAAACGTACACCAATTGTTCACAGAGTTAAAAATTCCTTTTTAATGAGAGTATATACCTAGGGCTGCGCTTGACGTAAGGCATAGGATATAAAAAGAGATTAAAGAGGTCCACACATATACGTTGGTTGCCACGGTGAGGTTGTAATGCTAGCTACATTAAACTACATAGTCCGTCCATAGACCAAGATTTCCCATACCTAAACATCGGTTATAGGCTCACAGAGAAGTGCTGCGCCTGTGTTTAACATTTTAGTTGTTGAAGAATTATTCTTTTGGTTGGGTTTTCAAATTCATTGACTGTGTGAAGTGTTTTATCCGAGCGGTGCGAAATAGAACCATAACGACTCCGATATTAAACAGTGTTGCTGTTCCACATTTAAAGTACGTTCCTATTCTGATTAAGGTACCATTCTGTTACTATTATACTACTACTGTTATACTACTATTACTTAGTACTTATTAAAGAAGTGTGATTGAAGTGACTGTTGTGTTGTGTACAGTAGAGACCTAAGGTGCTTGAAATATGGGTTCAAATGTAGGCAAATCACTCGGTGATCTCTGCTCCCAGAGCAGATGCTATGAATATATGAGGGATACGAAAGGCGCCCGTAGCGTGATCGGCCTCCACAATCTCGACAAGGTAGGCTGGCCCGCTAACGGCACATTTGCAATGTGTGTGATAAGAGGAGTGAAGGATAAAGTGGAACAGATGACAGAGGAGGAAAGGAAAAAATTTAAGTTAGAGAGCGATGTTTGTGCGGTTCTCGGTCTCTGGGAAAAAGAGGCTGAGAACCGTCAAAAGGGATGTGAATTAACACTTTTTTCCAGTCAGGGGGGAGATACGGTCGTGTCGTTTCTAACTGATCAGGCTCGCAGAGACGATGAATATAGCCCGTTCGCCGCACCAGCGCCGCTGCAGCAAAATCCGCTGCAGCCACCTCCACAGCAGAGACCAGCCAACCGCACATCAGTGCCCCCTCTCTACCCCAATCTCTCTCTCTCCGTTCAGGCACCAGCCCCGCTGCAGCCAGCAGCTCCGCAACAGTCATCTCCACCCGCCTACCAGCAGGGGGCGTACCAGGCCGGGGAACCGCTACAATCAGGGCCGCCCTCAATATCCACCGATGAGGCAGCCATCAAACTCATCACCAACTACATAAAAAAAAGTAAACTATCTGAGGACAATTTTAACAAATTAATGACATCTCATAACCTCTCTCCAGCGCCACAGACACCCGCCCCAAGGGCCCCACAGGCTGCGTCAACACCCCACTCAGGGGGTGCCTGCGGCGGCCCTGAAGACTCCGACACCGGGTTCGGAGCATCCGTGTCAGCCGTGGAAGAAGAGGAGGAGGAGGAGGGCCAGTTCCCGATGATCGAGCTACCAAATGCTAACGGAACAATGAGTTTGGTCCACCGAGCTATGTCTCCCAGTGACACTACAGTGAAACTACCCCCACTAAAGATAGATTCTGAGGGGTATGCCAGACAACTAACCAGACTTTCTAGTGATTGCCTCCTCACTATCCAGGACCTCGTGCGCATCATCTACAAAACCGCTGGACCAGGGGAGCTGTGGGACCGGCTGAACCGCCGGGTGTTCCGGGTCGTACAGCCAGGCACCAACTGGGTCGAAGCCCCAGGAACCAGCGCGGCCAACTACCAAATGCACCAGCTCCTGAGGGACCTCTGCCAGAACCTGGTTCTCATCTGGCCCGTCAGCCGAGACCCAACAAAGGTAACAAATTGTGTACAGGAAGCCGAGGAGCCGGTGACGACCTACATCGAGAGGCTGAAGAAGAGCATCGCTGATCACTTCCGTATGAACGACCAAATGGAGGGGTATGGATCCACGCTCGTGGGCATGGCCCTAAAGGGGATGAAGCCCGCCCTCTCACAGCGGGTGACCCAGACCTGGATTGGCTATGATGACAACCCCACCGCCAACGACCTCATCATCCACGCCAGACACGCCGAGAAGCAGCAGAACGCGAAGGATGCCGAGGCTGTTGAGCAGGAGAAAAAGAAGGAGGCCAAAAACAAGGCAAGTCTGAACACTGCACTAACTATGGTTATGTCTGATGCTCACGCCAGGCTCCACGACCCGCCCAGGGAGCCACGCCAGCAGCCAACGGTGCAGGGGAAGGAGCGGACCAGGAGCGGGCCACCGAGAGGCCAGTACGGACCAATGAGGTGCTTTAACTGTAAGGAGGAGGGCCACATGATTCGGGACTGTCCATATCCAGAGACGGAGCAGCAGAGGGAGTGGAGGAGGAGGCACCAGAACCGCGAAGGAGACACAGGTAGAGCAGGGAGAGGGCCGTTTCAGGTTCATAACGATGTGTTACAGTACAAACAGGACCGTCCAAGGCAGAACCAAGGAACCGGAGGATCAGGAGGCACCTGGAAACCAGCCAACCGCAATGACCTCGCATGATGGGGCGAGGAGGCCAGGGAGGGAGTCTTTGATGATTGGCACGACTTGACCGTCCCTCCCTTTTCCGATAAGGCTGAAGGTACATCTAGCACTGACACACAACACAATGAGGGAGTATACATTATGATTGAGGGAGCACACAGACGATTGCCCACTGTTCTTTTGACAATCGAAGGTCAGGACATAATGTTTCTTGTTGACTCCGGTGCTACCACTTCTGTGTTATGTGCTAACCAATGTAATTTCAGACCTACACTGTCGGGAGATACCAGAACCACTAGAAGCGCGTCTGGGGCCTCCACAACTGAACCACTCACTGTACCAATAAAATGCACGTTTCACACTGATTCAGCATCAATTGATTTTGAGCATTCATTTATCTTTAGCAAAGGGTGTCCCATGAATTTGCTGGCCAGGGACATCATGTGTAAACTCAACCTAAATTTAGTAGTTACAGATGCCGGAGTCAAAGCACACATACCACACCCAGACACAGACACAGAGTTCAGGCTCATGCTAGATGAACAGGACCGGTTTACCCTGGTCCTGGAGTTAGCAGAGGAGGACGGGGACTTACTGGCACATATGGTTAATAATTTTAGGGAGGACATGACTGTAGATCCACCTATTTGCACTGTACAAACACCCCATGTTACGATGCAGGTTACAGCAAGTAAAGAGGAAGTTGAAGAATGGGTAAGGGATGTAGATGGAGCAGGTCCCAAGCTAGGCACAGGCAGGATTAACAGCATCTATTTCAGCAACTCTATCACCACAGCAGGAGTCACCCTAGGAGACGCCGAGGCACACGACTATGTGGCCGCCGTCCAGGAGGGGGTGCCCCATGTTTCTCTCACCAAAGGGCGGACGGATGCATGGGTTAGCCTAGGAGGCTTCACAGGGGCCTGTGAACGGCTGTGGAGAAGGGGTAAACATGAAAAGGAGGGTTACACTCAGTTCGGTGAGGTAACCTCCCTGTTGATGTATGGTGAACTTGTATATAGATTGAAACTGTTTGAACCCATGATGTTGACCATGAACCGAGATGTAATGGCAATTTTTGATCCACAGTACCTGATGACCGAGGAGGAACCAGCCGATGTAGGGGAAATGTTAGCTAGGCTACCCCACTGCATCTGGGCATCAGGGAAGTATGATGTAGGGAAAGTTAGGTCAGCCACCCCAGTGGTGGTATCCAACAGAGACGGAGGGGCCCAGGCGCCCGGAGTGCAGGTAAAGCAGTACCCCATCTCAAAGGAGGCAGAAGAAGGGGTAAGGCCGGTGCTGGAAGAGCTGTTAAAAGCGGGGGTGATTATAGATCTACCACAAGGAAGCCCTGTTAACACACCCATCTTCCCAGTAAAAAAGCACCAGGAAGCAGGTCAGCCACCAGAGTGGAGGTTTGTGCAGGATCTCAGGGCCGTGAATGAGGTATGTTTGAAGCTCGCTCCATTGGTACCAGACCCTAACACAATATTTGAACCACTAACACCTGACTGCAAATGGTACACTGTTGTTGATCTTGCAAATGCTTTCTTTTCTGTACCAGTCGACCCCAAATCACAGCACTGGTTCACATTCACTTTCAACGGTCGATGCTACACCTGGACACGCTGTCCCCAGGGATGGACGAATTCGCCCACAATTTACAACGCTGCCCTATCCAACGACCTTCGTGAGTATGTCCCACCGGCTGGTGGGGTGCTCATTCAGTATGTTGATGACATACTTCTTGCTTGTCCCACCAGAGAAGGCTGTCTGGAAGGGACCGAGAGGCTCCTACGCCTGCTGGCGGCGGGAGGCCACAAGGCATCCAGGAAGAAAGCCCAGCTTGTGACACAACAGGTCACATTCTTAGGCCACACACTCACGGCCGAAGGTAAGCGCATCACACCAAGCCGGGTCACAGCAATCCTGGCCATGAAAAGACCAGGGACCAAGAAGGAAGTTCTCTCTTTTCTTGGGATGGTTGGTTATTGTCGCACCTTCATTCCTGAATGCAGCAGGTTAGACAAAACACTGCGCACCCCGTTTCTCTCCCTTAAACCAGGAGAAAAGGTGATTTGGAGCCCGGAGATGGAGTCGGCTTGGGAGGAGCTAAGGTCCGCGCTCACCACCGCACCGTGTCTTGGGTACCAGGACCCCACCAAGCAGTACGACCTGTTCGTCGATGGGAGCGGTAAGTATGTGAGGTGTGTGCTGACCCAGAGGTATGGGGGAAGACACCGACCAATCGCTTACTTCTCACAGGCGTTCTCTGCTGTCGAGCTGGGGCTCCCTGGGTGCACGAGGGCCGTGGTGGCGTGCGACATCGCTCTGGTAAAGTGTGCTCCGATTGTAGGATACTGTAAAGTTGTCATTCAGGCCCCACATGCGGTGGCGGCGATCCTTAACTCTTCGGAGCAAGGCTGTCTTAGTACTGCCCGTGTTCAGCGGTACGAAAGTTCTCTCTTGAGTCAGTCCAACGTGTCAGTTGTCCGCTGTACCACACTTAACCCTGCAACCCTTCTCCCAGATGTCGACCTGGCGGAGGTGGAGCACGACTGCGTGGGACGAGTCGACGAAGAGTGCAAACCAAGGGCAGATTTGAAGGACGTACCCCTGGAGGGCGCGCGTGCGCTTTACTGTGATGGTTCTGCTTCCATTGATCCCAATACAGGTCACAAACATGTGGGTTTTGCAGTTGTTTCCGACACAGAGGTAGTGACCAGTGGCAGGCTACAGGACACTTGGTCGGCACAACAGGCCGAGTTGTGGGCCCTCACCCAGGCGTGTGAGGCATCACGTGGTAACAAGGTCACCATTTTCACTGATAGCAAGTACGCATGGGGAGTGGGACACAGTTTCGGCGCCCTATGGGCCAAAAGGGGTTACAAAACATCAGCAGGCACCAACATCAAGAATAGGGAACTGATTGACGGCCTACTAGCAGCTATGCTGCTACCCTCGCAGCTGGCGGTAGTCAAGGTCATAGCACACACCAATGCAACAGACACAGCATCAAAGGGCAACCAGCGGGCCGATGAGGAGGCCAAGCGAGCGGCTGGTTACCACCTGACAGCTAATCCTAACTCTCTCTCCAATTGTGACACTTGCTTTCTCTCACAGGAACCAGAGGAGCTGACGGAGGAGGATCCAGTTGAGGGACAGGACTGTTTGGTGGCTGCAGGATCGAGTGTGCTTAGGAGAATGTATAGGACTGATCTGGGCCCTGTGGAAGCCTCCCTATGGGAGGAAGAGGGCTGCACGAAAACAGACGGTATCTGGAGGGCAGCAGACGGTAGACCGTGCATGCCAAGAAAACATTACACATATTACTGTCACGTTGCTCACGGACGTGGTCACGTGAGTAAAGGGGGGATTAGTCAGATCCTTACCCGATCATGGTACTGCCCAAGCATCACACAAACAGCAGAGAAAATTTGTCAATGTTGCATCACATGTGCCCGATACAATGTATCTAGGGGCCTCAAAAACACACCAGGACACCATGGGGGTCTAGCCCAGGGTGTAGGAGCTCATTTAATGCTTGATTTTGTGCACCTTACTCCTGCAGCCGGCAAGAACGTGGCGTTGGTGGTCGTGGACATGTACAGTAAGTGGGTGGAGGCTTACCCAATGAAACGGGAGACAGCACGAGGAGTGGCTGAGGCACTGTGCAGAGGTTGGTTCCCCACATTTGGCTTACCCAAGAAAATCTCCTCAGACAACGGCAGCCCGTTCGTCAGTGAGATACTGGCACACGCCACACAACTGTTGGGAATAGAGCTCAAAACACACTGTAGCTATCACCCACAGTCGGCAGGACAGGTAGAAAGATCCAATGGAACCCTCAAGAGCAGGCTCGCCAAACTCATGTCTGAAACCGGTCAGAATTGGGTCAAGTGCCTGCCCCTCGCTCTGCTGTCCATGAGAACCACGCCAAGGTCAGGGACACCTCTGACACCTTTTGAATGCATGTTTGGCCGTCCCTCATACACAGGAGCGGACCCACCAGCGGACCTGGTACCACCACCCAATGCATGTGAATTCGCTGTATGTCTGTCTAAACAATTCTCTGTCATCAGATCCACTCTCACAGCCCAGGCATACGACCCAGCACCAGAACCAAACAACCAGTCCCAAAGCCCGCGGACCCCGAGGAGATCCCAGAAGAGGAGGAGGAGCCGACCCCAGCACCTAGGAGACCCCAGAGAGAGCGAAAGCCACCCGCTCACCTAGCCCAATATGAACGAAAGTAAGCTCATCGTTGCCACCGCCATACTATTTACCGCTCTGTCATTCCTCGACACCGGTGCTGAGGCCAACAAATATTCCATTGTGAGGAGGGGAGGGAGTGTGAAATTAACATTTGCGGATACTGGTACTCTTACTATGGGAGGGCGTTCCCCGTGTACCTCTGTGTAGAACCATGCAACTTTAAGTGTGATGTGTTCCGGTCAACAGGGACGATCGACGGAGTAGGGTCCCGACAATGTAGCGAATCCTACCGGAGAGGCATGCACTATGCAGATGTTCCGCAGGTAAAATTCCGAGGCGGGTCTACGAGAGGAGAGATCAGCCAGACGGATAATTGCGTTACCTGGACCCTGACCCCAAGACTGGGCGATGGAGGGGCTTATCAGGCGGGGGTAGACATATGGGGAGAAGACCCCATGGAGCGATTCCAACTCATAGTAAAACCTCGACCCACCACTGCCATCGGGAAAATCAATCAGGCCGCACAAGCAGGGAAAAACAGCATAAACATACAGGTGACAAATGGAGAGGAGGAGGCCGAATTTCTCTCCAGTAATCATGATCCCCTAGTAGGTACAGACCACCACCATGGACCCACTCAGGAGGCCAGGAGCGCCCTTCGCCGCTGCGGAGGAAACATGGCCTGCGCCCGAGCTGTCCTCATCAGTCAAGTCCACAACGGACCCTGCTGGGTGTGCCACGAGGGAGTCAGGACGGACTCCTTCGAGGGCATCAGCAGCAAAGATGTGAACTTCACCAACACTGGTAATTGCACTACACCATTTGACATTCTAAGTTTTCTCTCAATTGACCAAATGATCAGGAACAACGCAACCAGCCCGCCTCCAGTAACCTGTCAGCACCAGAACGAGCCAACATCCGAAGACGCCGCCGAGTGATCCGGAAAAACGCACCAGTATGTCTCTGCCAACACGACCCCAAAGCACCACTGTTGGGATGGTCTCAGTGCGCGACCAACGTCCATGTTGACGCCCACAACCCCAACTGCACGGTAACCTATCGGAATGTCACACACAATGTAACCTGTCCTTGGGGACTTATATCCACTCCTAAAAGCATGCTGGCGTATGGGTGGGTTTGTGGAGAAAGACACAGATACACCCTAGGACCAGCAGGAACCTGGAGGGGATGCTGCTACCCAGGACTCCTGACACCCAAAAGTAACATCCATCCAGCCAATCCAACTGGCCCAGAACTCTCCACCACTGCCGTCGGACACCGAGACAAACGTGAGGTAGGCCCACAATCTCAACACCCCAATCTTAATTTTCGCAATCCCTGGACCTCTCAAGCCGAAGAGGCGGGTCTAGGGGTCGCTGCGTCATTTGGATTCACTGCAGCTATCCCGGCCGTTTGGAGCCTCGAGAAAATCAACCGCCTCGCCTGGGATGACGAGTGTCTAGCCAATGCCACCCGAGATATCAATTCAGCCATGTCCCAACTGACAGCCGAAGTATCCGCCATGAGGGAAGCTCTCCTGGAGAACCGTGAAGTCCTCGATCTAATCACCGCCAGGGAAGGTGGAGTATGCAAAATGTTAGGCATAAGTTGTTGCTTCTTTATCCCAGACGCCAAAGACAATGTCACTAACTATCTCAAACATAGCGCCACCATGATTGAACAGGTTTTGAGCCAGGTTACCCCCACCGGAGGAGATCTGCATTGGCTGACCGAGTTCTTCTCTGGCTGGGCGGGGAAAGCAGTCTACATGATCGTGAGTTTCCTGGTTCTAATTGGAATACTAGTGTTCTGTGGCATCCCTATCTGCAAGTGTTTCATCACCAAAGCAACCAGAGCCACCCTGGGAGGAGACGCCACCGAAATGGTCCTGCTGCAGGATGAAGAAGCCTCCCTGTCCCCAGCCCAGCAGAAGGCGTGGGACATCCAGAGATATCATGAGGCTAACCCCGGAGTGACTCACCAGTAAACAGGCAAGATCTGAGCACACACACACATTTCCAGACACTGATAACCAACATACACCACACCCTGGAACCTCCTAGCTCGGGTAGACACGTGAGCCGTGGCCCCTGCTGGTCGAGCTACTGAGCACCTACACACATTCCCAGACACTGATAACAAACACACCCCACACGGGAACCTCCTAACTCGGGTAGACACGTGAGCCGTGGCCCTTGCTAGTCGAGCTACAACCACCTCCCTACATTGACAGACCAGCTGGCAGTCCCCTAAAGGTTGAGCCCCGGAGAGGACTTTTGGAGTCCTGAAGACCAAATCACCAAGAAGCTGAGTAAACTGACCAACAGGGTCAACCTAAAAAGCAATAATACTGTTGTAAATTTCACTATTAAAGGCTCATGCCATAACTGACATTTTGAACTGTTTTATGATTGTACTAGTTACAGTACAGTAACTATGTTCTATTATGTTTTATACTCTGTTTTAAAGTCACTGGGCTATTTAGATGTGTTTTCAAGTACTATGTTATTCCCCATTCTGATAGCTTAGCTTAGCATCATTCACCAGCAGTGTTGGGCTCGTTACTCAAAAAATGTAATATATTACTTATTACTCATTACCCTTTTTAAAAGTAATATCGTTACTTTACTTATTACTCCCAGCCAAAAGTAACTAGTTACTTATGTAATATATTACTTTCCATATTGACTACCTTTTGCAGCGTGCTCATCACGGTCCGGTTCTCTTTCCACCAACTTCATGTTGCTGTGTTGGCGTAGCAAATGTTTCAGGAGATTTGAGGTGGTGTTTCTGGCCCAAGAAAGAGTCTTAGTAGAACTTACACACAGTTTACACTTGACGACAACATTCTTGTTGTCTTTCAGTTCCAGGAAATCGAAATAGTGTGCGTATTTCCAGCCATGGAATGTTAACGTCGTCATGTTCAAATAGCTCCGCTCGCTCGCTGCTTGCCTGGTTATAATGTGACGGGACGTGATATGAGCGGAACGTTCTTCAATCTGAAATCAAAACTTTATTTCACCCTTTGTGAAACGAAAATAAATAAACAGAGCAGGCCTATGACAAAAGTAATGCAGTAGCGAGCTTTCTGGGGGCAAGTAACTGTAATATTATTATTGAAATGTGATTAGTAACTCGCTACACCCCTCGTTACTGGAAAAAGTAATATTATTACTGTAGCGCGTTACTAGTAACGCGTTACTGCCCAACACTGTTCACCAGTAATGTTAACAGTAGAGTGATCCATAGTATGGATCAAAGGGGGGAAATGTGAAAGGTATTTTTGATTAAGTGCTATTATAGTTGTTTAATATAAGGCCTGCCTTTTTAGGCCTAGTTAAGCTTCAATACTGAATGTCAGCAGTCTGTACTTTTCCAGAATACAGTACGCATGAAAAGTTGTTATTATCTATGTTCCAGTAGCAGATAAGTTGACTGCCAAGGACACCTAACAAAGAAAAGCCTGTCTGTGTTGCAGTAAAATGTAATTAACAGAACATCCTTATCCACCTTGGCCGAATGGAAACCGAAGGTAGTGAGCCCATAGGACAGACCTTAGATAGCAGTTTCAACCAATCAGGTACTCATACATGTAGTCACGCGGTGTGGAATAGCATAGCATCGTAGCCTAGCCTAGCCATAGCCTAGCCTAGCATATATATATGCTGTCCCGACACTCGGCGCGCTGCGCTTGCTCAGACACACCTTTGTCTCTGTGTAACCGTCCCTTTGCTGCAATTGTAAGGTATTAACCCTCTTGGCGCCAGGTTTTTTTTCTTTTTAAACAATATTTTGACATCGAAATTTCAAAAGAGTGTGGCTTTAAAGTGGTTAGAGATAGAGACTCACTGTAAATTAGACAAATGTTGAGAATGATCCAAAGTTTATGTTGGGTCTAAATTTATCCAACTAATTTGCATATTATGATGTCATAGGGTGGCGGCCAACTTGAATTATGCCATTTTTCAAGGAAATATGGGATATTTTGAATCAATTTGAACTTATTTCAACAAATTTCCCCACCTCTGTCCATTTGTTATGTTATCCAAACATCAAATGAACAGGGAAACAGAAAATGTTAAGCCAACAGTAGTAAACAAACTAATTACTATGCCACATAATAGCATCACTCATGTAAACAGAAGGCGTCTCTTAGCCGCAGAGGCCTGTGTACCTATCTATCCAGTGTACCTATCTATCCAGGTGACACTGTTTAGTTTTTCAGAGTGTGGTACCTCTCATTGCAAGGCACAGCACACAGAGCCACACACTGGCCCTGCTGTCCCCTCTCAACATAGGCCTACTCATCATTGTTTACAAAATGCAGAAATGACAGGATGATTTCAAATCTGTTCCTAGATCACTTTGCCAAATCCAGGTGTAAAAGTTGGCCAAAACTGTGCCCAGTAATCCTCAATCTCTGATTTCTCTACCAGCCCCATGGACAAATATCATCCAAAACTTGCTCACAATATAACCTTATGGCAGCCATTTGGCGTTTTTCCAACGCAATAATCTACTAAATTCTTCTGACTCGCTCTCTCAATAACTCTGCTCCGCTCCGCTCAACCCACAACTGAATGAACAGTCGTCGTGTGTATTTATAGTAAACGTGAGAGAGGACAAAAACATATCTATAAATATACTGTGCTTACTGTAACTGTACAAAATCATTGTTGTGATTGGTCATAAGTTGTGCGCGCGCGATTCATTTGCAGGCTGCTCTTCCTCCGAGCGGCCGCGGTGTCTGAGCTGGGAACATGACGCTATCTAGTCAGACTGGCCGAGTGTCATGGAGAGGATGAGACTTACCCTCAGCTCTGGGGAAATCTGTTGTAACGTGAACCACGGAATGCGCAGGGCTTCGTCATCTCAATCATTCCCAAATGACCAGGAAAAGTCGCTAGATTTGTCGAGATTATTTTGTTGTACGTGGGATGTGTTATTTGTACAAACACAACGCAAAAACTCAACTTTAGACGGTAGGCTATCTTGCAATCGAACTCTCCATCCTGGTATTTTCGAGTAGTTGTAGATCCCCATCCACAGGGATAGACAAAGTAGGCTACTGCACCAGGCAAAGCAACCTATCCCCATTGTTTACAACTTTGTGGTTGGACCTAAATACGGAAGTCGGCTACACAAATGGATAAACCGAAGCTTGCCAGACAGCGCAATTTGTCTACTTTTACAGGTAAAAAAACGCTTGTCTCTAGGTCAAACTATTTCAGAAATATGCCGTCCTAAAGAACATATGGTATGTATAAAATAGGGAACTCGTAATGAGATTTTCTCAACTATATTGCATTGGAAGATGGTGTCATACTGAATCGAGAGCAAAGCTATACATGTCTGCCATCTAGTGGTGGCGGGAAAATCGAGGTTTCAGCGTGTAAATATCATAAAATCACTATTTTAATCAGTAACGCAGCTTGTCGCAGAAATGCGACTTTGGCGCTAAGAGGGTTAAAGTAAGTACTTTTATTCTACTCTGTTGTATTTCTCGTCCTCATTTGACAAGGTTGTGTGGTTGTGTTGACTCCTACGTGGGGAACCCTGTGGTAGGCTACTGGTGAATTCAATCTGAAGTGTGATAATAGTCTTTTGTGAGTCCAAACATCACAGGTCAACCGAATCGAGCCACCACACCATATAAATTGCCGCTGTGGCAGTAGCATTCCCACGTTAGAATTCGCGCGGATACGATGACTAATTTAATCTATCAGGCACCGGTGTTGGCACATGTGGCCTATAAAAAAAACAAGGGTAACTGCACATATTGAGCGACATGGCAGATATGAAGAGGAAGCGTGTGATAGCGTTCACCAAAGAATAACTAGTGATCATGCTGGACGAGGTGGAGCAACCGAAGGCCGTCCTGTTTGGCGGCTACCAGTAGGGCCTATGCACAACTCCAGTAGGCTACTTCCTGAAATTAGACATGCTTCTCTATTTCCTGTCCTACACTTTGGATGAAATGATTATTCAGGAATTCCTGAATAATCATTTCATCCAATAGTGTAAGACAGGAAATAAAGAAGCATGTCTAATTTCAGGAAGTAGCCTACTGGAGTTGTGCATATAGCCCATTGAAGAAGGCTGCATGGGCGAGCATTGCAGCGCGGATGGCTGCTTCCACTCCTGGGCCACCCAGGGAGTGGACAGTCGTCAGCAAGAAATGGCAGGACTTCGCCAGTCAGGCCAAAAGCCGGGGGGCGGCAGTGCGCCGAGAGGCAGAGCACCGTGCCTTCCCTCACCCCGGAGGAGGAGAAGGCCCTATCGATCATCGGCCTCACAGCCTCCCAAGGCATCACTGGTGGCCTTGATTTGGAGTCTGGAGAGTGCCCATCCAACATCCAGCCCTCAGCTGAATCACCCCAAGCCTCCCAGCCCTCAGCTGAATCACCCCAAGCCTCCCAGCCCTCAGCTGAATCACCCCAAGCCTCCCAGCCCTCAGCTGAATCACCCCAAGCCTCCCAGTCCTCTGGAGAGGAGACCCCAGCGCAGTCAGACTGCTCCACCCCGTCGACACGCTCTCCCCACACACCCCATGACATCCCCCCCCCGCCCCCCGTGAGAGGCAGCTGAACACCACGGATGCTCCTGGAGGTGGGGAGGCAGAGGCTGGGTGTGCAGCGTGAGAGGCTGGACCTGCAGAACAGGCAGCAGGCCCTAGCGGAGGCACAGTTTGACTCAAAGATGGTGCAGCGGTGGTCAGCTGGGGCCTGGCAGTTGGTGCAGCGGTGGTCAGCTGGGGCCTGGCAGTCGGTGCAGCGGTGGTCAGCTGGGGCCTGGCAGTCGGTGCAGCGGTGGTCAGCTGGGGCCTGGCAGTCGGTGCAGCAGTCGGCTGGGGCCTGGTAGTCGGCTGGGACTGGGAGCCGCGTAATTCCTAGACAGCAAAAACATTGTAAACGTCTGGACTTACAATACATTCTAGATATCTAGCCTACAGTATCTGACATAATAGAACATTAATAATCATGTCACTCTGCAATTCTGTTCTGTGTGCTCAGACAACTTACTTGGTCCTTCTTATCATAAATGTACTTCCTAAACCTCTTCATCTGTGCTGTTGAGATGTGGGTCGGAGGGGTATGTTACCACCTCTGTATGGAGCTATAGGCCTGTGAGATGACTGCCTTCCTCTCACTGCTAAAGTCATCTGGCCTAGCTTTCAGGGCGGTGTACTGCCGGTAAAGCTCCCACATCTCCACGAAGGTGGTGTTCTCGAACCCTTTCTGGCCGTAGATGGACCTATCGATGTTGGCCTCTAGGTTAATGGCCACCTGTGGAAAGCTCTCTGCATACTCTGCCAGAAAGTCCTTGATCCACTTGAGGTTAATGTCCCCCTTTCTACCTGGGATTGCCTCCTCTGCTCTGTGCTTGTCAATAACACTGCACTTATAGTACAATGCATTACAACATTAATGATGACGTTATTATTGCAGTTATTACTCTCGTACCTGTTATCAGAATGTGTTGATAGATGAACGCAACCATGCATAGGCTTGTATAAACATATCTAGAAGAAATTTTCTGTCAGCATCTCACTGGAATGACAGTAAAGCTTGAAATCATACAACTCTGAATCAAATACTGTATATGTACTTACTACTTCATGTAGCCCACATCATTCTCGACAAGCCAGTGGAATGAAGCATTCAGGTACTGTCCAAATGGAACCACCAACTTCCCCAGGCACTGCTGGCGCGACGGTGCTGGGATGCCATCAGCATGGAGGAGTCGCTCAGCCTGGGAAAGGGCTGTGGACTGGATCAGCAGCTGCTGGGGGGGTGCTGGGAAGGTCTTCTTCTTCTCCCTGTAGAGGCGGGACTCCCTGGTCTCGCAATATGGCCTGTTGGCGGCTCTCAGGGGCATTTGGGTTCACCACCCGGATCATTGGCGTTGCCATCTTTGAACTAAACTGAAATGATTTCTGGTTATGACCTGGTATTCTGAGACTGCTTCCTTAATCTTTGTTGAATTGTTAAATGTTTTTATGGCAGAAATTAAAGATCTATCAAACAACAACTGGGTGACCTATCATGTATAATCAATTATCATCAACCCTTTTCACAGCAGACATGTAGCAGTTCATAGCAGGTAAACAGTGTAATTACTAACATTAATTATGACCTAATACTGTATTGTGTGTGCTGGTTTACTGGAATGGCTGCTACACACTGAATAAAATGGGGATAATAATTAATTTGATCAATTACAACTGTGTTTAGTCATCATGGCTGCTGTGAAAAGGGTCTATACTATAACAGGGTCTTCAGTTGTAGCCAGCTGAGGCTTGAATTAAGTAATACAAGCACAATATTCTATATTGCCACCGCCACAAACATTTTGACTGTGGTAAATCAGAGATTAATCAAATATATAGCTAGGTAATTTAAAGCAACTCCGATCTCGATCTGGCTAACGTTACCGAGAGAGACAATGGCTAACTAGCGGCAACGTTACCTGTTAATCAATCAATCAATCAATCAATCAAAGCTTTATTTGTATAGCGCATTTCATACCCAGAGGCAACACAATGCGCTTTACAGAGAACAAGGGAGGTGGGCAGACATCCCACCCCTACATATTCCAGAGGGAAGCAAAAAAATAGTAATCACCCGGGGGCCAGATAAGTGAGCTGTAAAAATTCTTCCCTGACCCCTCTCAACGAGGCGATCGAGCAAGCTCCTGGAGTATGTTTGTCTACCGGCTAAGAACATTTATAGAGCAATAAATAACATTAAATTACATTTTCAGAGTAAGAGAGGCTAATAACATCATAGGAGAGACATGGCAAACACTGGTGTATGTCTGTGTGTGCGTGAATGTGCCTGGGCCCAGATAGAGGCAGGGGTAAAGGGTAGGATCGGGGTAGGAAAGGGATACGGACCCGGGTTAGGGTGAGGGGAAGGGGATCTGAGCCCAGGACTGGTGTATGTCTGTGTGTGTGTGAGTGTGCCTGGGTCCAGGTAGAGGCAGGGGTCAGGGGTAGGGTGGGGTTAGGAAGAGGACACTGACCCGGGTTAGGGTGAGGGGAAGGGGGTACTGGGCCCAGGCCTAATGCCGGAAGTGGACTGTTGTATGTCTGTGTGTACGTGTGTGTGTGTTAACTAATTTGCTACGACATCTGCAGCAGACACAGGGGTATCTATCGGACTCAGGGTGGTCTGCTGGTGACAGTGGGGCATCCACTGGACCTGGTTAGAAGATAGGAGGGAGAGAGAGAGGCACTAGGGAGAGGGGAGGCAGAACAGGGTAAGTGGCACACAGAGCCATATATAGAGTGATACATTACGTCAAACTACATTTTCAGAGCAAGAAAGGCTAAGAGCATCATGGGAGAGGTGTGGCAAACACTGATGTGTGTCTGTGTGTGTGTGCGTGCCTGGGCCCAGATAGAGGCAGGGGTTGGGGTAGGGTGGGGGTAGGAAAAGGATACGGACCCGGGCTAGGGTGAGGGGATCTGAGCCCAGGACTGGTGTATGTCGGTGTGTGTGTGAGCGTGAGTGTGCCTGGGTCCGGGTAGAGGCAGGGGTCAGGGGTAGGGTGGGATAGGAAAAGGATACGGACCCGGGTTAGGGTGAGGGTAAGGGGATCCGAGCCCAGGACTGGTGTATGTCTGTGTGTGTGTGAGCGTGAGTGTGAGTGTGCCTGGGTCCGGGTAGAGGCAGGGGTCAGGGGTAGGGTGGGATAGGAAAAGGATACGGACCCGGGTTAGGGTGAGGGGGAGGGGATCCGAGCCCAGGACTGGTGTATGTCTGTGTGTGTGTGAGCAGAACTTCTTTTCGTTCTAAGAAGATGGATGTAATGGAAGTGGTTGGACGAAAAGACAAACAACAAGAGCATAACAGCAATATAATGTAAAGAGCAGTGTATTCTACGTTTAAATTGATCTTAAATGTAAAAATAATGTTCTTACCAAAAAATAACGCACCTGTCTCTAGCTCAATCTCCCGCACGAACTCTGATTTGCATATCTGACTTCTGATTGGTAGTCTACGGTCAAACTGCGATCTGATTGGGAGTCTACGGTCAAAACTGTGATCTGATTGGGAGTCTACGGTCGTCTAGACCAATCAGAAGGCGTAATTGTCTACAGTGACCGTAGACTTTTGCACTACCGTAGACTCGACGTCTGTCTAGTCTACATCGTGGAGCTACGCCCCATAGGGGGGCCCTAGCGCTCCTATTGGTAACCCATGTTGGCATGCCAACAACCAATCTGAAGATAAAAATATACTCCTCATCGTCCTAACCACAGACCCCCCACCTACTATAAAGGTGGCTAAACCCCAGCAATCTCCTCTCCCGTTTTCAGACGAGCTATCAAGCACCTGAAGACCTTTCTGAAGTAAGAAATATGAAGAGAATGCAAAAGAGCGAGAAGAACGGCGGCGGTGACCTACCTCTGAGGGACTCCGGCGCTGCTGGATCCCCGATGGACGGCCCCGCCCCTCCTCTTCTGGAAGATGCTCCGCGGGTCGAAGACTGCGGCTGTGGTTCCTTGGACCCGGACGACCGCCACGACCGGTGTGTGGCGTGCCTGGGGAAGAGCCACGCTGAAGAGGGAGTCTCTCCCAACCTGCCGTGCTCCCAGTGCGCGCTGCTGCCCTCTGAATTCAGGCGTGCCCGCCTCGACTTCTGGCGCGCACGGAGCACCGTCCCCTGTCCTCTCCCCTCCCCTCCTGCGAGTCCGAGCCTACCGACGACGACTCTGGGGATGGAAGTGACTCGGAGGACAGTGGGGAGTTGCCCGCCTCCCAGGGCCCCTCCCCACGCACGGGCTCATCCGTGTCTGGTTCCGAGCCCCCCGCCGGCGGCGAGGGCGGCCCCCCAGACGATGAGCCCCGGGATTCCGGTGGGGCCAAGCCGCTCGTATTCCAGAGGATGTTCCCCGGTATACTGGAGCGCGCGGCGGTCTCCATAGGAATCCCCCTCCCGTCGGAGCCTGAGGCGAGATGCACCAATCTCTGGGGCATTTCTTTCTTTGAGCTCTCGACGCGGAGAATCAAGCGGCCCCTCCCTGTCATGGAACATATTGACAGGTTTGTCGAGAGTACCTGGGTGGCGCCTCTCAAGCAGGCTAAGGCCCCGGTTCGCGCCTGGACTGACGCCACGCGTGTGTCCGGCTACGAGCGCGACATCTCCGGTGGCATCCCGGCGCTCAAGCCCTCCTTTGCCGCCCACTTCGCTCCTGGCGCGGCTGCGTGGAGCAATACCAAGAAGCCTCAGCTTCCCGGGGCGCGAGACCGACAAGCGGCTACCCTCTCCGACCGCATGTATGTCCTCGCTGCCCAGGCCACGGCCGCCGTTTCCTCCATCTCCATTCTGGTCACTACCTTGGCATCGGAGTTGAGCAGCGGCGCCTCGCCATCACCCGAACGGGTTCCCGACCTCCAAGCTGCGGCTGGAGCGGCCATGCAGCTCTGCCAGGCTGCCGCGATCTGCACTGGCCGCGTCATGGCTAACGCTGTGGTGCACCATCGCCTGCTGTGGCTGGGCGTCTCCTCTGTGAACGACACAGCTCGCACGGCTCTGCTGAACGCTCCCATCTACCGGTCCTGGCTGTTCGGCTCTGCCACCGGGGAAACCCTGGAACGCCTCGGCAAAGTTGAGGAGCAGTCCAAGCTGGTGGCCAGGCATCTCGGGGTCAAGAGGACCCAGTCTGCTGCCTCCCGTGCCCCCGTAAAGAGGAGGAAGAGGAAGGCGAGGTCCGTCCCTCCGAGGGCTGCCCCCGGTCCCCCTCCCGCGAACCAGCGATCCGCTCAGGCTCCCCATGCTCCTTCCACCGCTCGCCAAGGTCCTGCTCCGCAGTGGAAGAGAAAGAAGCCTGGCACTAATGCGTGACAATTAACGTCTGCTCAGGCTGCTATTGTTCCCTATGGCCCTCCCCTCACGTTAGAGGATGGTTGTGGTCCCTGTATTAGGGGTTCTTACAATAAAGAGCATGTTCATGTGTACACCGGTGGTCACTTGTGTCATTTCCATGCTCGACAGTCTGATGCTATGGTTAATGTGTCTCTGGGTTCTAGTTCTGAGAGGGTTGCGCCTGCCCCTCCGCTCTCTGCCGAGAGAATTAAGTCTGTGGAGGGTAGCGCTGTTCTGCCCCGTTATCATGTCTCAAGTAAACTACGGGCCAGTTCATCCACTCAGTTAGCTAGCGCTAGCCTGGCTACTCTTCCTACCCCGGCGGGGATATCAAGGAAGTTTGTCGGGCGGCCTTCCCCCTCCACGGGTCAGCTTTCGGCAGCTAAACTTTCCGTTTCCAAGAGAAATGCTCGCCAGAGAGTTAATCCTGTGTCTCGCTTGGTGTGTAATACTGGGAAGGCGTTCTCTGCTACGTCTACGTAGAGCGCAGGTATTCGTGTACCGCACCATCGTGAACGGCTGGGAAATGAAGCCCCTGTGTCTTGTTCGACTAAGCTACTCTCGCACACAGCCCGAGAGACGGTTGATGTTGTTAAGACCGTTAAGCGAACTTCATTTGAAGTTGAGCGCTCGCTCTGCTATACTTCAAATTTGAATGATCGTACGTCATTGGTTCCCTCCGTTGCGCTGCATCGGTATGGGTCGTCTGCCTCATTTGCATATGGGAGCAAGATTCCCCGACTTTTCGCGGCAAGTTCAAAGGCGTCTGCCTCCACACAGACTGAGTCTATGTCGGCAGCGTCCTCATTAGCATACAATGACTGGGCTCCGCTACTTCAGTCGTCTGCCTCATTTGCATATGAGAGAGATGCTCCTTTTCCTTGCGTTGTGAGCGATACAAGGGCTACCGCTACACAGGTTAAGTCGGTGGCCTCTTCATGTGCTTACACTGACGCGGCCCCACTGTCTGCAGACATGAAAGTCTCTTTTCACAACAGCTCTCGGGCTACTTACGAGCTTACGTCTCCAGGCTCAGGAGAACGTTTACACTGTTCTGACATTGATGTTGCCCCCACTTCAAGTAAGTCGGTGTGTGATGACAGTGTCTGCGGTTCGCCTCCCTTTCATATGCGGCCCCCCTTGGACTGCTGCAGCCCCCACGGGTGTGGCGGTCGGGGCTGTTCTAGAATACGATCGCTTTCTGGCGAACGTCCCGCGCACGGCGGCGGGCCCTCTCTCGCCATGCAGAGTGGCGTGGATGCGGTTGCCATGCCTCCCTCGCTGGCTGTTTCGCATCCTGACATCTGGGTATGCGATTCAGTTTATCGCCCACCCTCCGTCCTTCACCGGGGTGGTGGAGACTGTGGTCTCGGGTCCGCGGCAGGAGAGCGCTCTCCAGTCGGAGATAGCGGAGCTCCTATCCAAGGAGGCGATAGCGGTGGTTCCACCGAGCCGCTCGGGGGCGGGATTTTACTCTCGTTACTTCCTCGTCCCGAAGCGAACAGGGGGGATGCGTCCCATCCTCGACCTGCGCCTTCTGAACAAATGCGTAGCCAAACGGCATTTTCGTATGCTCACAGTGAGGCACCTGTTGGACTCCGTTCTCCAGGGAGACTTCTTCACAAGCATAGATCTAAAGGACGCATACTTTCATGTTCCCATCAGAGAGGGTCACAGAAAGTTTCTGCGTTTTGCCGTCCAGGGTGTGGCTTACGAGTACACCAGGCTCCCGTTCGGTTATGCGCTGGCTCCTCTGGTGTTTTCCAAGTGCCTAGAAACGGCGATTCTACTGCTGAGGCGCGAGGGCATCAGAGTGCTCGCCTACCTGGACGACCTTCTGATCCTCGCCTCGTCAGCCGCTCAGGCCAGGACGCACACCTCCCAGCTTGTGACTCATCTCACAGGCTTGGGATTCGCCATCAACTGGGAAAAGAGCACGCCGCGCCTGTCTCAATCTGTCATTTATCTGGGTCTCAACTTGGACTTGATGCGCGCGTCCCTGGCGGCTCCGAGGCGCGATGCTCTGGCCCAGGCACTCTCTATCTGCCGGCCAGGGAGGGTGGCCACGGCTCTGACGGTGATGCGTTTGCTGGGCTTAATGTCATCGGCCCACGCGGTGGTTCCACTGGGCCTCCTGCACATGCGTGGCTTACAACGTTGGTTCGCACGTCTTCGTCTGAATGTCATCAGGGACAAATTCAAGATGGTGACATTGCCCGGGTCCCTGGCTGCGGACCTGGCTTTCTGGAGGAACCCGCGCATCATCGCGCGTGGTGTCCCTCTAGGCAGGGTGTCGTTCCCCATTCCGATTTTCACGGACGCGTCCCTCTCCGGCTGGGGCCGTGGGGAGCCGTTGGCCTCCTGGCGAGAACAGGCACATCAATCTCCTAGAGCTGGAGACTGTGTTGCTGGTTCTTCAGCACTTTGCACCTGCGCTGAGGGGGCTCCCTGTGCTAGTGCGCTCAGACAACCGTGCCACGGTAGCTTACATCAACCGTCAGGGTGGTATCCGCTCAGTGGCTCTTCATCGCACGGCGGTGAGGTTGTGGCTGTGGGCGAGCTCCAATTTGAGCTCCCTGCAGGCTCAGCACATTCCGGGCCACTTGAATGTCGGCACCGACCTCATGTCGAGAGGCGGGCCGCGCCACGACGAGTGGAGGCTGCATCCTCAGATTGTGTCACATCTTTGGGCGCGCTTCGGTCGTGCGAAAGTGGACCTGTTCGCCACAAGGGAGAATGCTCACTTTCCTCTTTGGTTGTCTCTGAGTCGGACGGACAGCCCCCCAGTGATCTGTGTGCGCTGTCGACACAGCCGGGCTGCCTCACCATCACTGGGGACGGCAGTAAGGCCGTTGAGGACCAACCCGGTTTTCCTGCCCAAGGTGGTTAGGCACTCTTATAGTGCTAGGCCTCTGGAGCTGCGCGCCTTTTCTCCTCCTCCCCACTGCTCGGTGGAGGGCGCCCGGTTGCATCTCTTGTGCCCGGTCCGTGCGCTCTCTCTTTACATTAGGCGCACGGCCTCGTTCAGGACCACGCCTCAGCTGCTCGTATGCTACGGTGCCGGCAAGCTGGGCTCCCCCCTTTCCAAACAGCGCCTCTCTCGCTGGCTTTGTGAGGGCATCGCTGCTGCGTATACCGCGGCAGGCCGCCCTTTGCCTGGCCGGGTGCGCGCGCACTCCACTAGAGGAGTTGCCGCTTCGGTTGCGCTCTTTCAGGGGGTGTGTGTGGAGGATATCTGTGCTGCGGCGTCCTGGGCGTCGCTGTCGCCTTTTATCCGCTTCTATCTACTGGATGTGCCATCTGGCTGGCTCCCTGGCAGACTCTGTCCTGAGATGGCGTGGCTGTGTTGGTCGGGACTGTGCTTGGTAACTTCCCGGACAATTTTACTTGCATGTTTATGCAGCTTGACCATTGTTCCGCCCCCTGTGCGGGGTGCGCGGCCTTTGGTTTCTAGCACCTGGTGGACACCAGGGGACCCTTGCGTTCCGTTTGCGGTCCTTTGCCTCGTCCGCCCGTCTTATTGCCTGACCGGCCCTCCGTTGGGGTTCGGGTGGAGGGAGTTGCACTTTACTACTGTGTGGTGCTTGTGTACTCCCTTGCCTCCAGTGGGTTGATGTTTTTATGTCGGCCTGGCCCGCGTACATTGTGGGCATCGCTGGAGCTCCGCCTGTCACCAATAGGAGCGCTAGCGTCCCCCTATGGGGCGTACCTCCACGATGTAGAACGAAGGTTACGTATTGTAACCCCAGTTCTACGAGTGGAGCGGAGCCCCATAGGGTTTTTTTCCGGGCCCTGCCTCTAGCTTTCTAGCTCGTCTGACTTAGTGTGGGAGAGCAGATTGCTGGGGTTTAGCCACCTTTATAGTAGGTGGGGGGTCTGTGATTGGTTAGGACGATGAGGAGTACATTTTTATCTTCAGATTGGTTGTTGGCATGCCAACATGGGTTACCAATAGGAGCGCTAGTGTTCAGGAATTTACATCCAAACACCTTAAACCTTTGTCCTCTCACTTCTCTTGTAATTCATCACCTCCCCCAAAATCTTCACATAGCTGTGCTAACATACAAAATGGCTTCCAGAGAAGGCCATCTGTCTACAATAGAATAACCATCCTTTGTCCTCAATTGCCGCCCTTTTTCTCATGTCACATGTCTGTACTCTTGGCCACGCCTGCCATTTCATATGACGTACAATGGAGTAGCCAATCACATCCTGGAAGCACCGTACCTTTATTTTGATTGCATATAAGGCACAGCAAAACCCATAATCGGGACTTCGCTGACTAAACCACCCTTGTTGCGTTTTCAGGAAGTCCTTGCGCTCGTATGCTTTTCACAATAAACCAGACTTAACCTTTTGAACGAATCTTGGTAAATCCTTTTGACTAGATCAGTTATTTTACTATCACAGTTGGCGACTCGGGACGGGACCGACTGCCGTGGGGTTCGCCTGGGGTGGAACCAAAGGCGCAGACGTGCGGAGCGGTAGCCGCTCTGGAAAACTTCTCTCTTTGCGTCTATGCGCACTGGTTCGGAGAAGTCCGCCGTTGGTTCCACTCGGCTAGACTCACGGTACGTTGAAAAACGAATCCTTTTATGCTTGTTATTTGCCATGGTTTTGGTTCAGATTGTGTTGGTCTGGATTATTGAAAACAGAAACCCCGGCGTGGGTATTTTATAAGTAAGTAACTATCCAAGGAGATGTGAACAGCAATATATATATTTATATTATACGTGGGTGCCCCGTGCACAGCTCGCTCAGTTCTTGGTGCAGGTGAAATCAGGATAATCCGATAATTCAAGTAGGAAGGAGTCACCGCGACACAAGGCTGGTAATTCCGTACTTTTATTAATTAAAAGAAACGAACAACGCGTTTCGCCTATGGCTTCATCAGGTTCGTGCTGAGAGAAGAACACAGGTGCTTTTAAAAAAAGATGATCTGGGTGTGGTCGGTCCAATCAGCCGAACACCATCTGGATGGCCACAGCAATCAGCCAATTAATTAACAAACAAGTAATACTACACACAATATTCATAATACATCACCATGTTAATCACGCCATAAGTGATTAACATTCATACAGTATACTAGAAACAGCCACCCTTATTCACAATCACAGTAATTTTCCTTGATTTCCTATACCGGACATCATCATCATAAGGACCAAAAAGTGACTGGAGTGACAGCATAGTCTATACTAATAACCTCTGCCAATAACCTATGTCTGGAGGGTGGGTGGTGAGCAGGGAAGAAGTGTCCCTGTCTCTCTTCTAACAAAGGAATATCTGCAGAGAAAGAAAAACAAACATTAGTGTCATTATAACAAAAATGAACTCAAATCTAATGTTTCATTGAGGCCATGTGGTTCCATAGAATTCAATGTAAAGATCCAAAATGCTTCTCTTTTTAATAATTTCTGAACCAAATTCCCTCCCCTTGGGTTAGGAGTGATCCTCTCTAACCCAATGAATTTCAGAGAGGCTGCAGAACCATGGTTTCTGTCCCTGTAATGTCTAGCAATGGCATAATCCATGTTCCCATTCCTGATAGCAGCTTTGTGTTCTGCTATTCTGAGCTTCAAGTTCCGTTTAGTCTGTCCTACATACACCAACCCACATGGACACTTTAACATGTATATCACATGTGTCGACATACAGTTTATAAATTCTTTAATTCTGTATTTCTCTCCTGTCTGTGGGTGAAAAAAACTCTTGGTGTTGTGTGTGTGAGAACAATGAGTACATCTCCCACATCTGTAGTTCCCATATACTTCCTGGGACAACCAATTGGTGGGAGGGGTGGGCTCCCTGTACATAGAAGTAACAACACTGTCTTTAATATTTCTACCTCTCTTGAAACAGAAACTAGGGGTGGATTTGGCTATTTCTGTCAAATTGGGATCACAATTCAAAATATTCCAGTGTTTTTTGATAATAGTTTTTACTTCGTTGGAGACATTACTATATTCAGAAACAAATATCGGTTTCATGGAATTTTCTTTCTGTTCCTGGGGTCCCGGTGTCAGTAGGAGTTGTCTATCCTTTTCCTTAGCTCTATCGTATGCTTTATCAATGGTTTCTTTTCTGTACCCTCTACTAGCAAATCTGTCCTTCATTTCTATGGCACTAGTTTCAAAATCTGATTCCTTATTGCATATGCGCTTTAATCTAAGGAATTGTCCATAAGGAATATTCTCTACCATCGACTTAGGGTGGTGACTATTAGCATGTAAAAGGGTGTTTCTGTCAGTATCTTTTCGGAAGATGGAAGTGTCCAACGTCCCCTTCTCATTGACAGAAATTAGCAAATCTAAAAAATGTATTTTCTTTTTGTCATATTCCATGGTGAATCTTAGGGAGGGATGTGAGCTGTTAATGAAATCTTTAAAACCAAACAGTGCTTCTTCCGGACCAGTGAACACTAACAGGATATCATCAATATATCTCTTATAAAACAGAATACTGTCTTTAAACGGGTTTCTAGGGTTGAAAATGAAATTTTCTTCCCATAACCCCATAAATAGGTTGGCATAGTTGGGCGCAAAAGGAGAACCCATGGAGGTCCCTTCAATCTGTAGATAAAACTTCTTGTCAAACATAAAATAATTGGATTCCAATATGAATTTCGTAAGGGTCATCAAGAAGTCAACTGGAGCTTGTTCCATAGGTCTAAGGAAGTACTGTATGGCCTCAATGCCGCCCCGGTTCTGCAGCCTCTCTGAAATTCATTGGGTTAGAGAGGATCACTCCTAACCCAAGGGGAGGGAATTTGGTTCAGAAATTATTAAAAAGAGAAGCATTTTGGATCTTTACATTGAATTCTATGGAACCACATGGCCTCAATGAAACATTAGATTTGAGTTCATTTTTGTTATAATGACACTAATGTTTGTTTTTCTTTCTCTGCAGATATTCCTTTGTTAGAAGAGAGACAGGGACACTTCTTCCCTGCTCACCACCCACCCTCCAGACATAGGTTATTGGCAGAGGTTATTAGTATAGACTATGCTGTCACTCCAGTCACTTTTTGGTCCTTATGATGATGATGTCCGGTATAGGAAATCAAGGAAAATTACTGTGATTGTGAATAAGGGTGGCTGTTTCTAGTATACTGTATGAATGTTAATCACTTATGGCGTGATTAACATGGTGATGTATTATGAATATTGTGTGTAGTATTACTTGTTTGTTAATTAATTGGCTGATTGCTGTGGCCATCCAGATGGTGTTCGGCTGATTGGACCGACCACACCCAGATCATCTTTTTTTAAAAGCACCTGTGTTCTTCTCTCAGCACGAACCTGATGAAGCCATAGGCGAAACGCGTTGTTCGTTTCTTTTAATTAATAAAAGTACGGAATTACCAGCCTTGTGTCGCGGTGACTCCTTCCTACTTGAAATATATATTTATATATTATATTGTCCTTTGATTTCGTCCTTGTTTTGTTACGAGGGTATATGCCGTTCAGATGAAGTGTGGGTTTTGGTCTCGTGGATTTGTTCCCCTGCAGTTGATGTACAATTTAGGTTGTTTATCGGTTGCAGCTTAGAACGGTTTTGAGTTAATAAACCAAAGCTGGCACAGAACGGGCTTCCCTTTGGCCGGTCGCAGGAGTTGTACCGTTGTATGTTTCCTACCGAGGGTAGGGCGCTCATTGTTGATGTTTCGTTTCAGAACGATTACCAACTAGCTTAAGCCTCATTGTTGATGTTTCGTTTCAGAACGATTACCAACTAGCTTAAGCCCCGTTGTTGATGTTTCATGTTAGCACGATTGCCAACTAGCTTCGAAGTGATTGTTGATGTTTCGTTTTAGAACGCTTACCAACAGATGTAGCTACGGGAGTGATTGGTGTTTCCAATCCGCGTTTCTTGGAGAAACGTTTTCCCCTTTATCCCGGGTGGTTGGGTAGCTTCCAACCAAGAGGCTGGTGGTTCAGCCGGACAGGCAGGCATATGCTTTTTTTGCTTGTTGTAACGTGGGCCTTTGTTCGTCTTATGTGTTTTTGTCCCCGAACGGGGTTGTGTTGTCTTTGTGTTTTGTCTAGCGCTTTTTTCGCCGGCTCAGTGGGATTTTTGATTGCATGTTTGAGCTTCGGCTCTTGCCTTGTATTGTTTGTTAAGCGCGCCTATTATCCAGGTAGGTATTGTTCACATTTTGTACACTGTTAAATCGTAACTGCTAGATTTCCAGTAGGCTAGCTGGTTGTCTGGGAGACGCAGGAAAACAACTACCCGCTCTCTCGGTGATCCGCCATTGAGCCAGAGAACAAAGGACCAGTGGACTGGGTGAGTTACTGAGCGGTTTAATGTGTCTTTGTTTCTTTCGAAATTGTATTCTTTCCTGCCGTGAGTTAACTATAAGGTTTCCTTTCATTGCTGTTTTGGGGTTTTAGGCTGCGTCGTGTTTATTAGGGATTTGTTTCAGTATAGCTTTTATTAAACTGAATTTGCCCGCGCACGGCCAAAAACAACATCCGGGTCTTACATGCAACATTTTGGGAGCACCACTAGGTGTCCCTGTAACACCGGCTACTAACATATGCCTAGATGTAACAGGATTCTACTGCTAAACTTGTCTAGCCCTGATGAGATTGTTGCGCTGAAGCATTATTCTGCGAGCGTTTGTTGGCAGATTTCGTTATGCGCTAAAGCATTTTCGATTTCTTACATCCCCATCTGAGATTTAATGTTAAATTTTTAGCTAAGATTCGGGCTCAGCTAGAGGTGGTTGAGATGTCTAGGTTAAGGGAAAAGCCTGTTAATTCTATAGACTGGTCTGCTTTTAAGATTTGGGAGAGAGTAGCACGAGAGAGGTTTTTTAGGTCAGGAAGGAAAGATAAGGAGGTTCAGCAGACAGTCTCTCCGCCATTTCCCCAGCAGAATAACTCTGATTTAAAATTAGATTTTTCCCCCTCTCGTTGTTCCGTGCTCACACCCAACCAGGCTGTTCTTCCCCCTTTTCCTGCTCCCGCCATTAGCCACGCCCCTTCTCTCTCCCCTCTACAATACGAGTTAAGCGCGCCCCTTTCTATGAGGTATTCGTCCGAACGAGAACAGGTCAGGAAGGAAGAGCCTCCGATTTGGGGTCGAGCGCCACCTGCTGGAGTTCCCTTGAACAACCCACAAGGGAGATTTTAACTAGCCAAGATAGAGCCATATATTTTTTTAAGGTAAATAAACAGGAGAAGACAGATGAAGCTGAGGCGGTAAGGTTTGTGCATGATGGTGGGAGGATGATCTTTTAGGTTTGGTGCGAACTCAAAAGTCTGACAGGGTTTTGAATAGGTGTTTGAGTTTAGGTTATGGTTTTCGCTTTGTTTCAGGAGTTTTATGTTTCAATAGTCAATGAATGGCCATAAGCTGTTCGTTTATGCATTCTACTGTATGAATTTCATTCACATAATGATGATATGTTTGTGAGGAGTTGGCTTTAGGCCTTCCCCTCTGCTATATTGACCCCAGTCTGTGTTGAGTGTTATTTTTCAGGTGCTATGGACCCTGGGCGGCAGGTCTTTGAGGAGCCTGGATCGTGCCTTCCTGGGGACTGCCTGGAACCTGTTGTTTGTCTGTTAACTGTTTGTCTTGTCTATCTCTTTCTGATATATGTAGGAACATGAGGTTACTGGATGTTTAGCATTATATGTCATTTCTGTTTAAGCGTTCTTGTTCGATAAAGCTTGAGGATGTCGCCTACATTTCACCTGTGTTTTTAATTCAGGTGTGTGTACACGTCTCCTTGGTTAGATTGTTCTGTTTTGTAGTAATTTAGGTTTAGTCTATTTCTATAGGATGTTCTGTTTCTGTGAAGTTCTGTGTTGATGTTTTCAGATTTTCCTGGAGCGCATTGTGTGGGCTACCAAGGAGTAGCCCCTCGCCAGCATGAAGCTAGGAACTGTGTGGAGTCACGAATGACTTGAGGGTCATTCTTGGACATTTCTGGAGTGTTCTCCCTGTTTCAGACGGGGTGAGCTTACCATCTTGCTACGGACATTGCTCTCTGGGTGTCAGAGAGGACTGCGACACCGGGGGGTTTGATGTCTGAAGATTGCTCCAGCAAGCGAAAGAGGATATGAGACAGCGCTGAGGGCTGTTCTCTCTCGATGGGGCAATGTGCTAGTAACCTCTGGCCCCCGATTTGCTTTGCTGCTGTGTGATGATTTGGTTATTTGTATGTGTTTAATGTTTTTGTTAAATATCTCATGTTTATAGTTTGAGGCACATTCATCGGGCCTGAGTGTTTTTTCTGAGTGTTTTTACAGACAACTGTCGTTCCGGGAGTGATGGGTGAATGCCGAACCAGGAGGCGGGCACAGGACCGGAGGTGTAGATGGAGGTTACCGGCCTGTTTCCCTACAGATGGGCGATCTGTGGTTCGTTGGATGCAGGACCAACGCCATGTCACCGACTAACTGTGAGCGACAGATAAGTATGAAACAGGGAAGAGACCATTTTGTCCGAAGCGGTGCCCAATACTCTGTCCTCAAATGCAGAAGAGGGAAGTTTTAGATATACACATTTTAGCTATACAAATGAAGCTTTGATGGATTTTTTGATTAGTTAATTGTAAATGAAGCCAGTTCATTTTAGTGTCATTTTATTTGAGTGATGCATTTTTTTTTCTCCATCTCTATTTTTTATCCTGACTTCAGGGAATTTTGTTTTCACCCTTATGGGGTGTTGTTTTGTTGAGACGAGAATGTGGTTATTTTATTTTATTTCATAAAATCGCGAGAGAAATTCTAGAGCCAAATCCAATTGCCTTGATCATGACTGGGGACTGGGCGTGTTAAAGTCATTCTAACACTGCCCCTGATGTCACTGTAGGCTACTGCAGACTGGCTCTAATGACACTTGAACAGACACCCTGTTTAAGTTTTCCTGACTGAATAACAACATTTTTCCCCAAAGCAGGAGCTTGCACTTAACCATGTTTCTGAGTATCTCCAACAGACTGCGGATAACCGTTCCTGACCAAAGAGGGGAACAGGGAGACCAGACCAGAGGACTCTCCTTTTGCTCTTCTGTTTTGTCTCTGTTGTCTCTTTCATCTGTGGATCCACAGACGGAGCACTTCATCAGCCTGTACTGGGGGAGCGGGAGCGCCGAGGTGGCCCTCCAGCAGCACGACCCGGGCCGGCCCTACGTGGAGCAGTACCGTGTGGACCGGGTTCAGTTCAAGAGCCTGTACGTGCTGCTGGCGCCCTGGCTACGCACCTTCACCCTGCTGGACCAGGACAGGGACTCCCTCCTCACCTTCCGAGAGCTCGCTGGCTGACCGCTCTATGTAGACCTGCCAAATGGGGAGACAAGAGACTACCAGGAGCAGATGAGCAGCCTGAGAACAGGCCAGAAAACATGGAAGAGAAGTAGATGTTGCGGGAGGAACCTACCCGTCAAAAATGGAACTGTCAGCACATCCTCGGCCAAGTGGGCCATGGGAACATGTAATGATGGATTTTATTGAACTCTCTCCATGCCAGGGATGTCTTCAACAGAGTGAGGACCGCCATTCCTGAGGCTAAGGAGGGGTTCCTGCATCACATCTCTCCTGGGGATTGGGTCCTGGTCCGCGACCACAGACGAAGGAGCTGGAACTCGCCGAGGTGGCTCGGGCCGTACCAGGTTCTACTCACCACGCAGACAGCGGTCAAAGTAGCTGAGAGGACTTCGTGGATCCATGCAAGCCATTGCCGACGGGTCCAAGCAGCAGAGGACGGTCCACCAGGGGATCGCCAACACCAGGAGATCAAGGATGCAGCTGAACCAGAGGGCTCAGAGGTCAAAGCCATGGACTGCCACACTGTCCTCTCCTCTGATGAGCAATCGGAGAATGACCTTGACAGTCACCGCCACACTGTCCTCTCCTCTGATGAGCAATCGGAAAGTGACCTTGACAGTCACCGCCACACTCTCCTCTCCTCTGATGAGCAATCGGAGACTGACCTTGCCGGTCACCTCCTTCTCGTGGTTGTGGTATGACAACGTGGACAATCTTAACAGCAATGACTGCACCTCTAACCGCACACACTGGAACCTACATTAAACATTCAGAGACGCAAACATGGAAGCTATGATCCATAGGACATTACATGCGATTATTCACAACAAGAGTGAATGAACTTTGAAATTATCTTGAAAAAATATCACATTTGTTTACAAGAGTTACAATGGTTGAAACATGAGTTGATAAATAGGTTTGGGGTTTTTCCTCTAAATTGACCAAGAGGTTTTTTGCCCTTCTTACACCATTTCATCTTTTTGCCTTGTTCAATTTTAATCAAGGTTTTTTGGTGAATGGTTGTCCACTCTTAGACTATACATAGTATATAATCATGTCATCTTTTTTACCTTGTTTCCTGTCAAATTTCTGAAACAAGGGGTTTTGGTGCGTGATTTTGCACGTGGAAAGAAAATAATCTTTTTTTTTTTTTTTTTTTTGCTCCAACTAGTGGAGAGATTATTTCCTTTCCACATGTATAGCATAGCTGAATGTTTACACTTTGTGTTTGGATTTTATATTTTATTTTTGTGTACCTGTTCAGGCACAAATGGGGGATTGTTCAGGAATTTACATCCAAACACCTTAAACCTTTGTCCTCTCACTTCTCTTGTAATTCATCACCTCCCCCAAAATCTTCACATAGCTGTGCTAACATACAAAATGGCTTCCAGAGAAGGCCATCTGTCTACAATAGAATAACCATCCTTTGTCCCCAATTGCCGCCCTTTTTCTCATGTCACATGTCTGTACTCTTGGCCACGCCTGCCATTTCATATGACGTACAATGGAGTAGCCAATCACATCCTGGAAGCACCGTACCTTTGTTTTGATTGCATATAAGGCACAGCAAAACCCATAATCGGGACTTCGCTGACTAAACCACCCTTGTTGCGTTTTCAGGAAGTCCTTGCGCTCGTATGCTTTTCACAATAAACCAGACTTAACCTTTTGAACGAATCTTGGTAAATCCTTTTGACTAGATCAGTTATTTTACTATCACACTAGCGCCCCCCTATGGGGCTCCGCTCCACTCGTAGAACTGGGGTTACAATATGTAACCTTTGTTCTCCATTGTTGGTGTGGCGAGCGGCGTTGAACAGATCTTTGTTGCAGCATCCATGGTTTAACTTGGAAGTGAATGTAAACAAAGCCGGTGTTCTTGTGCGAGGAGGTGTGGGTGGTGGAGAATCCGGAAGAATAGCCGATGAAAACAAACATGATAATCGATGCTAATCTATCTGCCCGGACCAAATCCCCAGCGGCTGTCACATACAGTTTATACGTTGTTGTTTACAATGGCTATACTAGCTAAGTATTTCTCCGCCTTGCGCCCTTGTTCAAATGAGAACAGACTGCGCGGCAGTAGAGTGGGCGGGAGATGTTTCCCCCTGAACCAATCAGGATTCAAGATTTCAGCTGCCTTCCTGTTCAACTGAAATGTTTTCCGTTTTCCAACTGAAATCTCACACACACAATATTTTTGCGCGCACACATAATGTATCACCTCACACACACAGTATTTTTGTTCGCACACATAATGTATCACCTCACACACATCACTGCCATCTGCACACATACACAAGAAATATTTCATTATTAGTGAATATGAAAATGGTTTATGTGTGTGTGAACATTTATGTGTCATGTAAAAGAAAGGTTTTTGTGCGTGTGAGCATTTACATAGAATGTAAGAGCTTTTATATATGTATGTAAGAGGCAACTGTGTGTGTGTGTGAGGGGCACTGTGTATGTGAGAGCCAATATATGTGTGTGAGAGGCAACTTTGTGTATGTGAGAGGCAACTGTGTGTGTGTGAGAGGCAATTGTGTGTATGTGAGAGGCAACTTTGTGTATGTGAGAGGCAAATGTGTGTGTGTGAGAGGCAATTGTTTGTGTGTGAGAGGCAACTTTGTGTATGTGAGAGCCAATATATGTGTGTGTGAGTGGCAACGTTGTGTATGTGAGAGCCAATATATGTGTGTGTGAGAGTCAACTGTGTGTGTGTGAGAGGCAATTGTGTGTGTGTGAGAGGCAACTTTGTGTATGTGAGAGGCAACTGTGTGTGTGTGTGAGAGTCAACTGTGTGTGTGTGAGAGGCAATTGTGTGTGTGTGAGAGGCAACTTTGTGTATGTGAGAGCCAATATATATGTGTGTGCGAGGTAAGTATGAATTATGGCCTATACGGCCCCTCATATATTTGTGTGTGTCTGCACTCTTTTACATTATGCTCAGTAGGTTTCTGTACGTGTAAATATATTCATATAGATTGTGTTGATCAGTTTCTACGTTGATAATGCTGGTCTGACATCATACTTATGGCTGTGTGTGTGTGTGTGCGTGTGTGTGTGTGTGTGTGTAAGGGGGGATGCTCGTCTCATTCTTTAATCAAAGTTGAAGGCGAGGACAGGGGGGGGGGGTTATCAAACAGAGTGGCCCACACAACCCATAAATCAATATCTGTCACTGGGGACCCAGCACAGTGTTTGTGTGTGTGTGTGTGGTGTGTGTGTGTGTGTGCGTGTGTGTGTGCGTGGGTGGGCCGTTGGGGGGGGTGCGTTGGTTCATTTACGCCGCTAAAAAAACGCCGTGTTCTGAATGTATCAGTAGAAACCAGCAAGACGCAACGTGAATAAATATGAGTCTGACTAAACGCTGGTCAGTAGAGGCTTGAACAGAAGGACCAGATGAGCACACGCTACACCACACCTGCACATTCTGACATCTGAAGAATAGAAGAGAGTTGCAGCATATTGTTTAAATGCTAAAGATTTTATTGAAGTTTACATTGTAATTCACCGACGCACCACCTGCGTCGCCAGTTCCCCCTGTGTTCAAAAAGGGTGTAGGAAACCGTGTAAATCGGTACGACAACCTGAGAGGTGTCCTACAAAAGCGTGTAGAAAGGCGACTAAATTTTCGCCCTTTCGGCTTGATAGATCGCAATGTGGGGGGGGGAAATGGCGTACGCCTGAAATCGCAAAAAAGACTGTGTAAAATATGGCGTACCTCAATGATAAATGAGGCCCCTGAAGTATTTCATCAAAACATTACAACTGTGCCCACAATACAACAATTGAACTTAAAAAAAATATATATATTAGATTTTATTCACCTTTGTAGTATATTTTATACTGTATTACTGTACATTAATCATATCTGTATTACAGTACTCTCATTTATTAGAATAATGAATAAACTTCACTTTAGTTGGAACTGTGTTAATATAAGGAGTTTAACATGTGAGTTAGAACAGGTGGCCTTTGTCCCTGAGTCAGCATGATCCTTTGTCTATAGCAAATGGTCACCTCTAAAAGTAGCCTACAGTCTTGTAACGTGATTCCAGAAGGACCCAGGGAGCCCCGTGTCCGAAGGGGGGGCAGAGCTCAGCTGATACATTGACCATTCAGAGGACTAGTGTTAATGAACATTCCTTGTATGCAAATTTGTTTGTCATGTGATTCCTGGCTTGAAGCCAGTTTAAAAACTGAAGTCACGACACTGAGAATTCAGTATTGCCGAAGTGACCCCCTGTGGTAGGCATGCTCAATAAATTGTTGATTCAACGGTTTGGCCTCCTTGAAGTTCTGTTCTACACGAAGATGATGCTTCTGAAATACACGGCACCTTCCATGCACACAGACCCTACATAGGTAATGCGAATCCTCATGGGTTCCCAAACTCCATCAATGTGGGCCTCCCCTCTGAAAACAGTGACACACCCGCCCCCCCCCCCCCCAACCTCCCAAATTTGTCTATAAAAAAGAGACCTTTAAAATCATGTTTCACTCATAAAAAAATAGAAAATTCTAAAATAAAAAACATATTTTTCCTTCATTTTTTTCTAACCATCCCTCCGCGCCTCCCCTGAATTTCTTTGGGGCCCCCCAGGGGAGGCCCGCCTCACAGTTTGGAAAAGCCTGCTCTACTACATTCCTCAGTATTGCCAAGATTTCAAACATCAAAATACCCACACGATGGTGCTGTAGGCCGAGTAAAATAAGTTGTTAGTGCACACTTCATACACTTAAATGATTAAATGATGGTAGTAGTCGGTGATCTGTGCATAAACTGACTGATGTGTATCCTCAATACCCAAGTAAATCCCCCTCCACCAAAATGTACTCAAGCTGGTGCACATGTTCTAGAAATCAGTGAACATGCGCAGCTGGTACGCAGCGGGTCGCGCACGCCCATCATGACCGCTCAACAAAACTTGAAAGTTACGGCCATACCACCCTGAACACGCCCGATCTCGGAAGCTAAGCAGGGTCGGGCCTAGTTAGTACTTGGATGGGAGACTGCCTGGGAATACCAGGTGCTGTAAGCTTTTTGGCCCTTGCCTCTGTAATAGGGGGCACTGTTTCCCCAACCAAGGCGCAGAGAGAGCTGAGATAGACACACAGCCGCATCCTCATTAACAGCTGCCGTAGTTGCGCTTGGGGCTCATCAGCTGCTGTTTACTTGGGGCTCACGAGCTGCTGTTTACGAGGAGCCCATTTTGTCCTCAGCACTGAAATACCATTAGACAGTTTTAATAGGAGAGAGCGGGGACGCAGTCCCCCACTACCAGAAATTATGCAGTCGAGATTCCCACATTTGGGGAATTCGCAGGGGTCAGCACAGCTGGAGTGCAATGGCTGAGCCTCGCCCTGGGTGAACCTCCTTCATGATCAAGGTATCTCCCCTGCCAGGTAAGTATCAGTTGGAAACGGCACAAGTCCTCTCACGCCATTGGGAATGGTGTCCCAAACTCTCACGGCGGCTGGGGGAGGGGACAGGATCATACGGCCTCTCCCTCCCCCCGCCCACCACACCACCCCACTTCACCAAACGCTGAGAAACCCAGAAGCCCTGGCTCAGACAAGAATAAGCAAAAGATTGGGGCTTAGAGATTGAACATTGGGTTATGATATTTATGTTTTAATATATGTTTTGCGTTTGTGTTTTATGCATCTCTGTATTTTGTAAATCCTGCACAATTCAATTAGTAAAAATTGTGAGGCAGAATTATTCAACTCAAAATTAACAGGGGCGCCATATTGAACATTGGGATGGAAACGCGCACAACCAGGAAAAGGAGATCCAATGCGGGCGATATTTTGCTTTCAAACAGGACACGCAGGCTCTGCAGTCAGGCAAAGCCTCCCAAAAATATCTTAAACTCGTCATCGTTCCTCTCCACGGAAGTCTTTAGTAAAAGGCGAAAGGCTTATTCGTGATGAAGAGAAACCAGAGTCTTTGACGCTCGACCCGCTCCTCCCTCCAGCCCTTTGCCACCTCAGCAGCTGTAGCCACGGGTAGCCGGCCTCGAGGGCGTGGTTAGTACTTGGATAGGAGACTGCCTGGGAATACAATAATCGTCATCATCATTTAAATTTATATTACAAAGTGCTTCAAGCTTTTTGTCCCTTGCCCCTCCGACAGAGGGAACTGTCTCCCCAGCCATAGGGAAGAGAGAGAAGAGATACATGCAGAGCCACATCATAATTCTCCCAACTGTAGTTGCGCTTTGTGGTTGCGAGCTGGTGTTTGCTCTTTCACTGCTGAAATAATTTGATACCCTTTCAATCACGAGAGAACCTGCTTTGACAATGTAAACATATGTTTCCCATGCTAGTGAAGCCCTTTCACTTGACAAAAAAGAAAGAAAGAGAGAAAGAAAGAAAGAAAGAAAGAAAGAAAGAAAGAAAGAAAGAAAGAAAGAAAGAAAGAAAGAAAGAAAGAAAGAAAGAAAGAAAGAAAGAAAGAAAGAAAGAAAGAAAGAAAGAAAGAAAGAAAAAGAAAGAAAGAAAGAAAGAAATAAAAAATAAAAAATACAAACACCAAAGTCCAAAAGGGAGAGCAGAGCCAGGCAAAGTATAAGAGGCTTACCTCTTTCTTGCTCCTCCGCTTACGGCCATACCACCCTGAACACGCCCGGAAGCTAAGCAGGGTCGGGCCTGGTTAGTACTTGGATGGGAGACCGCCTGGGAATACCAGGTGCTGTAAGCTTTTTGGCCCTTGCCTCTGTAATAGGGGTCAATGTTTCCCCAACCAAGGCGCAGAAGGAGCTGAGATAGACACACAGCCGCATCCTCATTAACAGCTGCCGTAGTTGCGCTTGGGGCTCACGAGCTGCTGTTTACGAGGCGCCCACTTTGTCCTATTTTCAGCCCTGAAATACCATTAGACAGTTTTAATCAGGGGAGAGCGCGGACGCAGTCCCCCACTACCAGAAATTATGCAGTCGAGATTCCCACATTTGGGGAATTCGCAAGGGTCAGCACAGCCGGAGTGCAATGGCTGAGCCTCGCCCTGGGTGAACCTCCTTCATGATCAAGGTATCTCCCCTGCCAGGTAAGTATGAGTTGGAGATGGCACAAGTCCTCACACGCCATTGGGAATGGTGTCCCAAACTCTCACGGCGGCTGGGGGAGGGGACAGGATCATACGGCCTCTCCCTCCCCCCGCCCACCACACCACCCCACTTCACCAAACGCTGAGAAACCCAGAAGCCCTGGCTCAGACAAGAATAAGCAAAAGATTGGGGCTTAGAGATTGAACATTGGGTTATGATATTTATGTTTTAATATATGTTTTGCGTTTGTGTTTTATGCATCTCTGTATTTTGTAAATCCTGCACAATTCAATTAGTAAAAATTGTGAGGCAGAATTATTCAACTCAAAATTAACAGGGGCGCCATATTGAACATTGGGATGGAAACGCGCACAACCAGGAAAAGGAGATCCAATGCGGGATGATATTTTGCTTTCAAACAGGACACGCAGGCTCTGCCGTCAGGCAAAGCCTCCCAAAAATATCTTAAACTCGTCATCGTTCCTCTCCACGGAAGTCTTTAGTAAAAGGCGAAAGGCTTATTCGTGATGAAGAGAAACCAGAGTCTTTGACGTGTAATGGAATTACTGATATAGTAAAAAGGATTTACTAAGATTCGCTCAAAAGGCTAAGTCTGGTTTATTGTGAAAACATACGAGCGCAAGGACTTTCTGGACAACGCAACAAGAGTGGTTTATCCAGACAAGTCCCGACCCTGGGTCTTGCTGCGCCTGATATGCAATCAAAACACAGGTACGGTGCTTCCAGGATGTGATTGGCTACTCCATTGTACGTCATATGAAATGGCAGGCGTGGCCAAGAGTACAGACATGTGACATGAGAAAAAGGCGGCAATTGGGGACAAAGGATGACAAAGGATGGTTATTCTGTTGTAGACAGAATCTAGGTGTGTGGACCTCCTGGAGGCTACCGTCTATGTGAAAAGGTTGAGGGAGGTGGTGAATTACAAAAGGAGAGAGAGAACAAAAGGTTTAAGGTGTTTGGATGTAAATTCTATAACAATCCCCCATTTGTGCCTGAACAGGTACACAAAAATAAAATATAAAATCCAAACACAAAGTGTAAACATTCAGCTATGCTATACATGTGGAAAGGAAATAATCTCTCCACTAGGTTGAGCAAAAACATTTTTTTTTATTCTATTGTGAAATATAACAAAAAAAAATAGATTATTTTCTTTCCACGTGCAAAATCACGCACCAAAACCCCTTGTTTCAGAAATCTGACAGGAAACAAGGTAAAAAAGATGACATGATTATATACTATTTATAGTCTAAAAGTGGACAACCATTCACCAAAAACCTTGATTTAAAGTTTGAAACAATGTAAAAAGATGAATGGTTACCAGAGTAAGAAGGGCAAAAAACCTCTTGGTCAATTTAGAGGAAAAACCCAAACTTATTTATCAACTCATGTTTCAACCATTGTAACTCTTGTAAACAAATAGGATATTTTTTCAAGATAATTTCAAAGTTCATTCACTCTTGTTGTGAATAATCGCAGGTAATTTCTTCTGGATCATAGCTTCCATGTTTGCGTCTCTGAATGTTCATTGTAGGTTCCAGTGTGTGCGGTTAGAGGTGCAGTCATTGCTGTTGAGCTTGTCCACGTTGTCATACAACAACCACGAGAAGGAGTTGACCGGCAAGGTCAGTCTCCGATTGCTCATCAGAGGAGAGGACAGTGTGGTGGTGACCGGCAAGGTCAGTCTCCGATTGCTCATCAGAGGAGAGGACAGTGTGGTGGTGACCGCTTTGCCCTTGACTTCTCTGGTTCGGCTGCATGGACCGTCCTCTCAGCTACTTTTGACAGCTATTCCACACAGGCCAGAATGCCATGGTCCTGATTGTTCCATCTTTGACGGGTAGGTTCACCCCGCTACATCTGTTTGACGGGTAGGTTCACCCCACTACATCTCTCTGACGGGTAGGTTCACCCCGCTACATCTCTTCTCTTCCATGTTTTCTGGCCTGTTCTCAGGCTGCTCATCTGCTCCTTGGTTTGGGACGCAACGGCGTTGAAGTTCTCTCAGCTACTCTGGCAGCCGTCTGCGTGGTGAGTTGAATCTGGTACGGCCCCAGGTCGCGGATCAGGACCCAACGGCCTGGTTGGAGATAAGAAGAAGCCCTCTCTGGCGTCCGGAATGGTCGCCTTCCTTAGTTGGGACTTCATACGGGGAGCAGGTCGGCAATGTCTTTGAGAGACATGGGAGGAGAGACCTGTGAATCCACAGATGAGAGAGACAACAGAGACAAAACAGAAGAGCAAAAGGAGAGTCCTCTGGTCTGGTCTCCCTGTTCCCCTCTTTGGTCAGGAACCCCCTCTTTGGTCAGGAACGGTTATCAGCAGTCTGTTGAAGATACTCAGAAACATCGTTAAGTGCAAGCCACATTCTATCATCCCCTCTTCCTGGCAGGAGATGATCCTGCTTTGGGGAAAAATGGTGTTATTCAGTCAGGAAAACTTTAACAGGGTGTCTGTTCAAGTGTCATTAGAGCCAGTCGGGCTCGTCAGTCTATGTAGTTTGTCAGTGGGGATCTAGCTTTTGTCCATTTACCGAATCGGACCGTAGCAGGGATCTAGGCTCTGCAGTAGCCTACAGTGACATCAGGGGCAGTGTAAGAATTACTTTAACACGCCCAGTCCCCAGTCATGATCAAGGCAATTGGATTTTGCTCTTAGAATTTCTCTCGCGATTTTATGAAATAAAAATAAAAATATTCTCATTTCAACAAAACAACACCCCCTAAGGGTGAAAACAAAATCCCTGAAGTCAGGATAAAACAGAGATGGGGGAAAAAAAATGCATCACTCAGATAAAATAACACTAAAATGAACTCACTTCATCTACAATTAACAAACCATCAATTATCAATCAATCAATCAATCAATCAAAGCTTTATTTGTATAGCTAATTATTAAATATTGTATATCTAAAACTTCCCTCTTTTGTATTTGAGGACAGAGTATTGGGCACGTTTCGGACAAAATGGTCTCTTCCCTATGTCATACTTATCTGTCGCTCACGGTGAGTCGGTGACATGGCGTTGGCCCTGCATCCCACGAACCACAGGTCGCCCATCTGTAGGGAAGCAGGCCGGTAACCTCCATCTCCACTTCCGGTCCTGTGCCCGTCTCCTGGTTCGGCATTCACCCATCACTCCCGGAACGACAGTTGTATGTAAAAACACTCAGAAAAACACTCAGGCCCGATGAATGTGCCTCAAACTATAAACATGAGATATTTAACATAACCATTTAAAAATATATAATTGGGTTAGGAGATGCTGCATGCAGATTAAGACACTGACAAACATTATTTATCCTCCCACCATCATGCACAAACCTTACGTCCTCAGCTACATCTGTCTTCTCCTGTTTATTTACCTTAAAAAAATGGCTCTATCTTGGCTAGTTAAAATCTCCCTTGTGGGTTGTTCAAGGGAACTCCAGCAGGTGGCGCTCGACCCCAAATCTGAGGCTCTTCCTTTTCATTCAGCTTGCGGTAACTGTGACATTCTTCAATCCAGTGGCCATACTGACCACAATGGAAGCATGAATCGTCTCCATCTTCACTTCGATTATACCTTTTTCCTCGCCTAACCCTACCAGAACGCTTCCTATTGTTTCTCTGTCGCCACTCTGGTCGTTGTTGGTTCCACCTCGCACCAGCAGTTTGATTGTCCAGCTGTCGTAACTGAGCAGCTTGCAATCTGGCTGCACCTAGCTTCATTTCTTTCAACTCCCTCTTTTCAATGTGATCACGAAGACGCTCCGCATAGCAGAAATGGTCAACAACTTCTTCGAGAGAAGTCGATTCCCAGGTGTGGCACATCAACCTAACTTGGTCGGACAAAGAGGAGAGAGAGTTATTCATCAATTGTTCTTTCAAAATCTTTTTATAATCGGCGTTCGCTTTGTCCATGCCACTGTGTGCGGCGAAAACTGATTCTAGCCGTTCCCAAAATTTCTCGAACTGTTCATCGGAATTTTGTTTGCAATATGTGATACGGTCCCAGTCCATCTTTTAGGGAATCGAGTTTTGATTCTGTTCAACAGCGCAGCGTTTTGGCCATTAAAATCGGCATGAGAAAAAGGCAACGCAATGTCAAACGGATCTTTCACATCCCCCCATTTTAACCCAAGGCATTGTCTCATGATCATGGCGATTTCCTCTGCGTGAGGCTCATACATTCGAACTAAACTGTTAAAAAGATTTTCAAACTCGTCAATGTCTTTGGTCGGATCGGGCAAGGTTTTAGCTACATCACGCAGTTCATCAGAGCGCCACGGTCTATAAACCATAATCTCTGGAGTCCAGGCCACGTAACCAGCTGCATCATTTATTTGTGAAGGGCGAGGAACAGGGTTTGGGCAGCGTATCAGTGGGGCTTGTATTTGCGGTCCCTCCAGACTATCTCTAGCCATTTGCAGTTGTTCCAAATTAAACTTAGCCTCAGATATAGCTCTAGCCAATTCTTCCTTCCTGATCTGTTCTTGTTCGGTGTAATACTTCGTAGAAAGGGGCGCGCTTAACTCGTATTGTAGAGGGGAGAGAGAAGGGACGTGGCTAATAATGGCGGGAGCATGAAAAGGGGGAAGAACAGCCTGGTTGGGTGGTGTGAGCACGGGGCAATGAGTCGAGGGGGACAGATTTAATTTTAAATCAAAGTTATTCTGCTGGGGAAATGGCGGAGAGACCGTCTGCTGAACCTCCTTATCTTTCCTTCCTGACCTAAAAAACCCCTGTCGTGCTACTCTCTCCCAAATCTTAAAAGCAGACCAGTCTATAGAATTAACAGGCTTTTCCCTAAACCTAGACATCTCAAACACCTCTAGCTGAGCCCGAATCTTAGCAAATTTAACACCAAGTGTCGGATGGGGATGTAAGAAATCGAAAATTATCTAGCACATAACGAAATCTGCCAACAAACGCTCGCAGAATAATGCTTCAGCGCACGATATCAAGCGGCAAGCTAGCAGTAGAATCCCTATTGAACACGACGCAGCCTAAAACCCCAAAACAGCAATGAAAGGAAACATTATAGTTAACTCACGGCGGGAAAGAATACAATTTCGAAAGAAACAGACACATTAAACCGCTAAGTAACTCACCCAGCAACTGGTCCTTTGTTGTCCCTCTGGCTCGGGCGGGATCACCGGGAGAGCGGAGTAGTAGTTGTTGTTTCCTTTGTCTCCCAGACAACCAGCTAGCCTACTGGAAATCTAGCAGTTACGATTTAACAGTGTACAAAATGTGAACAATACCTACCTGGATAATAGGTGCGCTTAACAAACAATACAAGGCAAGAGCCGAAGCTCAAAAATGCAATCAAAAATCCCACTGAGCCGGCGAAATAGCGCTAGACAAACACAAAGACAACACAACCCCGTTCGGGGACAAAAACAGACACTCCGGAGATTAGCTGGTAATCGCACTCACTGCGAACTTCAACCCATTTGGAAATTGCACTCACTGCGAACTTCACCCCTGTGGGAATCGCACTATCTGCGAACTTCAACCCTGTGGGAATCGCACTATCTGCGAACTTCAACAATTTGGAAATCGCACTCACTGCGAACTTCAACAGGTTCCCTTCTGTGCTAATTCTGGAACATCGAACTAAAGCAACCCAAAACGTTATCCTAGAAGTGCACTCTCACTTCTTAACTACAGCCGAGCCGACAAACAATCTAAACTGTAGTCTACATCAACTGTAAGGGAGCGAGTCCCAAAACCAAAATTACACCTCTTCTGAAGAGAACCCCGGTAGCCTAAACAAGGACGAAGTCAGAGAACAATGCAATATCACCAATCCTAAACTGCCACTGTTAAAAACAACGCCTTATCGCCACCACCTTCCCCGGGGAGTTTGCCTTCAACAATACGCCAGACCCACAACACAATCCGAAACGAAAACAAGGCAAATACCAAGCATAAAAGGATTCGTTTTTCAACGTACCGTGAGTTTAGCCGAGTGAAACCAACGAGGCGGACTTCTCCGAACCAATGCGAATAGGCGCAAAGAGAGAAGATTTTCCAGAGCTCGCTACTGCTCCGCACGTCTGGCTTCCTTCGTTGTCCACTCCAGGCGAACCTCACAGCAGCCGATCCCGTCCCGAGTCGCCAAATTGTAATGGAATTACTGATCTAGTAAAAAGGATTTACCAAGATTCGCTCAAAAGGCTAAGTCTGGTTTATTGTGAAAACATACGAGCGCAAGGACTTTCTGGACAACGCAACAAGAGTGGTTTATCCAGACAAGTCCCGGCCCTGGGTCTTGCTGCGCCTTATATGCAATCAAAACACAGGTACGGTGCTTCCAGGATGTGATTGGCTACTCCATTGTACGTCATATGAAATGGCAGGCGTGGCCAAGAGTACAGACATGTGACATGAGAAAAAGGCGGCAATTGGGGACAAAGGATGACAAAGGATGGTTATTCTGTTGTAGACAGAATCTAGGTGTGTGGACCTCCTGGAGGCTACCGTCTATGTGAAACGGTTGAGGGAGGTGGTGAATTACAAAAGGAGAGAGAGAACAAAAGGTTTAAGGTGTTTGGATGTAAATTCTATAACAGACGCTCGACCCACTCCTCCCTCCAGCCCTTTGCCACCTCAGCAGCCGTAGCCACGGGTAGCCGGCCTCGAGGGCGTGGTTAGTACTTGGATAGGAGACCGCCTGGGAATTCAATAATCGTCATCATCATTTAGATTTATATTACAAAGTGCTTCAAGCTTTTTGTCCCTTGCCCCTCCGACAGAGGGCACTGTCTCCCCAGCCATAGGGAAGAGAGAGAAGAGATACATGCAGAGCCACATCATAATTCTCCCAACTGTAGTTGCGCTTTGTGGTTGCGAGCTGGTGTTTGCTCTTTCACCGCTGAAATAATTTGATACCCTTTCAATCACGAGAGAACCTGCTTTGACAATGTAAACATATGTTTCCCATGCTAGTGAAGCCCTTTCACTTGACAAAAAAGAAAGAAAGCGAGAAAGTTAGAAAGAAAGAAAGTTAGAAAGAAAGAAAGAAATAAAGAAAAAAATACAAACACCAAAGTCCAAAAGGGAGAGCAGAGCCAGGCAAAGTATAAGAGGCTACGGTCATGGCCATACCACCCTGTACACGCCCGGAAGCTAAGCAGGGCTGGGCCTGGTTACTACTTGGATGGGAGACCGCCTGGGAATACCAAGTGCTGTAAGCTTTTTGACCCTTGCCTCTGTAATAGGGGGCACTGTTTCCCCAACCAAGGCGCAGAAGGAGCTGAGATAGACACACAGCCGCATCCTCATTAACAGCTGCCGTAGTTGCGCTTGGGGCTCACGAGCTGCTGTTTACGAGGCGCCCACGTTGTCCTATTTTCAGCACTGAAATACCATTAGACAGTTTTAATCAGGGGAGTGCGCGGACGCAGTCCCCCACTACCAGAAATTATGCAGTCGAGATTCACACATTTGGGGAATTCGCAAGGGTCAGCACAGCCGGAGTGCAATGGCTGAGCCTCGCCCTGGGTGAACTTCACTTCACTTTTTCACTTTTTAGGTTTTTTATTGTTCAATTGCAGATAAAGATACGATCACAGGCAGACACACAACAATCTTAATTCTTTAGTCAAATCACAAATTACGTAATTTAAAAACAGTTTACATTCATCAGTATATTGGGGGGAACCTTCCACAAATCTAACTTCATTTTATCGTCTTTAACAGTTTTATCCTTAATAATATAATCTCTAAAAATGGACATCAAATTTTTCATCACATCAGACATTGGGACGCTATGTTTCTTATAGACCCATACATTCCTGGATCTCCAGAGACAGTCCTTTACACAATTTATTATAACCCACCACTTAATTACATTCTCTGGAGATTTACCAAGTAAAAAACCATATACAATATCGTCAAAGGTTGAAGGGGCTCTATATAGGTTCTGCAACCAAGGGGCTACTAGTGCCCACACCCTCTTAGCATAGGGGCATGACCACAGTAAGTGGGCTACGGTCTCATCACTCCCACAAGTTGTTCTAGGACACATGGGGCTCCTGGTACAGCGTCTCCTCTTAAGGAAGGCTCTAGTGGGTAAACATTGGTGGGCGACCTGCCATGCTAGGTCTTTGTGTATATTGGTCAGGGTGTTGTTGTTTACGTTTGCCCAAACCAGTGTACACTTGTCCTCTGTCAGTGCGCCCACCGGAGCTAGTAATTGTAGCTGTGGGGACAACACTTTCTCTACCTGTACTCTTGCCATCCTCTGTGGTGGGATTACTGCAAGCCCCTGTGGTAACGTCTTCAATACCATGTTGTAGATTGGTGGGCAGCTCTCAGCATAAGGTATATTTAGGGCTGGTCTTTTCCCCCATGTAGTTAAAACATTGCGACCAACCCACAGTCTGGCAAAGTCGGTCCAGATTGGACCCTGTCCCTCACTAAGACAGGCTTTTAGGATTGGGGATACAAACATGGCTTTAAACTTTGTTTCAAATTCTGGAACTGCCCTTCCACCCTTTGCAATCGATTTGTGCATGATGTCTCTCCTCAACTTCTCCTGTTGGCACCCCCAGATGAAATGGAATATAACCTTTCTAAGAGACACCATGGCCTTCTGGGGGATTGGAAAGGTGGCTGCCAGATGTGATAGGGAGGCTAGGACTTCTGCCTTCACTACTAACACCTCCCCAGTAAGGGTGAGCTCCCTGTCCTGCTACTGAAGTAGTTTGCCTCTTACTTTAGGTAATTTGGCAGCCCAGTTGCAGGATTCCATGTTTTTACCAATCTGGACGCCCAGCACTTTAATGGTATCTCGTCTTTCCAACAGGCCCAGGTGGTCAATAGGCTCCTGCCAGTTGAGGTGCAGTGTCTCACACTTGTTCTTATTTACTCTAGTGCCAGAGGCCAGTGTGAAGTTGTCACACACTGTTAGGGTCTCTCTGACAGATGCATTGTCCGCTAACAGAAGGGTGAGGTCATCCATGTAAATGGAGAGTTTGGCTTGTCTCCCGCTACTCCCTGGTACCGATATCCCATTGATGTTCCTATGGTTTCTAAGGGCGCATGCCAGGGGTTCAATGGCAAGGACAAAAAGGGCTGCGGAAAGCAGGCAGCCTTGCCGCACGCCTGCTTGTATGTCTACAGGGTCTGTGGTCTCCCCATTTACCATTACTACACTGGTACAATCTGTGTATAGTAACTCAACCCATTTCCTAAAGGTTGAACCAAATTTGAGGTGGGCGAGGACAACTTTTAGATAGTTATGACTAACACTGTCAAAGGCCTTCTCCAAATCTAGGCCCAAAATACATAAAGGGTGATTACGATCCTGACAGTAGAGGTACGTGTCTCTTACAAGTGCTAGACTATCACACATAGACCATCCTGGGATGCTACAGGTTTGGTCTAAGTGGACAATGCTGCCAACTACTGGTTGGAGTCTGAAATACAGCGCTTTTGCAAGGATTTTAACATCTACTCCTAACAGTGTCAGTGGTCTCCAGTTCTTAAGGTCTTCTTTTGGGCCCTTCTTGTACAACAGGGATATTGAACCTTTTTTCAAAGATAAAGGTAATGTACCCCTGTCCAGACTCTCTTTAAAAACTTCTAATAACGGATCTTTTAACTGGTCCCAGAATGTAATATAAAATTCCTTGGGTAAACCATCTAAACCTGGAGTTGTATTATTTTCCATGCTCTGTAAGGCCTTTGTTAATTCTACTGTTGTCAAAACTTCCTCCAGCTTATCTCTAGTGCTATTATCGACTCATGTGGTCAATTGGGAAAGAAATGAACTCACTTCATCCTCAGAAATCTGTCTCTCTTGGTAGAGGTCTGAGTAATAGGACTTTACAACCTTTAAAATTTGTTGTGTGTCCTTCACCTCTTCCCCCTCTCGATCTAGCAGAGTTTGGATGCAATGTTTTGGCTTAGACAGTCTTCTGAAGAAGTAGCGGGTACATCTTTCATTCTTCTCCAGGTGTTGTATGCGACTTCTTGTGAGGAGGCCTTTACTCTTTTAATTTGTTAGTCTCATCATCTCTTTTTTTAAATTAGAGATGTCCTCTCTAACATCAAACCCTGAGAGGGCAAGGGAGTAACAGCGCTGAAGTCTACCCTGGTAGGACCGTTTCATTGCCGCAAGTCTTCTGCCCTCCAGCATGAAGAATGCTTTAGCTCTCTGCTTTGTTTCTTCCCACCAGTCCCCTAACGAATCATACATGCACTGCAAGGTTTTCCACTGTTCCAATTTTCCTTTAAATTTTGATACAGTAGTGACATTTTCCAATAAACTTATGTTTAATTTCCAGGAACCTGGGCGTTGGCGTACTGTATCTTTAATCTCAAAGCAGCAGGTGAGTTTTGCATGATCCGAGTATGGGACTGGTGTTACAGAGCTGGCTACTGGGGTCACTCCTGCAGAGGTGAGGAGCAAATCGATACGGGAAAGGGTTCTACCATTTGACCATGTGAAGCCTGGGGTTTGAGGGTTTGTAAAAAGGAAGGTGTCAGTTAGCCTACAGTCGTCAATCAAGTTGACCAATGCATGAGAACTAGCATCTAATCTGACATCAGCAGTAGATATCGACCTTCTGTCCTTTTTTTCGCAAATACAGTTAAAGTCTCCACCTATGATCACCTCCCACCCACAGAAAACCAGCGGTTGAATAGACTGTATGGTTTCTAGCCGATCTTGGAGTTCAGAGGGACAATAGATATTTATTACTGAGTTTTTTACCATTAACCTCAAGGTCAACACAGAGTAGGCGTCCATCAATAACTCTCTGGACTATTTTGGTAACAAAGGACTGTCCTCTCAGGAGTACTGCAACTCCAGATGATCTGTTCCTGTTGTCTCCTGACCAGACTGATTCACCATGGGGCCATCTTTTCTGATAACAAGACTAATTGTCCATATATGGGATGTTGCATTCCAGTAATAAAATGATATCACCATTGTCCCCATACAAATCATCAACCACAGACTGACATTTGATGGGGTCATTGAGGCCTCTGGTGTTAATGGTGATAATAGAAAAGGGGGCCATAGAGGATTTTTAATGGGATCGCATTCTAAGGGATTCAGGGGACTTGCCTCTTCTCTCTATCCTTATCTCTTTTCTTCTTCTTTGGCTCTTTCTGATGCCCGACTTCATCCCTCCTCCCCACCTTCATCTGGGTGGCAGTGGAGAAGACACTCAGGCTTTGAGCGTCCAGGAAGGAGCCGGACCTCGAGGTTAGAGCGGGCCATACCTGGGCGTCTTGTAAGAGTGACTCTTCAGATTAGTCCTGGAGCAGTCGCTTCTGCGATGGGGTTCGGCTCTCGGGGTCTTGGAGGAGTGGCTCTTCTGAAGAGTGGAAGAGGGGCTCTTCTGATTACAGGGACGAGAGCTGTGGTGCTCCCTTTTCCACCTCGGAGATGGTAGCGTGGCCTCCAGGGGACGCTCCTAGCCCTGCCATCAGGTTATCCAGGAAGTCTCTGCAGTCCTGGGCTGAGATGGCAGTGGAGTTCACCGGGGCTGTGTCCTGCGCTGCTTGCAGGTCGGCCTGGGTCTCCTGGCTGATAGCTGCCCATTCTGGACGGTTGGGGGGCAGCCTGGAGTCGTCCTCATCCCTGGAGTGCTCTGCACTCCAGTCCAGTCGGTCGCCTTCATCAGCGGGGTCCACAGCCTGTTCCTCTGTTGCCACCAGGGTTCCCTTTGCCCTCGCCTGCTCTGCCCTCTCCGCCGCCGGCGTTCCCTCTGCCGTGGCCGGGTTTCCGTCCGCCCTCACCGCCGTCTGCTCCACTGTCGCCCAGGTTCCCTCTGCCCTCGCCGCCGACGGGGTTCCCTCTGCCCTCACCGCTGCCTGCTCCACTGCCGCCGGGTGTCTGTCTGCCCTCGCCGCCGCCTGCTCCACTGCCACTGGGGGTTCCTCTGCCCTCGCCGCATCTCCCCCTGCCCTCGCCGCCGGGGTTCCCTCTGCCGTCGATGCCATCTGCTCCCCCACTGCTTTTGTTGGAGTTCCCTCTGCCATCACTGCCAGGGGACCGGTGCCGTCTGCCTGGGCGCTGGGTTGTCTGCCATCTGGGGCAGGGTGGTTCTCTGCTGCTGGTTGATCGGGTTGGGGGGGGGGCTTGCTGCCTTGTCCGGTTTGCGTATGACTGAGGGCAGTCTCTGAAAGAATGTGTATTTTCCCCGCAGAGATTGCACCTCATCGGCTGGTTGCAGTCCCTGGTGGCGTGGCTGGAGTTCCTGCAGTTCCTGCAGAAGGTGACGATGCAGTCAGCGGCCAGATGTCCTTCGGCTCCACACTTTCTGCATTCCTTTGGTTGGCCTTGGTAGAATACCTGCCCCCTGACCTGCCCCAGCTGGATCGTTGAGGGCACATGGCTCAGCTGCTCTCTACCATCAAACGCTTGCCTCCGGAGCTTCACATAAAAGCGCCGTGCTCCTGTACGGATGCCATCCTGGTCCCTCAGCTCCATTCCTCTGTTCACCACGCAGTATCTAGACAACCAGGTCTGAATGTCCTCAGTTGTGACTTTCTCAGAATACATGAGAACTGTGATATTTTTAGAGTCTCTTTCTGACAAGGGGGTCAGGACAATGTTTTACAGTCTGAGATTACTGGCTTTCTTCTGTGTAAATCGTTCAAGACATTGCTCAAAGTAGTAAAATGTTGAGAAGATTACCTCAAATACTTTTTTCCCTGGCAGGGCGAAGATATAATCCAGCTGGGCAGGTGTAAACTCCAGTTCAGCTTGTAAAATCCTTCTTGAGAACTGCAGCCGGTCCATCTCCAGGTTGCTCTGGAGCTCAAACCGGACAGCATTCCGCCTGTTGGTTTGGTTCGACGCTGAGGCCATGTTGCATTAGCAGTCCGCAGGACCCTGTGGCTGTGCCCCATACACCGCACGACTCCAGCCTACAGAGGATACGTCCCTGGGTGAACCTCCTTCATGATCAAGGTGTCTCCCCTGCCAGGTAAGTAGGAGTTGGAAACGGCACAAGTCCTCTCACGCCATTGGGAATGGTGTCCCAAACTCTCACGGCGGCTGGGGGAGGGGACAGGATCATACGGCCTCTCCCTCCCCCTGCCCACCACACCACCCCACTTCACCAAACGCTGAGAAACCCAGAAGCCCTGGCTCAGACAAGAATAAGCAAAAGATTGGGGCTTAGAGATTGAACATTGGGTTATGATATTTATGTTTTAATATATGTTTTGCGTTTGTGTTATATGCATCTCTGTATTTTGTAAATTCTGCACAATTCGATTAGTAAAAATTGTGAGGCAGAATTATTCAACTCAAAATTAACAGGGGCGCCATATTGAACATTGGGATAGAAACGCGCTCAACCAGGAAAAGGAGATCCACCGCGGGACGATATTTTGCTTTCAAACAGGACACGCAGGCTCTGCCGTCAGGCAAAGCCTCCCAAAAATATCTTAAACTCGTCTTCGTTCCTCTCCACGGAAGTCTTTAGTAAAAGGCGAAAGGCTTATTCGTGATGAAGAGAAACCAGTCTTTGACGCTCGACCCGCTCCTCCCTCCAGCCCTTTGCCACCTCAGCAGCCGTAGCCACGGGTAGCCGGCCTCGAGGGCGTGGTTAGTACTTGGATAGGAGACTGCCTGAGAATACAATAATCATCATCATCATCATCATCATCTTCATCCGCTTATCCAGGGTCGGGTCGCGGAGGCAGCAGCTTCAGCAGGGGGCCCCAGACCTCCCTTTCCCTAGCAGCATCAACCAGCTCTGCCTGGGGAATCTTTAGCCGCTCACAGGCCAGTGCGGAGATGTAGTCCCGCCACCTAGTCCTGGGTCTACCCCGCGTCCTCCTCCCAGCCGGACACGCCTGGAACACCTCCCTAGGGAGGCGCCCAGGAGGCATCCTCACTAGATGCCCGAACCACCTCAACTGGCTCCTTTCGACGCAAAGGAGCAGCGGCTCTACTCCGAGTCTCTCCCGGATGACTGAACTTCTCACCCGATCTCTCAGGGAGACCCCAGCCACCCTCCGGAGAAAACTCATTTCGGCCGCTTGTATCCGTGATCTCGTTCTTTCGGTCATGACCCATCCTTCATGACCATAGGTGAGGGTGGGGACGAAGATAGACCGGTAGATCGAGAGCTTTGCCTTTTGGCTCAGCTCTCTTTTCGTCACAACAGTGCGGTAAAGCGACTGCAGAACCGCACCAGCTGCTCAGATTCTGCGGCCAAACTCCCTCTCCATGGTTCCCTCACTCGTGAACAAGACCCCCTGCCCCCCGCCTTCACCGCCACCTAGTTGGCAGCGCACCCGACCCCGACAATTCCTCCCGCGGGTGGTGGGTCCACGGGACGATGGAGGAGGAGATGGTGCTTCCATGTTGCTTATTGGGCTCTGTGGTAAGCCCGGCCACCAGGCGCTCGCATGCGGGCCCTCCGTCTGGGCCTGGCTCCAGATGAGGGCCCCGGGCTTCCTCCGGGCCGGGTCTCTCTTCCTTTTTGGTGTTCTGTCATCAGGGTTTTTTCCTGTAACCCCAGGTAGGGGGGCTAGGGGGTACTACCACTTGCCCAAGGTGGACCCCCAGACTAGTGGAGGGAAGGAGGCGTCTTACTTCTCCATTCTAGTTTTGCAACTAGCCACTGCCACAATAATCGTCATCATCATTTAGATTTATATTACAAAGTGCTTCAAGCTTTTTGTCCCTTGCCCCTCCGACAGAGGGCACTGTCTCCCCAGCCATAGGGAAGAGAGAGAAGAGATACATGCAGAGCAACATCATAATTCTCCCAACTGTAGTTGCGCTTTGTGGTTGCGAGCTGGGGCCTCATTAATCATTGAGGTGCGCCTTTTTTTACACGGTCTTTTCCACGATTTCAGGCGTACGCCATTTTCCCCCCCCACAGCGCGATCTATCAAGCCGAAAGGGCAAAAATTTAGTCGCCTTTCTACGCGCTTTTGTAGGACACCTCTCAAGTAGCCGTACCGATTTACACGGTTTTCTACACCCTTTTTGAACACAGGGGGAACTGGCGACGCAGGTGGTGCGTCGGTGAATTACAATGTTTGATGGAGAGAATAAGAGCGACAGTTCATGAAAGCACAATCATGTAGGCTAATAGCCCAATTCAGCACCAACATAAATCGCAATGCAAGATTAGACGTGTCCTCTAACCGGCTCATTAATGGTCCGATATGGATTTGTTCCCCAAACTGAACCTATGCGCTGTCCCAAACCTTTCCGCGCTATATGTCACACACCTAATGCAGGCACTCCATCAAACGGCAATAATTGACCAATTAAATTGTCATTAATATGTGATCATGTGGACCTGTTTGCTGTTTGGTAAGCATATAAATGACAGTCCTCCTGTGCGTAATGCGAGCCTAAATGAATCCGGCGCTACTCGGCCTACTGGCCGAGATAGAACTCTAAAGAGGTGACGGCGATGGCGACTGCACCCACATAAGGGCACCATCAGTGAATGAATACGTCTATGTGAATCGCAAAAATGTGCACACTATAAGTACCCAAATCATATGTGACGCCGACATGCTCATCACAAGTGTAGTGGCACGGTGGCCTGGCTCCACGCATGACTCATTCATCCTGGCGCACAGCAGGGTAGGGGCTAGACTGGAGGCAGGCGCTGTGCGTGACGGCTGGCTTGTTGGTGTGTGCATAGCGAAGATACATATTCTTTGTCTTTTTTACTTCTTAGCATTTATCATCCATACAACGACAATACAATAAAACATAAAAACTTACAATAACAGCTTATGGGTACTTCCATCCATGCAGCTTTTTTTTCTTACTCAAAGATGACAATTTTAATATTAGTGGTATCATCACACTTCCTTCTATAATCCATCCATTTTTCCCATCTCCCTTCAAACTTTCCTTCCTGCATCCTCAATGCATAAATAAATCTCATAAATCTCCTCCACAACACCCACCACTGCTCCTTGGTTGGGCGTTCCACCTTATACCAAGCCCTCATTATTGTCTTTTTACTAGCAACCAATAGTACTTTCACTAGGTATCTGTCCCCTCCTTGTACATCATTCTGTTATGTTTGCCAAGATGTATATTCAAAGCTGATAAGAATGAGAACCAGTCAAGACCCCACCACAAAATGAGGACCCAAGCCCTCAGCCCCCTCCCCGTCATGAGGTTTACCAGCGGGGCCAAAGGGCCCGCACTGAGGTCATGCGCCAGCTATGAAGACACAAACAAGTAAGGTTCACATTTCTACCATTTTATTGTCTGTTGGTGGGTGACTGTGTGAGTGCGTTTGTGAGTGAATGTGTGAGGTCCGTGAGTGTGGTAGTGAGTGACTGTGTGAGGTCCTTGAGTGTGGTAGTGAGTGACTGTGTGAGGTCCGTGAGTGTGGTAGTGAGTGACAGTGTGAGGTCCGTGACAGCATGTGTGAGGGAATGAAGTGCAGTGAGGATGTCCTGTTGGCTCTGGTGGTGTAGTGTGGTGACCTCCACCAACTGCTGCACAACTGCCCCACAACTGCCCCAATCCCTTCTGCCATGTCCCTCTGGGCCTCTAGGGTCATGAGCCTCCAGCACAGCGTCTGAGAGGAAGCCCAGCCCTCAGGGACCCTTGAGGCAGGGACGCTGGCAGCCGGAGGTTGAGGCGTGGGCGGTGGAGACGGAGGCGCTGGAGATGGCACTGGAGGTGGAGGCCGGTGCGCTGGAGGTGGAGGCACTGGAGGTCGTGGCGCTGGATGTAGAGGCTGCAACCGGCGGGGGCACGACCGTCAGGTCAAGGACCACTGCAGACTCCCCCTCCTCTGAGTCCCACCCCACGTCAGAGTCTGGAGAAACAATTTCAGTCATTTTCTTTGAGTTTGTCTGTTAACTTGATTGTGTAGCCATATTCAATTGATATGTTTTTCTGTTGGCAGCCAAATAAATGCTTAAGTGTGATTTACCGGGTGATTTAGATGAGTCTTAATTTCCCAGAGGGGAAAATGTTTAATGTGGTCTAACATTATGAAGTGGTCATCTGTGTTATCGTTCCCTGTTTTTGGTCCTAGATCAATCATAGCCTACCACAGAATGTGTGGAATGTTTGCTTTCCTCACAGCCACATAATACAGAATGTCCATGTAGCCTACGCCACATACAGGATGCACGAAACGTACAGTAGGCTACCTAAACTGTAGGAGCAATCAGACAAATGTAGGTTCGTACAAATAGCTTACCTTCCGAAGATGATTTTCTTTCCTCGCGTGGACCTCACCAACAAGCACATGCACCTCCGAAAAGTTTCTCTTCTTTCCGCGTTTTTCCATTCACGTATTTGTCTTTCCTATGCTCCACGCTATATTATGTCGGTTCCTTCCGGGGTATCCACGTTGTGCGCTGTCATAGTTTTGACCATATATGGTTGGATTTGGGCGTGGCGAGGGCGGAACACGGGGCGCGTGCGCTCTCTTCTACGACACCGTCGGATTTTTCGTGGAGGAATTGGAGCAGCAGCGTGTACGACAATTTTGATAGATCCGAAAAGCGTGTAAATATTCTCGTCGTACGCGACATTTCGCATTTTCTGCGTTTTCGTTGTACGCCCTCTTTTACACCTGAATTTACACGCTCTTTGATAAATGAGGCCCCTGGTATTTGCTCTTTCACTGCTGAAATAATTTGATACCCTTTCAATCACGAGAGAACCTGCTTTGACAATGTAAACATATGTTTCCCATGCTAGTGAAGCCCTTTCACTTGACAAAAAAGAAAGAAAGAGAGAAAGTTAGAAAGAAAGAAAGAAAGAAAGAAAGAAAGAAAGAAAGAAAGAAAGAAAGAAAGAAAGAAAGAAAGAAAGAAAGGAAAAAATAAATAATACAAACACCAAAGTCCAAAAAGGAGAGCAGAGCCAGGCAAAGTATAAGAGGCTTACCTCTTTCTTGCTCCTCCGCTTACGGCCATACCACCCCGATCTCGGAAGCTAAGCAGAGTCGGGCCTGGTTAGTTCTTGGATGGGAGACCGCCTGGGAATACCAGGTGCTGTAAGCTTTTTGGCCCTTGCCTCTGTAATAGGGGGCACTGTTTCCCCAACCAAGGCGCAGAAGGAGCTGAGATAGACACACAGCCGGATCCTCATTAACAGCTGCCGTAGTTGCGCTTGGGGCTCACGAGCTGCTGTTTACGAGGCGCCCACTTTGTCCTATTTTCAGCACTGAAATACCATTAGACAGTTTTAATCAGGGGAGAGCGCGGACGCAGTCCCCCACTACCAGAAATTATGCAGTCGAGATTCCCACATTTGGGGAATTCGCAAGGGTCAGCACAGCCGGAGTGCAATGGCTGAGCCTCGCCTTGGGTGAACCTCCTTCATGATCAAGGTATCTCCCCTGCCAGGTAAGTATGAGTAGGAACCGGCACAAGTCCTCTCACGCCATTGGGAATGGTGTCCCAAACTCTCACGGCGGCTGGGGGAGGAGACAGGATCATACGGCCTCTCCCGCCCACCACACCACCCCACTTCACAAAACGCTGAGAAACCCAGAAGCCCTGGCTCAGACAAGAATAAGCAAAAGATTGGGGCTTAGAGATTGAACATTGGGTTATGATATTTATGTTTTAATATATGTTTTTCGTTTGTGTTTTATGCATCTCTGTATTTTGTAAATTCTGCACAATTCAATTAGTAAAAATTGTGAGGCAGAATTATTCAACTCAAAATTAACAGGGGCGCCATATTGGACATTGGGATGGAAACGCGCACAACCAGGAAAAGGAGATCCAACGCGGGACGATATTTTGCTTTCAAACAGGACACGCAGGCTCTGCCGTCAGGCAAAGCCTCCCAAAAATATCTTAAACTTGTGAATGAATTTCAAGTCCCAACAAAGTGTTCTGTTTTCCCCCTAATCTATTTCTCTAAACTTTGTAGTTCGTTCTCATTGATCAGTCTGTTAGAACTACAAATCCCTCCCTGTGTGACATCACTTCCCTGTCTTCCCCCTGAAACTGTCACTTCCTCTTTCACTGTATAAACCAACGACCCCTCCTCACGTTCTTCACTCTTGCCTGGAATCACTTCCGGTGCGAGGGTCCGACTCTGCAGAATCGTAACATAGAATAAACTATTGTACTTTGTTTAAAACCAGCTTGATCGACCACTCAGCGTGTTCTTTGACAATCTAACTAAGATAAGGATAAAATAACTTTCACAATATGGCGACGAAAATGCTCTAATGGGAACGACTGCTGGACTTCGGTTTGTTTTGGGCTGAATTCACGGACGCGTGACGTGCTTTTCTCAAAGGACGGGGGAGTTCAATCTCGGGGACACATCTAGCTGGTGCGGTTTTCCCCCGAGACCCGAATCAACCTGGAACTTGCTGAGAGTCTGGTACGTTGTTTGAACCTAGTTAAGAGTGGTCCCTTTGTTTGTTCAGCTGTGTGATAAACTTAGACAATAGTGTTTATTTGAGCCGGTGTCGCGCACACGTGTCCTGGGTAGAAAGTCGGTTTTTGAACCGCATGTTCGCTTAAAGACCTATATACAAGCTCTCTCGCGCCGCGGCAAACCCCCACTTGGTTTTGTAAGTGTGCATTTTTAGAACGGGTGTGTTAGTACTACGCAACGTTTCACTTTCGGAAAGCCTGCTCTTTTGATTATTTTGGGATCCGCGTTGTGGGGGGTTGCCGCGGCGCGAGAGAGCTTGTTATCTTGGGCTCATTATTTCTTTTTATTTCTGTATCTCGTGTTGTGAAGGAGCACGACACGAAGAAGGCTGTTTCACTTCGAAAGGTTATTTGGAATCCCCGGGGGGGTTAGCTAGGTAGTCGTACCTACGACGTAATCCTTAATTTGTTTCGTTTTGTTTGTATACTTGGATGTCTGTTTGTGCTGCGTTTTTGTGTTTCATGTGAAGCTTAGGCTTCTTAAGATATTGGTCCATTGTATGTTTGAGTCTACGCCAAGGTAGATCTGTTTTTGTTTTGGGATTTGAGGTCCTGTTTTACTGTTAAACCCATGGTTATGTTGGGTGTTTTGGTTTTATGCAGGGTTTTGGTTTGTGTACATTTGTGATTGATTTTCATGCTAGCTGCATTCTAGCTAGGCTACTGTTCTTGTTCTACTCCAAACTAGCTACAAACTAGCTGTCTTCTCTGTTCTATTGTTTCAATGCTAGCTTTCAATGTGCTAGCTGCCTCATCCACATGTTGATTTACCCACGTGTTAGTTAGTTCTACCCTCTGTGCACACGTGGTTAACTTCCTGTTTTGCTGCTTGTGTGAAAAAAGAAAAAAAAAGAGAGACTTCCTGTTCCCTCTTCTTCTTGAGGGTCAACCAATTTGGCTTCTGAAGTCTGCCATTTTGGGGAAAAAAAATATATAACAGGATAAAAAAACAAAACAAGTATCTCTCAGCACAGCAGTAATTTGGTTGACTGAACGTGTTTAGTTTTTTTTCAGTAACTTTTTAATTACATTGTTTGTTCTCATATTTTCTTTTAAAATGGGAGTTACTTTTAGTACACGAAAGCATGTGTGTGAGAATAGTGAAGGGACAGATAGGCCCCCTTCCTGTTCTGACCTCCTATCCAAACAAGAGTTTTGTTGTTTCAGGCCATGTCCCTTGTTAAGCAGATGTAAACGGTTTCAACCAACCCCTAATACTGGCCCTATACAGGAGGCCCCCCTCCTTGTTATGACACCTATCCAAACAAGAGTTTTGTTGTTACAGGCCACGTCCGTTCCTGTCCAAACGTCCCTTCCTGCTGTTCAACCAACTGTCATCTCTACGCCTGGTACATCTCAGATAACACCCTTACCGTTAACTGGTACTATTTTTGGAACCCCCTTACCCCAAACAAGGATGTCTGAAATAACGGCCCCCCTAGGTTATTACTCTTCGGACACACCTCCCTCTGGTTCCTCTTCCATTGACCATATGGTTGCTTCTCCTATTTCATACCCTCCTGCTGTGTCTCACGCTCAAATTGGTCTCTCTGTGACCCCATGTCACCATTTTGACACTTCAGTGTCTCTGCCCCATCCCTTTGTTTCTGCTTCTTACTCACAAGTTGACCGTCCAGGTTCTGCTGATTCTGTTGAACATCTGGTTAATGAGTTTGGTAAACTATGCTTGCCAATAATCCGTCTGCTAAGTGAACAATGTGAAGCTGAGATAAGAAGGGACTCTGTGAGACGAGCTGCACAGTGTAGGTATTTCAACAATATCGCTCGCACTAAGCAACTACCGATGGGGGTACAGAAAAAACAAGATGGAGGCTATAGAGATAATCAGAGATATTCACAACAAAACAGCAGGGTTTACAAATCTGATCAGCGCTGTTATTTTTGCAACCGCAAAGGGCATTACCGGAGGGAATGTAGACAATACGCTAAATTTCAAAAGTCTTCTGTTAATACTCCACAGGGTGGTGGATTCTGACTAGATAAGATAGATATTTCAGTAGGGAAAGTCTAGGGAGAGTGAGAGTGTACGTGACATGGGGGGGGGGGGGGGGGGGAGGGAAATGGTAAGAGAAAAAAGAAAATATTCATATTTGCCAATATCTTAGTCTTATACATATTGTCTGACAACCAAATTTTGAGAATTTTGTTTTGTTTAAGATTTCATGTTTTACTGATTTCAGATGCACATTCATTGGTTTTGAGTTTTACAGAGAATTGACGTTCCTGGACTACCGGATAAATGCCAAACCGGTTGGAACCGCAAGTATTTTAATAATTTGAAATGACTGCCACTTAAAGTTGTGTTAGATGATGCTAACTTCAAACTCAATTCACTGTATTGTCATGTTAACTTAATATGCTCAGATCTGTTTTGCAAACTAGTTTTCGGAGGTGTGACTCCAACGGGATTGATATCATCCAGCCCTTAGAGGGTTTAACTAATTGGACATATTCTTGAAAAAAAAAAAAGAAAAGACAGTGGCTGCTGCTTTAATAAGAATGAACTGTTGACCGTGCATTTCAAAGATGCACTGTTCTTAACTCTGCTTCCTCCTCCAGAAGGCGGAGAGACATGACTCAACATAGTGAACGAGATCAATTAAGCCACGCTCAAACCTCTCAGATATTCTCCTCTCACTCTGATTTTGAATGTGGATGAATGCTCATTTCATAGTTAGCATAACCTATACTGCATCTTCCATGCTTTCATTATGTTTTCAAATTAGCACACTGACCAGATCATGTTTCAAAAAAGAGGGGGAGTAAAGGATGTTATCAAGTTAACTGGTTGTTGCTAATGAAACAGACTAGTAGTAGTAGTGAAGAAGGTAATGAAGAAGTTGGATTGAAGGTAGTGAGGAAGTTGAATTGAAGGTAGTGAGGAAGTTGAATTGAAGGTAGTGAGGAGGTTGAATTGAAGGAAATTAGAAAGTAGTTGAAAGAACAAGATGCAGAGCTGAAGAAGAAACTTAATGTGTAATATTTTAAGATGGTGGCAAAGGCCAAGCTCCTATTGAAACCTCTGATCCTGTGTCCAGTATGGCTGCTAACTCCGCTGCTAAAAGCTGCGGTGCTGTCCTGTTTTGTCTATGCTGTCTCTCATCTGTGGATTCACAGGTCTCTGCCGACCTGAGAGAGCCGACCTGCATCATTTCCAAACAGGCCAATGGGTTGTGAGCAGAGACCTGAAACCAGAGTGCCCGTTGGCTGGGCCCGTACCAGTTCCTGCTGCTAACCCAGACGTAGCAGAGAGGAATTTGTGGGTACACGCCAGCCACTGCAGGCTGGTTCCAAACCAGGACGAGGCACCCGGCCCGAGAATTCAACAACCAAGATGCAATATCCTGTGTCACCACCAGGGCGAAAGCTCACTCTCTGGTCTTCTCAGATGAGAAATCAGACAAAGAATAACGCACTACTTTTCCTCATTGCTGTCAGGATGACAACTCTGACCACCACTCCAGCAAAACACAATCATGGGCCACCACACTGTGGCTTCCTCTGAGGAGGAGCTATTGAAAGAAGTGACCTTGCCTGTCACCTCCTTCCCAGGATCGTTATGGCAACATGGACAAGCGTTTGTCCTATTTGAATGTTGCACTCCACTTGACTGTTGGGTCTATACGGTAGACGAAGAAAGCAACAGAGATTTCAAGGTTATACTGTTGAAACTGTGACTGGAGTTTAGTTTAGAGTGGGTATAGAAGTATTGAAAATTCATAATTATAAAGTTGATCTTTGTAGAGCTGTTCCAGACTATTCTCAGGGGACTGTGTTTAACTGTGTTTAACTGCTATGCACCTAACTACATCAACCAAGTATTAAAATGAAGCCTAACAGAATTGCATCCACAGGGCTGAACTTGAAAAGCGAGTTAAACAATTTGAAGTGACCTCTTCAATATATCACAGCATGTATTAATATTTTCAGATACAACACATAGATTAGGACAAATTAATGTTTTAAGCAGATTTATGAGATGTGAAATTAAGGTTCAGAGAGCCATTCCAAATGGCGTATTTTTGAGCTATAGGGAAATAGCGTATTCAACTTTAAAGGGCAACAGTGTCATATGAATGTTATCTTGCTCATGTAATGTCCAGGATTAAGAAGATTGATCACACTCAAATGCAGGGAATTCATCAGCAATCAAACTAGACACCATAGAGCTGTCTCGAATTTTCTATTTTGTTTCAGTATATTATTTCTCTCATGAACGCATGACACATGATCGCACAATACCAAGTCATTTCAGCCTTAGCTACAGAAGTAAATTACATGGAAAATATTGTGCTACAAAATAGACTTCCCTTAGAGATAATACTGGCTATATCTGCTGTTCGGTTACTTCAGATCCAAATGCTACATTGAGTTCCATGAAGCAAACGATAAAGGTATTCAGATTTTAGATAATGTTCCTAAATGGAATGCTTTTGCAAGTCCTGGATATTCTCAAATATGGGTGTTTTCAGTTGTATGTATGTTCTTCATCGTTATTATTTTTTTAATATTCTTAAGTGTATGTTTAAATGCTGTTCCAGATATGCCTATGCTGCCTAAATAATGATAGAAAAAGTTAAATTTACTATTAATTCAATTCAAGATCTTAATGATGTCTGTGCCATTGACATTGACTATTTGGAATATTTTGATACATAATCTGTTGGTTCTAATTTGAATTTAAGGGTTTTCCTCTAAAACAAAGAGGTTTTTTCCAACTCAGTCATGAATATATGATGTCTTAGATTAATAATCATGTTTTCTTTTTACCTTGCTTATGCCAAATTAAGGTGAGGAGTTTTGGTACGTGATTGCATATGAGAAGAAAATGATCTTGGTGTGTTAAATAACTTTGAGTTTGTTACATTACATTACATTACATTACATTACAGTCATTTAGCAGACGCTTTTATCCAAAGCGACTAACAATAATTGCATTTAACGTAGGAAGAGCCAATGTACTACTACTTGCCAGAACTCACAAGTGCATTTTCTTTCTAAAACAAACAAGTGACTAAGAGCATAATCTAGTGCTGAAGGCAAAGTGCAAGAATCACAATCTAAAGTACAGTGCAATATAATATAATAAGTGCTTAGGTGGGAAGATTGTTGTAGTACTTCTTGAAGAGATGAGTTTTGAGCCTGCGACGAAAGATGGGCAGCGACTCTGCTGTCCTGACATCAGTGGGCAGCTCATTCCACCACTGCGGGGCCAGGACAGAGAAGAGCCGTGACCGTGTCGATCGACCGCAGGAGCCAAAGATTGTTAAATCTTTATTATGCTCCACCTAGTGGAGAAATAGATTGCTTCCTTTCCATATGTGTAGAATAGGGTTTTTGCCAAAGATGTTGGATTATTTTTATGATAGGCCTATTTTATAATTTGATTCCACATTGTTGATTCTTTCATTTCTATTATAGTTGTGGATATTTAATCCACAAAGTGGGGAATTGTGAATGAATTTCAAGTCTCAACAAAGTGTTCTGTTTTCCCCCTAATCTATTTCTCTAAACTTTGTAGTCCGTTCTCATTGATCAGTCTGTTAGAACTACAAATCCCTCCCTGTGTGACATCACTTCCCTGTCTTCCCCCTGAAACTGTCACTTCCTCTTTCACTGTATAAACCAACGACCCCTCCTCACGTTCTTCACTCTTGCCTGGAATCACTTCCGGTGCGAGGGTCCGACTCTGCAGAATCGTAACATAGAATAAACTATTGTACTTTGTTTAAAACCAGCTTGATCGACCACTCAGCGTGTTCTTTGACAATCTAACTAAGATAAGGATAAAATAACTTTCACAAACTCGTCATCGTTCCTCTCCACGGAAGTCTTTAGTAAAAGGCGAAAGGCTTATTCGTGATGAAGAGAAACCAGAGTCTTGGACGCTCGACCCGCTCCTCCCTCCAGCCCTTTGCCACCTCAGCAGCCGTAGCCACGGGTAGCCGGCCTCGAGGGCGTGGTTAGTACTTGGATAGGAGACTGCCTAGGAATACAATAATCGTCATCATCATTTAGATTTATATTACAAAGTGCTTCAAGCTTTTTGTCCCTTGCCCCTCCGACAGAGGGCACTGTCTCCCCAGCCATAGGGAAGAGAGAGAAGAGATACATGCAGAGCCACATCATAATTCTCCCAACTGTAGTTGCGCTTTGTGGTTGCGAGCTGGTGTTTGCTCTTTCACTGCTGAAATAATTTGATACCCTTTCAATCACGAGAGAACCTGCTTTGACAATGTAAACATATGTTTCCCATGCTAGTGAAGCCCTTTCACTTGACCAAAAAGAAAGAAAGAGAGAAAGTTAGAAAGAAAGAAAGAAAGAAAGAAAGAAAGAAAGAAAGAAAGAAAGACAGACAGACAGACAGAAAGAAAGAAAGAAAGAAAGAAAGAAAGAAAGAAAATACAAACACCAAAGTCCAAAAGGGAGAGCAGAGCCAGGCAAAGTATAAGAGGCTTACCTCTTTCTTGCTCCTCCGCTTACGGCCATACCACCTTGAACTGGTCCGATCTCGGAAGCTAAGCAGGGTCGGGCCTGGTTAGTACTTGGATGGGAGACCGCCTGGGAATACCAGTTGCTGTAAGCTTTTTGGCCCTTGCCTCTGCAATAGGGGGCACTGTTTCCCCAACCAAGGCGCAGAAGGAGCTGAGATAGACACACAGCCGCATCCTCATTAACAGCTGCCGTAGTTGCGCTTGGGGCTCACGAGCTGCTGTTTACGAGGCGCCCACTTTGTCCTATTTTCAGCACTGAAATACCATTAGACAGTTTTAATCAGGGGAGAGCGCGGACGCAGTCCCCCACTACCAGAAATTATGCAGTCGAGATTCCCACATTTGTGGAATTCGCAGACGTCGAGTCTACGGTAGTGCAAAAGTCTACGGTCACTGTAGACAATTACGCCTTCTGATTGGTCTAGCCGACCGTAGACTCCCAATCAGATCTCAGTTTTGACCCTAGACTACCAATCGGATCGCAGTTTGACCGTAGACTACCAATCAGAAGTCAGATATGCAAATCAGAGTTCGTGCGGGAGATTGAGCTAGAGACAGGTGTGTTATTTTTTGGAAAGAACAAAAACGTAGAATACACTGCTATTTACATTATATTGCTGTTATGCTCTTGTTGTTTGTCTTTTCGTCTAATTCCTTCCATTACATCCATCTTCTTCGAACGAAAAGAAGTTCTGTTAACAGGTAACGTTCCCGCTAGTTAGCCATCGTCTCTCTCGGTAACGTTAGCCAGATCGAGATCGGAGTTGCTTTAAATTACCTAGCTATATATGTTATTAATCTCTGATTTACCACAGTGAAAATGTTTGTGGTGGTGGCAATATAGAATATTGTGCTTGTATTACTTAATTCAAGCCTCAGCTGGCTACAACTGAAGACCCTGTTATAGTATAGACCCTTTTCACAGCAGCCATGATGACTAAACACAGTTGTAATTGATCAAATTAATTATAATCCCCATTCTATTTAGTGTGTAGCAGCCATTCCAGTAAGCCAGCACACACAATACAGTATTAGGGCATAATTAATGTTAGTAATTACACTGTTTACCTGCTATGACCTGCTACATGTCTGCTGTGAAAAGGGTCAATTGATTATACATGATAGGTCACCCAGTTGTTGTTTGATAGATCTTTAATTTCTGCCATAAAAACATTTAACAATTCAACAAAGATTAAGGAAGCAGTCTCAGAATACCAGGTCATAACCAGAAATCATGTCAGTTTAGTTCAAAGATGGCAACGCCAATGATCCGGGTGGTGAACCCAAATGCCCCTGAGAGCCGCCAACAGGCCATATTGGCGCAGACCAGGGAGTCCCGCCTCTACAGGGAGAAGAAGAAGACCTTCCCAGCACCCCCCCAGCAGCTGCTGATCCAGTCCACAGCCCTTTCCCAGGCTGAGCGACTCCTACATGCTGATGGCATCCCAGCACCGTCGCGCCAGCAGTGCCTGGGGAAGTTGGTGGTTCCATTTGGACAGTACCTGAATGCTTCATTCCACTGGCTTGTCGAGAATGATGTGGGCTACATGAAGTAGTAAGTACATATACAGTATTTGATTCAGAGTTGTATGATTTCAAGCTTTACTGTCATTCCAGTGAGATGCTGACAGAAAATTACTTCTAGATATGTTTATACAAGCCTATGCATGGTTGATTTCATCTATCAACACATTCTGATAACAGGTAGCAGAGTAATAACAGCAATAATAACATAATTAATGTTGTAATGCATTGTACTATAATTGCAGTGTTATTGACAAGCACATTGCAGAGGAGGCAATCCCAGGTAGAAAGGGGGACATTAACCTCAAGTGGATCAAGGACTTTCTGGCAGAGTATGCAGAGAGCTTTCCACAGGTGGCCATTAACCTAGAGGCCAACATCGATAGGTCCATCTACGGCCAGAAAGGGTTCGAGAACATCCTGGAGATGTGGGAGCTTTACCGGCAGTACACCGCCCTGAAAGCTAGGCCAGATGACTTTAGCAGTGAGAGGAAGGCAGTCATCTCACAGGCCTATAGCTCCATACAGAGGTGGTAACATACCCCTCCGACCCACATCTCAACAGCACAGATGAAGAGGTTTAGGAAGTACATTTATGATAAGAAGGACCAAGTAAGTTGTCTGAGCACACAGAACAGAATTGCAGAGTGACATGATTATTAATGTGCTATTATGTCAGATACTGTAGGCTAGATATCTAGAATGTATTGTAAGTCCAGACGTTTACAATGTTTTTGCTGTCTAGGAATTACACGGCTCCCAGTCCCAGCCGACTACCAGGCCCCAGCCGACTGCTGCACCGACTGCCAGGCCCCAGCTGACCACCGCTGCACCGACTGCCAGGCCCCAGCTGACCACCGCTGCATCGACTGCCAGGCCCCAGCTGACCACCGCTGCACCGACTGCCAGGCCCCAGCTGACCACCGCTGCACCGACTGCCAGGCCCCAGCTGACCACCGCTGCACCGCGGCCATCTTTGAGTGACTCCCCTGTAAGTAATATTCACCAACCATTATTTTAATGAGAAGATATAAAAAACTAATAAATAATATAATCCAAAATAATGAAGTAATCCACTGAATGAGATGATATTTACAACTACATAAACTTTGCATACTTACAAAAAATGTGGACATGTTTCAGGTTGAGCTAGAGGGTTGGGTGCGGCTCTGGGAAAATCCAGGTGGGATCGCGCTGGCGGACATCTCGTGGGTGAAGGAAGACGCCGAAAGAGGGCTGTTTACCCCTGTTCAAACCTACCAGGACCACACTGGAGTGTTGAAGAGGCGCCGGGTGTTGAAGTCGGACAGGATGTGGTTCTACCCTCCAGAAGCTCCAGCCTACATTGCGGGTGCTCTGCCATCTCCACATCTTTTTTTTAGGAGTCGCATCTTCATGTGGCGGCCTCTTGGGGTGTGGAGGTGCTCACTGAAGTGTCCTCTTGGTGATGGATGTGCGGGCAAAGGACAGAACTTCCTCTACAAGTCCGGCTACTACCAGAGGGTATAACTTATTCCTACATTATTTTATTAGTGAATAACATGTCACACAATAACACACTAATAATAATAATAATAACAATCCACTGCTAGCTGTTGTAACTATTCAAACAAAATGTGTTTTGATATTGCAGGTACGTCATGTCTGTTACATATCCAGCTGGTACACCATGATGACAGAGGTGTTGTGCTGTGGACCATGTCTGAAAGCAGCAAGGAGGGGTGAACGTGGTGGCAAGATGGGTCGTTGGCTGGGGTGGGATCCTGCTATCCTGGCTCAACTCAGTGGGGCTCACCAAGCCATGTTTCCTGCTGTCCTGACCAACAGGTAAGTATTCAGAACATCTGTGTACACTGTAGTAGAAGTTTCGAAAAATGAAGTATTTGCCCAGGTTCGCTCAAAAAGGTTCAGTCAGATTTATTAAGAAAACAATACGATTGCAAAAGGACCTCAAGATAAAACACAGAGTGGTTCATCAGAACAGAAGTGAGCTTAAGCTCGCCTAGTACCGCCTTATATGTGCTCAAACAAGGATGTGATGCAGCCGACATTTGGTTGGCTGACTCGTCTATACGTCATAGTAAGGTGACGGATATCAAACAGTGGTCGAGGGATGAAAAGAAAAGCGCGGTACACTTTGAATATAGACAAAGGAACAAAAGGCCTGAGCCAGGACGGGAAGGACGAAGGTGTGGGCCTTTCCTGTCCTGGTGAGACAGGGGTCTGTCTTAAAAGAGAAATGAGGAAGACAGAGGTAGAGGAGGTGTTTGGAATTACAAAAGAGAGAGAGGAACAAAGGTTTAAGGTGTTTACAATAGCAAAAGGCAGGGGACTGGATCAATAGGTTTTAAAGAAAAGAAAGCTATCTGAATAGTCTTGAGACTAGTTGTAAAATTCCACGACAATCTCCCTCATCTGTGGCTGAAACAGCCACATAAAATATATATATCAAATATAAAATAAGCATAACCAAAAAATCAATTACAAACACAAATTGTAAAAACTCTATGCTATACATGTGGAAAGGAAGTAATCTCTCCACTAGGTGGAGCAAGAATAAAAATAATTTTATTGTGAAATATTTAACAAAAATAGATTATTTTCTTTCCAAAACTCCCTTGTTTCAGAAATTTGACAGGAAACAAGGTAAAAAAGATGGCATGACTGCTAATCTAAAAGGGACAACCATTCACCAAAAACCTTGAAATAAAATTGACAGAAACAAGGTAAAAAGGTGACATGGTTACCAGTTTAAAGGTTAACATTCTGAAAAGGGAAAAAAACCTCTTGGTCAAATTTTGAGGAAAAAACCCAAAGAAGTAAAACTTCAAATCCATCTATCAGCTCATGTTTCAAAACATTATAAATCCTGTAAGTAGATACTATGCATTTCGTCAAGATAATTTTCAAAGGGGTCATCTACTTCTCCACTCGGCCCTGAAGTCTGGACCATTAGTGCTTTAGCTGGAATATCCACTAAACACTTTGTAGCACATATGATAATCACTGAAATGATAATGAACCCAAAAATAATACACACAAGAACAATAATAATAGTCCTAAAAATATTACCAAAACCTGAAAATGCATTATCAACCTGTCCCCAAATATCCCAGGTATGTAATTTGTTTAAGGTCTCAAGTCCTCTTTTGTTTGCTTCATGAAATTCAGCTAGTGTGACATTTGGATCAGAAATGTACGAACAGCATTCACTCCCTACGATTGCACATGTACCTCCTTGAGAGGCTAGGATTGTATCTAATGCGAACCTATTCTGGAGAACGACTTTCTTCATTTCATTTACCTCTTGGGCTAGGGCAGAAATAACTCTATCAGATGCATTTATGTGATCTTGTAGGACATACGATAAAATCTGTATTTCAGCATTATTCTGAAGAAAACAGTAACTAGGAATCATCATTCCTAGTGCCGCATTGAAAATTGCGAGATCCCTACGATGTCTAATAGTAGTTTGTTTATGGAGTACTTTCATCTCTTCCTGAGTAACTTTCCTGATCATAGGAATTAAATGAGCTAAATAACAACGTCCCATACTATCCTCAGGTAGTTTAGAGTAGGCAGTGTTTCCACAGACTAGGAAAATGCCTTCAGGGAGTTCTATTTCCTTGCCTCGATACAGATACTCATAGACTGGGTCTATACAAGAGCTGGTTCCTAAATCAGTAATGGCTGAGTCTAAGTTCTTCCTAAAAACATCAATACAACCTGTTACCTTCTGGAGAGGTACGACTTTGAATTGATCAGTGTTTGTTTGAACTCTAAGATTAGTTTGGTTGAATAGTTTTCTCTGAGACTGGACAAAACAATCAATAATCTGACATTTTAGCCCGGAAAAAACAATTGAATTTCTCCATTCTACAGTTGTGGATAAGCCAGTACACGCTAACTGTGCAGTTAAAGGAACTGTATATACCTGTGTGAAGACAGCTTGAATATTATGAATTAACTGGGGTCCAGGTACTCTGGAAAAATGTATAACTCTAGCTAGTTCTAGTCGAGTAAATTCTCTTGGTTTCTGGTTTTGATTGACCTGCATAGTTAACTGTGTTAAAATGCTATTCTCTATACCGTCGTAGGAATTAATTAATCTATCTACTCCTGCATGAAATTGACAAGATGAGACTTGTTCCCTAGTGGAGAATGTATGGGTTGCTAACCCTTGCCAGTCATATTGTAACCACTCAGCTTGTGTTAAGGGAATTGGATATAGGGTAGGTGATGATGTACTAGCCGGGACCTGTTGACAAATCCAACAATCATCATAATCCATTTTTGATGCAAATTCCCTTACCATACTTATAGCAGTGTTAGGATGGGTCTTCCGATCTGAGTTAGATGACCTGGTTAAATACTTGTTACAATTAACTACCATAGTAGAGGGATAATCTGGGACAGGTTTGCAAATATCAGTACCATAGTTCTTGCTTCGAGCTACATTAATCACATCTCTGCTTAAAACACACCAATATGGCATTGCCCAACTCTTTTCATCAGCATTGGTCAGAGTCACCAGGGTAGATCCAAGGAACTTCTCATCGTCTTGGATTTTGACATCTGTAGAGCGTAACAGAGTCCAGTCATTCTTGTTCACAGTGTATATCCAACAGTCATTTAGGTGACACTTCTCTTTTGGGCAATAGAATGTCATTGGGGAATGCAAGGCGTCTTCTCTTCTAGATCGCAACTTCAATGTCGCGTTGTTTGAATCAGTTATGTTCAATGTTAGTTGCAGTGTGTGCAGGTGTGTGTGCGTGTGTGGTGCATCTTGTGAGGTCATGGCTGTGGAGTTTCTCCATGTTGCCATCATAACGACCATGAGAAGGAGGTGACCAGCAAGGTAATTTTTCCTCCGATTCCTCATCAGAGGAGAGGACAGTGTGGCGGCCCATGGCTTTGGCCTCTGAGCCCTCTGGTTCAGCTGCATCCTTGATCTCCTGGTGTTGGCGATCCCCTGGTGGACCGTCCTCTGCTGCTTGGACCCGTCGGCAATGGCTCGCATGGATCCACAAAGTACTCTCAGCTACTTTGACCGCCGTCTGCGTGGTGAGTAGAACCTGGTACGGCCCGAGCCACCTCGGCGAGTTCCAGCTCCTTCGTCTGTGGTCGCGGACCAGGACCCAATCCCCAGGAGAGATGTGATGCAGGAACCCCTCCTTAGCCTCAGGAATGGCGGTCCTCACTTTATTCCTCCATTTCTTTTTCTCCGCAGGTGTAGCAGATGCTTGTAGGTCAGAAATGTCTGCCAGGGACAGTGGAGGAGTCTTGTCAGGGTCTGTGGATGGTACAGAGAGCATAGAAAGCACAGGGGAGGAAGCAGAGACAGCCGCAGCTTTTGCAGCGAGGTCAGCAGTCGAGTTACCGACAGAGACAGGATCAGAGCTTTTAACATGAGCTTGGCATTTACACACTGCTAGGCTAGATGGTAAAAGCATAGCTTCTAGAAGGTTGTTGATCAACACATGGTGTGCAATAGGTTTACCAGTTGACGTGAGGAACCCACGGTTTCGCCAAAGGGAGCCAAAGTCATGCACAACTCCTAAAGCATAACTACTGTCTGTGTAAATGGTTGCAGACTTGCCACTTGCTATTATACAAGCTCTGGTCAGAGCGAACAATTCAGCTGCTTGCGCTGAAAGGTTTTGTGGGAGTTTTGCTGATTCTAAAACTCCATCTAATGTTGTGACTGCATATGCAACAAGTGGTTGACCTGTTGTCGATCGCTGGGCTGATCCGTCCACAAAAAGCTCAAAATCAGGGTTAGAGAGAGGAACATCAGTGAGGTCTGAGCGTGGCTTATTGACCTCCTCTACTATAGCCACACAGTCATGCGGTTCCCCGTTTTCTGGAGTCGGAAGCAGAGTTGCAGGGTTAAGTATAGTGCATCTTTGAAGTGTAAGATTAGACATAGTCAACAGTACATTCTGGTAATGCAACAATCTTGCTGGGTGCAGGTGCGATGTCTTTGCCTGTAAAAGAAGAGCAGAAACAGCATGCGGTACATGGACTACCAGCGGCCGCAGTGCTGCTAGGTCTATAGAACTCAATACAGCCTCAGTAGTAGCTGCCACTGATCTCAAGCAGGACACGAGTCCTCTAACAACAGAGTCAAGTCTTTTGGAGTAATAGGCTACCGGTCTGTACCTATCTCCATGCTTCTGTGCTAATACTGCTGCCATGTAACCTTCCTTCTCATTCGTGAACAGGTGGAAGGTCTTGTCATAGTCAGGAATACCTAGACAGGGTGCTGTGGACAGTCTTTGTTTAAGTGTCGTTAAAGCCAGTCTGGCTTCGTCAGTCCATGTGATTTTGTCTGAGGGAGGTAATTTCTGTCCATGAGCTAAATCAGATAGTGGCTGTGTTATCTCTGCAAAGTCAGGAATCCAAGCTCGGCAGTAACCTACAGTCCCAAGCAGTGACATCATCTGTTTTTTGGTTGTGGGCAGGGGAAGTGTAAGAATTACTTTAACACGGTCAGTCCCCAGTGCCTTGCCATCTTTTGTTATTAAGTGACCAAGGTATCTGACCTGCTCACATACTAACTGGATCTTGTTTCTAGAAACCTTGTGGCCATTTTCTGCAAGGAAAAACAACAGCGCTCTTGTATCCTCAATACATGACTCCTTGTTTCTACTGGCAAGAAGTAGGTCATCCATGTATTGAATGAGAGTGCTGCCTTTTGGCGGGATGAACCCTTCTAGGTTCCGTGCCAACTCGACATTAAAGATGGTTGGAGAGTCCACATATCCTTGAGGCATTACACACCTGGTATAACTCCGTCCTTGAAAGGTGAACGCGAACCACTCTCTGGAGTCAGGGTGAACAGGGATAGAGAAAAACGCATTACTCAAATCAATAACACTAAAATGTGTAGCTGTGGCAGGTATGGATGACAGAATGGTAACAGGGTTTGGAACAAGGGCTGTTCTAGCATGGACAGCTTCATTAACAATTCTCAAATCTTGAACAAATCTCCATTCACCTGAAGCCTTCCTCACAGGCAGAATAGGGGTGTTGCAAGGCGAGCTGTCAATCTCAACAATAGCACCTCTTTCTAATAAAGAGGCGTGAACCTTAGCAATCCCCTCCTCTGCCTCTGTACTCAGAGGATACTGGGCACGTCTTGGACGGAATGTTCCCTTTGGGCTGACGACTACTGGGTTGACATTCTTAATCCTGCCTATATCAAATTTATCTCTGGCCCACAATGAGTCGGGTACCCCCTGCAACACAGATGGATTTTCTATGCTGTCAGAAGGAATTTGGACAAACGTGGGGTTGAGGCGTTGACCCTGCATTCCACGAACCACAGATGTCACCCATCTAAAAGGGAAGCAGCTTACCCCTGTTGTTGGAGAGTGTCTTACTTGGTGTGGATCTCCAACCCAGTCAGTAGCTTCCATTGCCGTCTGCAGTCACGTGCCTGTCTCCTCCTTGTTAACAAACTCAGAGACACCAAGTGAAATGTGTGGGACACCTTGTTTTTCATCATACAGCTGTTTCTGTGTCTCTGTCAGACACACAGAGAGAGCTGCATGATCAGGATCTACATACAGCATAGCACATTCAAGAACCTCACTACTTTGTGGTTGTAACCAGACTTTCTCAAAATCATGATCTTGTTGTAGTGGGGATACATTTGCAGTGCAGTGTAATGTATGTGGTGTGAGAGGGGTGTCATATGAATAACAGGAGTTAATTTTTGAGAACAGCTTAGAACGTTGGAGTGACATCTGATCATTATTTTCAATGTCCCAGGAATATGTCCAACTTGTCATATGTTCTATAAACATGAGGTCGCGCAGTGGTGTTATCTGTTTAGGCCGGATAATGGTAACCCCATTTGAGTCACAGCACATCTGAAACCCTAGTTTGCACAACAGATCTCTCCCCATTAGGTTAACAGGACAACAATGAGAATAGATAAATTGGTGTTGGAATTCAGCATCATCCAACACAACAGGAAGTGACGTAGTCATTCTCTCAGATTTTTCAATACCTGCTGCACCAATGGTTTTTGCAACTTCATTTGTCAGTTTAGGAACAACATTAATCTTTGAGGAGCTTAGGACTGATGAGTGTGCGCCGGTGTCAGCTAAAAACATGAGTTGCTCTCCATTAACTTCTAAAGTTACGACTGGAAGCTCGGACGGTGTTGTATGCAGATTAAGGTATTGACAAATATGAACAACCTTCTCTTCATCCTGTACAGCTGTACTATCTGACGGTCCCTCAGCAAAACTCTCTGTCTGTTCCTGGCCTAGTCATGACTGTTGCTGTGGGTTGTTCAGGGAAATTCCAGCAGGTGGCGCCGAATCCCAGGTTGCAGGATTCTTTCTCTCATTTCGCCTGCGGTAACTAAAACAGTTTCTGATCCAGTGACCAGTTTTACCACAATGAAAACACGCGTCAGTTCTGTCTCCGTTTTCGTTTCCCTCCCTCGGTTTCATCCTGTAGTCCATTCTGTTTCTATCCCTACGATTCTTGTTCGTGTGACGACCCTGTGGTCGTTTTCTCTCCGGTCCTTCGGACTGGTTTTCTATCTGTTCCAGTTGAGCGGCTTGTAACTTGGCTGTACCTAACTTAATGTCTTTCGCCTCCCTTTGTTCAATGTGATCGCGAAGCCGCTCCGCATAGCGGAAATGGTCAACAACTTCCTAGAGAGAAGTTGACTCCCAGGTGTGGCACGTCATCCTAACTTGGTCGGACAAAGAGGAGAGAGAGTTATTCATCAACTGTTGTTTTAGAATTTTCTTATAATCGGCATTCGCTTTGTCCATGCCACTGTGTGCTGCGAAGACTGATTCTAGTCGTTCCCAAAATTTCTCGAACTGTTCATCGGATTTTTGTTTACAATATGTGATACAGTCCCAATCCATTTTCTTTGGGAATCGAGTTTTGATTCTGTTCAACAGCGCAGTGTTTTGGTCGGCAAAATCGGCATGAGAAAAAGGCAACGTAATGTCAAAGGGATCTTTCACATCGATTTTAACCCAAGCACTTGTCGTATGATCATGGCGATTTCCTCCGCGTGAGGCTCATACATTCGAACTAAACTGTTAAAAAGATTTTCTAACTCGTCAATGTCTTTGGTTGGATCGGGCAAGGTTTTAGCTACATCACGCAGTTCATCCGAACGCCACGGTCTGTACACTCTGATCTCGGGGGTCCAGGCCGCATAGCCAGCTGCATTATCTTGTTGAGACGGTCGGGGATTAGGATTCGGGCATTGTACCATTAGGGCTAGGAGTTGCGGTTCCTCCAGACTATTACTAGCTAGTTGTAGTTGTTCCAAATCGAACTTAGCCTCAGATATGGCTCTAGCCAACTCTTTCTTCCTTTCCTGTTCTTGTTTAGTGTAACATCTAGTCGAAGATGCGATAGTATGGACGGGAGAAGAGTGTGGACCTGGAGGTACACGTCGGTCGGGGGAAAGGGGCGCTTTTAATTCGTATTGCGGAGGCGCCTGCATGTCCGAGGAAAACAGATCGGGTGGCGCAGAGGCAATACTGTGAGGGGATACGGCAGAGAGAGAAGGGACGTGGCTAATAATGGCGGGAGCATTGTTAGGTGGTGTGATCACGGAGCAACGAATCGAAGGGGAAAAATCTAGGTCAGAGTGATTCGATGGGGGAAGTGGCGGAGACGCCGTTGGCTGTATAGCTTCTTTGTCTCTTTTCTCTGACTTCAAAAACCCTTCCCGCGCTACTGACTCCCAAATTTTAAACGCTGCCCAATCGATGGCATTACCACTTTTCCTGCCCAACTTAGTCTTCTCAAACGCTTCTAGTTGAGCCCTAACGTTGGCCAAAGCTTTAACGCTAAGAGTACCAAATGGAGACGGAAAACTGCTATGCTTACTCCATAGCTGAATATGCCAACAGGCACTAGCAGAATATTTTAGCGCAACAATTTTAGCTGGACCAGACAATTTGAGAATATCAAGCGGTGAGCTAGTAGTGGCACCCATATTGCACAAAAATCGCTTACGAAAAAACAAAACAAAGGACACTCTCCCACACTCCTTCGTAACACGGAGATGAACATCTCTCAGACTACTCACTAGCAGTTACGATTTACGGCCCTCAAAAACAGTTTCGGAAAAAAAAATAAACAGTACTTTTACCTGGAAAAAAAATAGGCGCGCTTAACAACACATACAAGACAGAGCCGAAACTCCAACAGTAAACAGCAGACTAACAACCCCGTGCAGGGACACATAACACAAAGGACGAACACAGGGGACGAACACAGGCCCACGTTTACGACAAGCAAAAAAACATATGCCTGCCCGGCTGAAACACCAGCCTCTGGGTTGAAAGCTAAAACTCGTTTAGGCTATACCAACCACCCGGGATCAAAGGGACAAACGCTTCTCCAAGAAACGCGGGTCGGACTACCAAACCACTCCCAGTAGCTACCTTCGTTGAGAAAACATACAACGGAACAACCGCGACCGGCCAAAGGGAAGCCCGTTCTGTGCCAACTTTGGCGTATTAACTCAAAACCGTTCTAAACTGCAACCGATAAACAACCTAAACTGTACATCAACTGCAGGGGAACAAATCACGAGACCAAAATCACACTTCTTCCGAAAGGCATATACCCTAGTAACGAAACAAGGACGAAGTCAAAGAACAATACAATATAATATCGCTATTGTTGAGTCGCAACTACTTAGATAGTTACTAAACCCACCCCGGGGCACCCTGTTTTCAACAATCTAGACCAACACAATCTGAAACGAAACCAAGGCAAATACCAAGCATAAAAGGATTCGTTTTTCAACGTACCGTGAGTTTAGCCGAGTGGAGCCAACGAGGCGGACTTCTCCAAACCCATGCGAATAGGCGCAAAGAGAGAAGATTTTCCAGAGCTCGCTACTGCTCCGCACGTCTGCTTCCTTCGTCGTCCACTCCAGGCGAATCTCACAGCAGCCGATCCCATCCCCGTCGCCAATTGTAGTAGAAGTTTCGAAAAATGAAGTATTTGCCCAGGTTCGCTCAAAAAGGTTCAGTCAGATTTATTAAGAAAACAATACGATTGCAAAAGGACCTCAAGATAAAACACAGAGTGGTTCATCAGAACAGAAGTGAGCTTAAGCTCGCCTAGTATCGCCTTATATGTGCTCAAACAAGGATGTGATGCAGCCGACATTTGGTTGGCTGACTCGTCTATACGTCATAGTAAGGTGACGGATATCAAACAGTGGTCGAGGGATGAAAAGAAAAGCGCGGTACACTTTGAATATAGACAAAGGAACAAAAGGCCTGAGCCAGGACGGGAAGGACGAAGGTGTGGGCTTTTCCTGTCCTGGTGAGACAGGGGTCTGTCTTAAAAGAGAAATGAGGAAGACAGAGGTAGAGGAGGTGTTTGGAATTACAAAAGAGAGAGAGGAACAAAGGTTTAAGGTCTTTACAATAGCAAAAGGCAGGGGACTGGATCAATAGGTTTTAAAGAAAAGAAAGCTATCTGAATAGTCTTGAGACTAGTTGTAAAATTCCACGACAACACTTAATGCATTAATGTCATAGTACTAGCTAATGTTGGTGTACTAATTATGACATTTCCCAGGCGTGGTGTGGACAAGAACGTGGTGCGTCTTCTGCGAGACCGCACTGAGGGGAACACCATGGTCAAAGTGTGGCAGCAAATCCAGGAGAACCACTAGGAGGAGTACCTCCATAGGAAGGATCTGTACACCACATTGCTGATGACTGTGGTGCAACCCGGCGGTATAGTCTCAGCGTTAGGCCACACTTTCCAGGCTCCACCTCCTCCGAGGGAGATACCCTCTGCCCGTCTGCTGCGTCACGCCTTCCTGCTGGAAGAAGCAGACCACGTCCAGGACTACAGGACCCAGATTCTCTCCACCTTTGGCACGGTGCTTAAGATGGACTCCACCAAGAAGGTGAGTTTTTATTTTATTTTATTTAACCTTCATTTAGACAGGTAAATCTCATCGAGACAGGGTCTCTGGCCCTCAAGACAAACAAAAAGTGTAACCATGCTCTTGTCTTGCTTGGTTCAGTGTTGGAACTAAATATAAAGTAAGTGTCCTGCCTTGAAGGTCTTTGGATGTGCGTGACCTATTTCATTATCTGTGTTGAACTAAACATTTATTCATAGCTTGTGAACATGTTCTATTTACAGGTGGTGAAGAAGCTGTCTGGCGAGGGCAAGGCCACGGCAGAGTGGTTCACCAGCATAGCCAATGAGCTGTCCCAGGTGGTCACATTCGTCCTCACCTGCGAAGAGTCCTCTGCCAAGCTGAAGCCTATGTGTGACGGTGTGATGGACTGGTTCCAGCAGGCCAATCAGCCTGTGCCGAAGATTCTCTACGTGGATCGTGGGTGTTGCTGTGAGCAAGGCGCGACAGCTCTGGAGACCTTGTTCCAGCCATGGGTGTGTTGATGATATTTTCTTGACCTCAAGAGTCTAGTTCTAGGTTTATGGGTGCTAGTCAGTCTTTAAATAAATATTCCAGAGACCAATGCGCATTTAGGTAATGTTTAATTGTAAGCTTACAGGTATATCTAACCTCCAGAGAACTGGAAACAAAAAAATCCAGAGACACAAACAGATATACCAAAACCCCAAAGTGACATCATCAGTCCAACCATACAGGCACACATTCCATAAAATCATCACTTTTTCACCACTACAGGTGAACGGCGGCATGGTGGTGCGTTTGGACATCTTCCATTGGATGCATCGGTTTGATGGAGCCATTCGTACGGAGAGCCATTCCAAGTACCCTGTGTTCAAGTCCGCCCTGGCAGGAGCAGTGATGGCCTACAACCGCGCAGACCTGGACCTGCTGATCAAGGCAGTGAGAGCAAAGAACCCGGAGGCTCTGGCGTCTCTCACAGACGAGGACATGATGCGACTCCACGTCTCGAGGGAGCAGCTGAAGCACCATGTGCGAAGAGTCACCCTGGGAGCTCAGGCGACCTTCAACCTCGTCCACACTGCCATTGAGGGGCTGAAAGGTCCTGCTGGGCTTGACGAGAGTGGAGTCAGCTTGTTCACAACACCAGGTAAAAATCTATTCAAATGTATTTAAACAGTTATTAATACTATTTCAATATCAATAAGTTATTTATTTACTGTATCATGTGCTGCTTCTGTACATGTATTACCGTCCATCTTTTTGTTTTCTTCACAGAAGCCATAGATCTGAAGTGGGCAGCACAGCAGAGGCACCTGGAATGCCTCCAGGACCCTCCAGACATGGCGATGTATAGGGTGGCTCGCTCTACCACCATCAATGGTGTAGACGTGCCCTATTACAAGTGCATACGTGGAAGCAACAGCTTGGAGGGATTCCACAAATTCCTGCCACACATGATTCCAGGTACAATTTATTCAATATATTTATTTTTATAACAACCTACAGTATATTCCTGTGCTGAAGTTGATGCTGAAATGATGTGGTCATGTTGTTGCCTTTACTATGTGCTGCAGCTTTGGTGTCGTGTTTTTTCACTTTTTTTGATTTCACATTTATTCTTGAAGCATATCCAAGAGAATCCCTTCTAATACTTTGGAAAATATGCTAATGTATTTCATTGTAATTTCCAGGTCCCCACTGTGCAGCTCGTCCCTACCAGGTTCACCTGATCAGCGGAATCGCACGGTGGAACTCAGACCGGAGTTCAGACGCGGTGTACGGTGGAAAAGGCCGCCATCACCGGACCTACTCGGCACCACTGCTGGATCGCCTGAACACCCGCTGCCAACAGCTGTTTGGGGAGACAGTGGAGGAAAACTTCCGGGCCCCGGCTGAGGTCAAGTCCAACGAGCTGCTCGGGTTGGAATACCTGTTCAGCCAGAGCACAGGGGAATCCGACCGCTTCACATTGGACAACATCAGAGATGACGGTCCTGGTCCAGAGGAGGAGGTGCTGCTGCCTGGTCAGTCCTCCACTCCACCAAAACACCCTCCTGCATCTCCAAAACCACCTCCATCTCATCCCAGGACCTCCCTCCAGCACCACTTCAACCGTCTGTCCTCCCTCCAGCTGACTACACCCAGCTGGACTACATCCACACCCCGAGCACTGCAGGGACCAAGGTGGTGAAGAAGAGGGAGAGCATCGTGCTGCCCAACCTGCCCGACCCTCCTCCTCCTCCCACTCCCTGCTACGCACACCTTCGTCTGACACCAACGCTCCTCCAAAACCTCTCTCTGGCCACACCAACCATCGCCAGACCCACATCATCCGCCCCAACTGCTCAGTGCGTGCCCATTGTTCCCACCAGCCAACCATCAACCAGCGCATCAGCCAGTGCACCTGCAGCGATGTCCGCCAGCCAACCAGGTCCATCACAGAGTGCAGGCAGGCCTTCTGAGTGGGCTAAGTCCACTATCTATAAAAGGAAGCTAGCCCCTCCCACCACTGTTGCGGGGAAACAATCACGGGTGGTGAACTTCCCCCTTTGTTCACTCTGCAAAGGACCAAGCCAGGGGCACAGCAAATACAAGAAGAAGACATTCTGCCCCGTAAAGAGCATGTCTTCATCAAAGGGACTGGAAGGGAGAGTGTTCAACAGCTTTGAACAGTTCACAAGAGCTGTCGATGAGCTGCCCTGAGTTTGTGCCTCTAGCACCCCCACCCCCCTGCCCTCTGAGAAGAATGGACACTTCCCCTCTAGTGCCCTTCTCATCCCTGCCCTCTGAGAAGAATGGACACTTCCCCTCTAGTGCTCTTCTCATCCCTGCCCTCTGAGAAGAATGGACACTTCCCCTCTAGTGCTCTTCTCATCCCTGCCCTCTGAGAAGAATGGACACTTCCCCTCTAGTGCTCTTCTCATCCCTGCCCTCTGAGAAGAATGGACACTTCCCCTCTAGTGCTCTTCTCATCCCTGCCCTCTGAGAAGAATGGACACTTCCCCTCTAGTGCCCTTCTCATCCCTGCCCTCTGAGAAGAATGGACACTTCCCCTCTAGTGCCCTTCTCATCCCTGCCCTCTGAGAAGAATGGACACTCACGCACTAGTGCCCTTCTCATCCCTGCCCTCTGAGAAGAATGGACACTCACGCACTAGTGCCCTTCTCATCCCTGCCCTCTGAGAAGAATGGACACTTCCCCTCTAGTGCCCTTCTCATCCCTCATTTTATTGTACATAGTTCATAATTTTCCTCTACCGGGATCGAGACCTTGACGTGGTGTAGAGGCTTGTGTGTGTTGAGGACCTTCAGAGCTATACTGTGTAGTCTAGCATGGCAACAGTCTAACATGACAAGCGGTTCTGAAGGGAGACACCAGACTAATGTCGATCCACCCCCCCCACTACCACTACTACTACTACCACTACTACTACTACTACTACTACTACTACTATTACTACTACTACTACTACTACTACTACTACTACTACTACTACTACTACTACTACTGTATTTAAGTATTATATCAAGCACTGTTCTCATTTGATGTGATTGCTTGTACTGTTAAAGACTGTGGACATGTTCTCTTATGCATTTTATTAATGAGACGCATTAGAGAATATCACTCCATCCAGTGATAAGCAAAGGCTTGTGTTTATTACAGATGTTTTAGGTTGACATGCCAGCCTGGGGGATTAATACAGTATAAGAAAACAACGTAGTGACATTGTAGTGATGTGTTTTGTCTAAGTGTTTACTATTTCATGAACTTTATTCAATAAAGTGGTGAGTACTACAGTAACAGTGACTTGTGGAAAATCAATTAATAAATGCAACAATGGGGTTATATTTGTTTATCAAAACAGAGGGACACAGTTATAGAGTGCAAGATTACTTACAGGTGAGGACATGTGCCTATAGTACAGCAACATCAATTTGATTGATGCCAATCAACCTCCATTGGACTGAAGTTAACCATAAGGACCTGCATAAAGATATACAAATAAATGGAATTTAGGTAAAGACAAAGTATTCTCATGGATTAATACAGTATAACAAAACGAGGTTGTGACATATTGAGATCTACTTATGAGTCCGAAATGTTTTGACAATGGTCAAGAAAGTTGTGGATTTACATTTGCGATGTTCCCACTTTCGCCCACTAGAAGGTGCCATCGGTCAAAACAAAACGTAAAAACACATGGCTACTTAATTATGCATGTTCACCTCTGAGAGCCTCCCCCAAATTATTGATTTTTGACCGTAGACTTTCAACCTATCGCTTTGCGACAAATTGCACTACGGTACAGTCCATCCCTATTCGCAAGGGTCAGCACAGCCGGAGTGTGTTATCAAACTAGCTGGCTAGGATCATTTAAGCATAACAATCCCAACGGCTCCAACTCCCCCAAAAGAACCCCTCCACTGCACAAGCACCAACCCCAATAATAATAATAATAATACCCTACTAACACAGTGGGTTGCAGCAACGTTGCACATAAGTTGTACTTAGGTAAGTTGCAACGTTACCATCAGGCGATGTTGTGACAACGTCCATCTAAGGTCGAAAATAACTTTACCCTCCTAAGTCTAATTAGACTTTTCTGCAACGTTGCAGAAACATTGGCAATATGGGTCCCTGCAACGTATAATAATAATAACGTTGCAGTGACGTTGGATTAAAGTCCTATTAGGCTAGCAATCGGGCTATCCCGTGACGTCACTGCTTGCTTGGTTCACAGTTGAAGTAGGCAGGATTCTTTGCCAAACTGCTCCTGTCTTTTTTTCTTTTTTTTAATTTTCGCTTATATCCTTCATATTGTACTGTATGTTGAGGTTAATAACGCATCTTAGAAATGTTATTGATTGTATATTTCCCTGTTTGTTATAAATTGAATGCTTTTTCATTAATTAAAAAAAATTCTACTAACTTTTCGGTGTCGACCAAGATATCATTTTTCAAAAGACGTGTCGAGAAATCCCATTAATTCTCTCGGCATTATGGAACGCTTCCACTAGGGGGCGATGAGATTACTTTCCCTCCCTATAGATGGGTTCGCCTGCTACGGCACAGCAGAGGGAGCACGCAGCCTCTTGGTAAAAAGGCAAACGAACTTGCCACAGTAGCCAGGAGCTCCGTTTCATGTAGCTAATTATGCCTCAAAGCTGCTGTGCTGTGAACTGTACAAACAGAAAAGGACAAGATGATGGCCTCAGATTCTTCAGCATACCCTTGAGATGTCACCCTTTTCAGAGGAACCACCGAAAGCTGTGGTTTAAAGCCATAAAGAGAGCAGATTGGGGACCAACAACACTTTTTTGTGTGGTGCGAACTTCATCTCTGGTAAGTTATACCAGTTACCTCGGGGGTTTTTTCTTGTCAAATTACATTGATTTGACTGTTGGTTTAGCTATTTATTTGTTTACTTACCGGTAATAATTTAAGTAAACAGAAGTAACTCATAACCTGCACGCTAAACTAAGTTCAGGAATTGGAAGCCTAATGATAGCTAGCTAACGTTAGCTAGTGCTAGCTAGCACGCTACCTAGTGCTAGCTAGCTAAGTCGAGGCCCGAACTTGACAAACGTTTAGACAATATTGCAAATACTCCGACCAACTATTGCAAACCTTTTTTCTGTTACTGCTGGCTTTGTGTTCGCCGCGAACATTTGCAGAAACATAAGCGAATGGTCTGAGCTGTTAAGTTTTGTGTTAGTGAACGTTAATCTAAAATGGCCGCTGGACTGAGGGAAATGTGAATTGTTTGTTTGACTCTGCTGAATTTGAGACTCACATTGGGAGCTCGCTCGTGTCAGGCTTTCTAAGGACATCACAAATCTTAGGCTAATTTTACATAGGCAAAGGTGAAGGCGAAGCCAAGATAATGCTTTATATATTTTCCATTTGTCTGGAAAGTGGGAGACTGAGAACAATGCCACCCACGAGGTAAGCGGGGTACCATGGACAACGTGGTCCATGTAACGTTAGCTCGAAACAAAGATGGAGGCAGCTTTGTTTGCCACATTAGTAGTATCGGTGTGTATTGTTGGAGTTCACGAGTCAAAAACAGGCGTTCCTGTTAAAACTGCGAGTAGTAACGCGTGATTCACGGGCCTTATACATTTAATCTGTGCACTGCAGTGGCTAATGCCTAAACTAGCTTCATGTTTCCCACACTGATGATTGACCGCCATTGACCGCATCTGTCCTGGGCCGGCAGAGAATTAAAAAAAAAGAATAGTATAGAATAGTGGCGTGTCACTAATTACTTATCGGCTGTAATGACTTGTTGAATTGTTGTTTTAGTCGCTTCTTCCCCTCTGCCTACTTTCCCATAGGGTCCTTATGTGTTTATAAACTTCATATTTTTTTGTTTATTGGGCAGACTGTATTGCAGTGTGGAGTTTCTGGGGGAGGACACTGTGTCGGTTGTCCCAGTATCCTGGCTCTCCAAAAAGGATGGGGTAAGAACATGTTTGTGTGAACAATGTTTCTGATTGGTGTGCTACTTTTTACTGTACAATTGTACAGGGAAGCGGGTACTAATGGTTTCACTCACAGTTGCAGATGTGTTCCTGGCCAATGAATGAGTCAGCCAACGGATAAAGAGCTGTGTGGAACCTAACCCTGGCTGGGCGCTCCACAGAGTCCGTGTTTTCCCAAAGTCCACAACTGGTACTGTTTGCATTTTAAGCTATTAAAAAATACTGATGGGGGTGGGGGGAAGATCATGACTCATTATTCTGAGGAAAAAAAGGATGGCTGAAATGTATTGATTATGGTACTTTATGCACACAGATCATTACGAAGGTGCCAGGCTCATGGCAAAAGTCTTTGAGCAGCAGTCGTCAATGGACGAGTGCCAAGACGGGGCAACACACGCTATCACTCCAGTGACGAAGGTAATATACTAAAGTGCATTCAACAGTCCCAAAAGAGTAGTACTTTTGAAATCGAGTAATCTGAGCTAATTTACTGATATTCCACTAGATATTCCAAGCCCCGGGCAGCCATTGGTCCCCACTATGCAGGCCAAAGACCAGGTGCCAGGTGCCGGAGTTGAAAGGCCTCTGCCAGCGGTCCAGTACAATCCACGTGTGCTGTACAATCCAGGTATGCATGTTTGTGTCGAAATGAAATGTCTATGCCTACTGCACACTGATAGTTGGACTATTTTTTATTTATTTTGAATACCATTTTACTCATCTTGCAGATTTTCCAAGCTTGTCCCATGTGGGCAAGCGGGGCCCAGGCCCCATGTATAGCACCCCAGCCAGATCATACAGCACCCCAGCCAGACCAGGTAAGAGTGGCATGTACTGCTGTGGTGTCTACCTGTCTTGTCTTTATTTAGTTTCCCTCCAAATGCCAGAAGCCAAAGCCAACACCATAAAGTTTCCTGCTAATCCCTTTAGGTTTTCAGTTAGCTCTGTGATTGGCTTTTTTAGATTGAATACCATTTACTCATCTTGCAGATTTTCCGAGCTCATCCCCTGTGAGCGAAAACCATGCGAGCCCAGGCTTCATGTATAGCACCCCAGCCAGACCAGGTAAGAGTGGCATGTACTGCTGTGGTGTTGTGATGTCTACCTGTTAATGTCTTAATTTATTTTCCTTCAAATGCCAGAAGCCAAAGCATGCTGCCAACACCATACAGTTTCCTGCTAATCCCTTTCCTTTATCCCTTTTGTTTTTCAGTTAGGTCTGTGATGCCGTCGCCCAATAAAACGGCTCCAGCACCATTGACTCCATGTACCCCTCTACCTAATCGATGCTGCTCTGCAGATGCTGGTATGGGACTACTTCATGTTGCATGCAGGGATATATTTTGAGTTTCATTTAGTTTTATGTCAATGTACTTATAGCCACATCTGTGTTTATCTAGCTTTCCAGAGGTCTGTACATCAGCAGTTCTCAGAGATGCGGGAGCAACTCCGTGAGCTTGCACGGACTGTGAGGGAACTGGCCCAGAGCACGCGGCCTGTGGAGTCTGGAGCCCAGGGAGAAGTGCTGGATGTACTGAACCCTGCCCAAACGGATGAGGAGCTGCAGGTCTGTGAGGCCAGGTTGAAGGACCGGGAACATCAGAGGAAGATGGTGAGTGTCTGCAGGGCGGAACTTTGTCTTATTTTTGCAGTGCAGGGAAGGGTACAGTAAATGACTGTCTTTGTTTTGCAGACACAATACCTAGGTGCCATTGGTGGCAGAGACTTGGCGGACACAGTCCGGCGGGTGCTGTCAGCTGTAGCCACACATGCGGTGTGGAGCGCCTACAGTGTGCACGGAAAGAAGGGGAAGAAGCCACTGAAGAGTATGACACTCTTCAATGTTCTAACACGTAAGAAATGGTTCATATTTTGAATATGTTTTAATACATCGTCTTTGTTCCATGACCGATGTGAATTGAAACCATTACCTTTCTTGATAACTTAAAGGTGCAGTGATGGTCTCCATGCCAAAGGCTACGATGGCGGAGGTGGCCGCCCAGCTGCAGGAGACATTGAAACATGCCCCTGCTAAATGCAGAAGGGTAAGTGATGTCTTTTTTTTTGGTTTCTCCTACCCAGTGACACTGCATGGTTCCAAAGATTGTGTACCACTTTTTTGTGCATGTATGTGCGTTGTGTATTTACGGCCATTTCATTGTGTCTTTAGGTATCTGCAGAAGTCCGCCTGAGCACAGCCCATCCAAGAACAGTCCATCTGAGCACTCCCCAGCATTCTGATGAGGAAGACTTCCCTTCCTAGCTGCCCCCCAGCCCATCTGAGCACAGCCCCCCCCAAATTATATATGTAGCCAACGGAAGTGTAGACCACGTTGCAGCAACGTAACAAAGTAATATATAAACGTGTATACAACGTTGCAGCAATATACATCGAAATCATCACGGAAATCACAACGTTGTGTACACATTGCAGGCACGTTGCAGACACGTTGGACCTGCACGTTGCAGCAACTTGTGTGCAGATACCGCGTTTGCGTTGCATGCACGTTTAACTTGACGTTGAGTGGACCATACAAAAGTCTAAATTGCACGTTTCTGCAACATTGCTGCAACCTGATTGTGTTAGTAGGGTAAGCACAGGCTACCGAGTGCAACGTTAGCCTTTGCTAACGGAGATAATGAATTTGGAGGAGAGTGTTGCAGCTGGTGCTAAACGAGGCAAAGGAAGAATATTTTGTGGACTATTATCACATCCATTTCACAGTTGGGATTATACAGAAAGGTGAGCATCGAGCCTGTGTTGGATGACCAACTCAAATGCCTGGCTAGCTCAATATTGTTGCAACCCTACTAACACAGTACGTAAAACTGACGGGACACATTGGTGTAATTGTGGTAACTTTGCGACGTCACCAGCAGCGGACCTAGCTGACACCTAGCTGACACTTGCCTTTTCAGTCGCAAAATAACCAAAATAGCCGTCCTCAAGTACACTGTAAGGGAACGTAGCCGCCACTGCTGCTTAAATCCGTAACTACGATGTAATTAAATAACGTGACAATGTGGTTACATCACAGTCCCAATCTGACTTTATTGGAAATGTGTCACAGTGGGTCAGAACATTTGTAAATTACTTAGGTTTTAAAATAAATTTTGAAGTCATACAGTTACAGAATTGTAATAATGAGGAGAAATCCTGCATGTCTGTTTTGTGTGTAATTTCTCATTTACAGTTAATATTAACACTAAAGATTTGCAGTCTAGGCCTAATAAAAATAATGATAAAAAATATGCCTACGAATAAACTCCTAATTTTGCAACCTAAATGTGAGCAATGAACGCTGAGCAGTGAACGTAGAATGCAAGGCATTGGGCTACTTTCTTAGGTGACACAATTGAAGAACTAGACAAACAAGTTACACACTCTGTGCCAGTAGGTGGCTGTATGCACATTAAAGTTGTTTGCGATCCGCCACTAAACCCAGCGAAGAAGAAGAAGAACGAGGACGGGTGAAACTTTCGCTCCGTTTGAAACAGAAACGATTGAGAAAGACCAACACGCTGTCTTTGTCCCCGCGACAACACAGATCCTGTAAGTATCTCAATTTCAATGTATACATTAGTATGTATACATACATACTATGTATTTTGGTATCGTCCCAGATAAAACACCAACGTTATGTGCAAGCTACCCTTTTGTAATGATTATCTATATGCAGATGCTCTCTTTCCAATGTTAGCTAACTAGCTAGCCAGCTTACGTGATTAGCCTTTTTCTGTACATCATGGCTAGCTAAGTAGCCTACGTAAAATTACTCTCGCAATTATTGTTATAACTTTAGCTTTTGTGTAATTGTAGCTTAAATTATAATGTTGGCTTGGCAACTTGAGAATATTTCAGTTGTGTACACTATAACTTTTATGAAGTGTTGTCGTGGGCCATTGTTTCCTAATTACGGGCAATGGTGGAGTCTTCTCGAGTCTAGCAGACTCGCGCGAGCTCCTGCACGTTCGTACTGTTTCATCGCTTGGAATAAAATGCGATAATTAGCTTACTCATTGATTTCGCATTAACCCACGACACCGTTAGTATGTGTTTGTTTTTAGGCATTAATTTTTCCGAAGTTAACGTTAACAGAATACTAGAAGCCCCAACAACGGAGCTAGGCTAGCTAGCAGGATTTGTTATAGCAGCCATCTTGGCTCATTTGGTTACAGCAGCCATCTTGGTGGATTTCATGTTACTCTTAACTGTTGAAATGGTTGCTCATTCTGTCAAACGGGTAAAGAATTGTGTACTACGTTTTCACTCACATACAAATCCAAATTTTGCATAATAGGTACTCATGATGTGGACTACTAATATAGTGTCTTGCAAAATCTATTTAATTACTGAGTGTGAACGGTGGTAGACATGTTGCCCTGTTCCTCTAAACGTGTCAGAAATCACGTGGTCCTGTGGAGTGTGCATGTCAGCCTACGAGAGGGTCACCCACCCACTCTCTCTCTCTCTCCCTCTCTCCCCTCCCATGCTCTCAGTTGCCAACCTCCCAGTTCTTGTTTGAACTGAGCAAGAAGCAGGTGAGCGGGACAGGAAGAGGCGCTAAGACGGGGACAGGTGTGGCCAGGGGCAGTCCTGGGACAACACCACAGGCTCTGTACTGTTATAGATAGTGTCTATTTCATTTTGTTATATTATGTTCATTATTTGATTCATTATCCATGACTTGTGTCCATTTGCGCCATCTAGTGGCAGAAGTCTAGAATGCAGTCGTTCCCACGGAGAAAGTAATTTCAGTCAGAGAATGCAAGATGTACGTTTCGCATGTGGTTCTGTTAGACTCTAAACTATCTCTTCACATTTTGTATCTAACGCTGCATCGTTGGTGTGTATCTATGTATTTATTTAGTTATACATTTGACAATTCCTTTAATAGATCTTTTCTCATTTGTGTAGCAGACTTTTCCAGTAGGTTACATGTTTACTCATTTTACGTTGCTAGGTAGCCTAACCTGCTAACTAACCTGACCTGCTAACTCACGTCATGCTTAGCTAAAACAATTGATTATAATTTAGATAAATAAGAATAAGTTCATGTAAGATTAAAGTTAATAAGTTACAATTCATTTGGAGACATGTAATTAATATAGGTTTATATACAGCTATTTACAAGAAGCATACACAAATGAATGTATTTGTCTGCCGTTACAGCTTCACCTGATCCTGTCTATCAATAAACCTGTGGACGTGGGAAACGGTCTTCAGAGTCGTTGATGGAAGGAATGAGTTTAAGCTGGCTGCCAAGCTACAATCTGGGGGCAGCACAGTGAAACAACGGCATCCCAACAGACAAAATAACGGGACCCTACCAGTCAACAGACACATTGGACATTGTCACACGCAACCAGTGGACGATCATCATCTCATCAGGTATTTTCTGACCAACTACGCCATGTCTGACAAAACGTCCTTAAAGACACGCTCTGTCGCTTTGTCAAGCACAAGAAGTTCATCCACCAGCGCAGCTGCCGCCAAGGCCAGAGCTAAGGCAGAAGCTGCAAAGGCTCGCCTTTCGTTTGCTGAAAAAGAAATGGAATTAAAGTTAGAAAAAGCACGAATAGAAGCAAATATGGACTTACTTAATTGTAAAAAGGAAACAGCAGCGGCAGTTGCAGAAGCGGAGGCTCTAGAAAATAATCTGGACGGCAATAGTGAAAAACACAGTAGTTGCAAACTGGGTCCAGACCCTACTCCTATGGAGACTGCACAACGCACTAAACAATATGTTTTTAATCAAGGAAAATCGGAGAGCACTGAATTACTGCTTCAGGAAGACGATGATGTCATGGATACCATACAAACAACAAAAAAGGATCAAGACTTTAGTCACAATAACCCATTCTACAATTTGAACCCAGATTCAGATTCATTCTACCCAGACCAAAGCCAAAACATACGGCATGTCCAAAGCACGCCAGCTACCATCGTAACATTCAAACATGAGACACCTGAGGCAGACCTAGATGGCTCCAGACGCCAAGCTTCTCCTGCACAGACTCTCAGACGTCACAAAGACCATGTGCATCTACCCAAGTCCAATCTTGCACCTCCAAACCACAGTGAGTCAAATATTACAGATTTTGTAAGATATGTCACTCGTCGTGAACTAGTCGCAACAGGCCTAGTACAGTTCAACGATAAGCCACAGAACTACAGAGCTTGGAAACGCTCTTTTGAAAATGCCACTGTAGGTTTAGATTTGTCACCAAGCGAAGAGATGGATCTGCTTCTCAAATGGCTCGGTAAAGAGTCAGCAGAACATGTCGAACAGATCAGAGCTATACATATCAATCATCCAGGAAAAGGCTTGGCTATGGCATGGGATAGACTTGAACGACGTTACGGCTCAGCAGAAGCCCTCGAAGATGCTCTGTTTAAACGGCTTGACAGCTTTCCAAAGATAACAAACAGAGACTACTCAAAGTTGACAAAACTAAGTGATCTTCTTATGGAACTCCAGTCAGCAAAAGAAGAAGGAGACCTTCATGGCCTCTCTTTCCTTGACACATCAAGGGGTGTCAACCCAATTGTACAGAAGCTTCCATTTAACCTACAGGAAAGATGGGCCTCAGTAGGTGCTTCTTACAAGCGTGAACACGGTGTGTCATTTCCACCGTTCAGCTACTTTGTGAACTTTGTTAACCAGCAGGATACTGTCAAAAATGATCCAAGCTTCCAGTTCACCTCAAACACAGACAAAACACAAAAATCTGAAAAGGCAACTTGGAAACCAAACAGACCGCGAGAAGTGTCTGTGCACAAAACGGACGTATCCCCTCAAATTAGCTCTTACAGTGAAGGGCCCTCAAAACCAGATGGTGGCGACAGACTATGTCCCATACACAAAAAACCACACCCTCTCTGGAAATGCCGCGCCTTTAGAGAGAAGCCTATCGAAGAACGCAAAGAAATCTTGAAAGAAAACAGGGTGTGCTTCAGATGTTGTGCCAGCTCTACGCACATCGCAAAGAACTGTAAATTCAAAGCTCCATGTTACGAGTGTAAAAGTGAGAATCACCACACAGCACTTCACAAGGGTCCCGCTCCCTGGACGAAAGGAAAGAACCCCAGTCCAGAGCACGGCGGGGAGGATGTCTCATCGACACCCGATGTCTCTTCTGACTGCACACACGTCACCGCCGAATGCACACAGGTCTGCGGCTCAGAGCAAGCAGAGCATTCCTGCTCTAAAATATGCCTTGTGAAGGTCTATCCAGCGGAGCACAAAGGCAAAGCAGTGAAAGCATACGTAATAGTAGATGAACAAAGCAATAGATCCCTGGCCCGCTCACAGCTCTTTGACATATTCAATAGCAAAAGCCCAAGTGCTCCTTACTCCTTGAGAACATGTGCTGGAGTAAAAGAGACGATCGGAAGGAGAGCCAGTGGATACAAAGTGGAATCTCTGGATGGAAAAATAAGTATTCCACTACCTAGCCTGATTGAATGCAACGAGATTCCAAACAATAGGGATGAGATCCCAGCACCTAATGTCGCTCTTCACCATGCACACTTAAAATCAATCGCACATCTAATCCCAGAGCTTGACCCAGACGCCCCTATCCTTCTTCTGCTCGGACGGGACGTTATCAGAGCTCATAAGGTCCGCAAGCAAATCAATGGCCCACATGACCTACCTTATGCTCAGAAACTTGACCTGGGATGGGTCGTCATTGGCAACGTGTGTCTGGGCAATGTGCACACGCCACTCACAGTGAGTGCGTTCCACACCAACATCGAAGACAGAGAGCGCCCAACCTTATTTAAGCCCTGTCCCAATGTGTTCAATGTAAGAGAAAGATACAGTGACATTATGATCCAAGACCGTCCTTCAGCATATTCAGAAGAGAAACTTACCTGCGAGACTGACCACGTAGGATGTACTGTGTTCATACAGACTAGGGACGACAACCAGGTTGCTCCTTCAATTCAGGACGCTTCCTTCTTGAAAACAATGACAGACAGTCTGAGGAAAGATGAAAACAACAGTTGGGTAGCACCATTACCTTTCCAGAGCCCACGTCAGCAGCTCCCCAACAACAGGTCTCAGGCTCTGAACCGACTCATGTCCCTCAAACGCAACCTTGAGAAGAAGCCTGAAATGAAGGAACACTTCCTTGTCTTCATGGAGAAAATATTCAAAAATGGCCACGCTGAACAAGCCCCTCCGCTCAGTGAGGAAGAAGAGAGGTGGTATTTACCAATCTTTGGTGTGTACCATCCAAAGAAGCCAAATCAGATCAGAGTCGTCTTTGACTCTAGCGCACCCTACAATGGCGTGTCACTCAACGATGTATTGTTAACTGGCCCTGACATGAACAATACACTTCTTGGCGTACTCATGCGGTTCAGAAAGGAGGCAGTTGCTTTCTCAGCTGACATCGAGCAGATGTTCTACTCGTTCCTTGTGAGAGAAGAAGATCGAAACTTCTTACGCTTCCTATGGTTTCAAGACAATGACCTCTCCAAAGATATCAAGGAGTTTAGGATGAAGGTGCATGTCTTCGGTAATAGCCCCTCACCATCAGTGGCTATATATGGGCTACACCAATCTGTTCTGGACAGCGAGCTGTGCACAGACCCAGATGTCAGACACTTTGTAACACGCAACTTCTATGTAGACGATGGTCTAACATCTGTCCCAACAGTCGACACAGCCGTCAGCCTGCTAAAAAGGACACAAGCCACGCTCGCCAAATCGAATCTAAGGTTGCACAAAATAGCGGCCAACAACAAAGAGGTTGTGGAGGCTTTCCCGCCCGATGATCGTGCAACTGACCTAAAGGACATGGACTTTGAGGGAGAGAGCCTGCCCGCACAGCGCAGCCTTGGGCTCCATTGGGACCTTCAAAAGGACAGCTTCCAATTCAAAGTCTCAGACGAAATAAAGCCCTACACACGACGAGGTGTTCTGTCAACCACTAATAGCCTTTATGATCCTCTGGGCTTTGTAGCACCCGTCACAGTACATGGAAAATCCGTCCTTCGAGAACTCACTACAGAGAATGGAGACTGGGATGCTCCCTTGCCCGAAGAAATGGAGGAAACATGGACATCCTGGAGAACATCTTTGAAAGATTTGTCCAGTCTCTCAATCCCCAGACAATACACAAACCTTTCACCTTCAGAAGCTGCGAAAAGAGAACTGTGTGTCTTCTCAGACGCATCAACTAAAGCCATTGCAGCTGTGGCTTACCTAAGGGTTACAGACAATGACGGCAACAAGGAAATGGGCTTCGTTATGGCCAAAGCCAAACTCACTCCGCGCCCAGATCAAACTATCCCAAGGCTAGAACTCTGTGCAGCCGTGCTGGCAGTAGAGTTAGCAGACCTCATCTCAAAGGAGATAGATCTCCAGATCGACACCATGACCTTCTATACAGACAGTAAGGTGGTCCTTGGATATATTACCAATGAGACCAGACGCTTTTACGTTTACGTAAATAATAGAGTCCAGCGGATCCGCCGATCCTCTCACCCAGGCCAGTGGAACTTTGTACCAACTGAACAGAATCCAGCAGACCATGCCACGAGATTTGTCTCTGCAGACCGCTTACATCACACCAACTGGTTCACCGGTCCTGCCTTCATGTTCAAACCAGAAGAGAGTCTGCTTAAGAACACTTACAATCTTGTTGATCCTCAGTCAGATCCAGACGTTCGTCCTGTGGTGTCCACCTTGACCACTGTAGCTCAAGTTGAGTGTCTGGGTTCCCAGCGTTTTTCTAAGTTTTCTTCTTGGAAGTCACTTAAACGCGCCATCACTGCACTTCTGCACATTGCACGTTCCTTCACCAAAACCTTGAAAAACTGTAAAGGCTGGCATCACTGTGAACCACAATGCAAAGTGCAGGACTCTCTTCAAGCCCAGAACATTATCATCAAAACAGTGCAAGAAGAAGTCTACACTGACGAGATCAAGTGCATCAGGAATCAGGAAACGCTTCCAAAGGACAGTCTTATCAAAAATCTGGACCCCTTCATTGACGATCATGGGCTTCTGAGAGTCGGCGGACGCATTAATGACTCCAGCCTCAGCGACAAGGAAAAGAAACCCTTGATCATCCCAGGAAATCACCACATCGCAGCCCTTATAATAAGACACCATCATGAACAGACTCAACATCAAGGTCGTCTCTACACAGAAGGCGCAGTTCGCACCGCTGGCTTCTGGGTATTTGGCGGTAAAAGAAAAGTGAGCAGCCTCATCCACCAATGTGTCATCTGCAGAAGGCTTCGGGCCCGCCTTACCGTTCAAAAAATGGCCAACCTTCCACAAGATCGTCTTTCAACCGACCCCCCATTCACCAATGTCGGGCTTGATGTATTCGGCCCATGGAGTGTCTCCTCACGGCAGACAAGAGGCCGCTCAACTGAAAGCAAACGGTGGGCTGTGATCTTTACCTGTATGGGTGTGAGGGCGGTCCATATAGAAGTAATCGAGTCCCTTGACACATCCAGTTTCATCAACGCGCTAAGGCGCTTCCTCGCCGTCCGAGGACCCGTAAAACACATCCGCTCAGACCGTGGGACCAATTTCATTGGTGCCTGCAACACACTGAAAATACCTTCTAACATCGACGAGAGAGCTGTAAAGACTTACCTATCAGATCGAGGCTGCAGCTGGACCTTCAACCCTCCGCATGCTTCTCACTTCGGTGGCTCATGGGAGCGGATGATTGGTCTTGCCCGGAGAATCCTGGATTCTATGTTCTTGCAGCTGAAGAACAAACTCACTCAAGAAGTGCTCGTGACCTTCATGTCAGAAGTAGCGGCCATCATCAATGCCAGGCCACTTGTGCCTGTGTCTACCGACCCCAACGACCCATTCATACTTACCCCAGCTGTTCTTCTAACACAAAAAGTAGACATTCGTCCTGCCCCTGCTGGCGAATATGGGGCTTCTGATCTCTTCAAGCAACAATGGCGACAGGTCCAACACCTGTCCAACACATTCTGGGACAGATGGAGAAAACCATTCCTCCCAACTCTTCAAGCACGTCGGAAATGGCAGACAAGCCAGCCAGACGTTAAGACAGGAAGTGTTGTTCTCCTCAAGGATAGCCAAGTACCAAGGAATGAATGGCCTTTTGGACTGGTGACTCAGGTCTTTCCTAGTAAAGATGGGAGGATCCGAAAAGTGGAAGTAAAGGTCAAAAGACCAGGAGGGACTAAACTGTTTCTTCGGCCTATCTCAGAGATAGTGCTTCTCCTTCTCCCGATGTAGTTGAGGTTTAGACTATATTGTTGAGTGGTGTTCAATCACACCAGGCGGGAAGTGTACTGTTATAGATAGTGTCTATTTCATTTTGTTATATTATGTTCATTATTTGATTCATTATCCATGACTTGTGTCCATTTGCGCCATCTAGTGGCAGAAGTCTAGAATGCAGTCGTTCCCATAATGCTTCATGACGGAGAAAGTAATTTCAGTCAGAGAATGCAAGATGTACGTTTCGCATGTGGTTCTGTTAGACTCTAAACTATCTCTTCACATTTTGTATCTAACGCTGCATCGTTGGTATGTATCTATGTATTTATTTAGTTATACATTTGACAATTCCTTTAATAGATCTTTTCTCATTTGTGTAGCAGACTTTTCCAGTAGGTTACATGTTTACTCATTTTACGTTGCTAGGTAGCCTAACCTGCTAACTAACCTGACCTGCTAACTCACGTCATGCTTAGCTAAAACAATTGATTATAATTTAGATAAATAAGAATAAGTTCATGTAAGATTAAAGTTAATAAGTTACAATTCATTTGGAGACATGTAATTAATATAGGTTTATATACAGCTATTTACAAGAAGCATACACAAATGAATGTATTTGTCTGCCGTTACAGTTTCACCTGATCCTGTCTATCAATAAACCTGTGGACGTGGGAAACGGTCTTCAGAGTCGTTGATGGAAGGAATGAGTTTAAGCTGGCTGCCAAGCTACAATCTGGGGGCAGCACAGGCTCTGTGAGTCTTGTTCAGTTGAATGCCCTCATGAGTATTAACAGAAGAGCACCATATACATATGCACACATACACTCTAACATGTCGCTCTCTCCTCAGCTCAGCCCAATGGTCTCTGATGGTTCTGTCTGGCCAGCCCTTAGGTGGAGAAACACCTGATCATCAATAAAGGCAGGCACACGTAAGTACAAATGCACATACGTTTCCATAGACGGGATAAACAAATGGGGATATTGATATTGAGTTAATGTTAGCGGTAGACATGTGAGATTCATAAGACGCATCACTGACGCCAGTGACGCCACAATATCAGGGAAATTGAGCAATTGCTTCCCTGTAGTGCAAACTTGCAAGATTCGCTCAGTTATTAACCCTTCTTGCCTTTTTTGTTGTTGGTTTTCTCTCTCCTCCTTCCTCTCTGTGCAGTTCTCCTGTGTGCTGAGCCGCTATCCCATGTATTGCCACTGCTGACAGGGTAGAGCTCAGCCCCATGCAGAAGTGAGTGATGAGGAGAGGGAAGATCATTTTCCCGTTTTTTTTCCCTCCAGTTTTAGGAACCGTCTCAAGAATGTGTTCCCCACTTTTATGCCTTTAAATCAGGGTTGGAGTATTCCAGATGTGTGGCCATGGCCATGAACACCAGTAGAGGAGGGAACCAAGTGTCTCATTCTCTCTCCACAGTTGTGTGGTTGTAACCCCCCACTAGCTACATATTCATTCAATCTTTATTTAACCTCGTGAATCAATTGAGAGTAAGCTCTCATTTACAATGACGTATAATCACTCTATATTTGAACTTGTACTACAGGTGAGATAATCCTTTTTAATGGTCTCTCTCATTCGCTCTCCTAGCTGTGATGTTAGAGTTGTGCAAGATTTGGGTGTTCTCCTGCTCTGAGTGCCCATTCTCCTATACCTCCCAGATCTACCTCCACAAGCACATCAAGAGGAGCCATGACAACCTCTGTCTCTGCTGAGGAACACACAGAGCATTATGAAGTAGCCAGTGCCTTGGCGAAGGTGTTTGAGCAGCAGTCATCAATGGATTAACTCCCAAGACACAAGGAAGAGACAGCGCAACACACACTATGACTCCAGTGACGAAGGTAATATAATAAAGTGCATTCAACAGTCCCAAAAGAGTACTACTTGAGTTGACTAATCTGAGCTAATTTACCTCTACTATATGTTCCAGTGCCCAGGCAGCCGGTCGGCAGAACTCATACCAGACCAGCTTTGCCAGGTGCCAGAGCCGGAAGGCCTGCTCGCTCTGCCAGTTATCAATGCACGTATCCATGCATGTTGTGTTGGTGAAATGTCTATGCATATTTGCACACTTACAGTTAACTCAGGACTTTCTGAAGACTCATGTACTCAGTTCACTAATTCGCTCATCTCACATCTCACTACTCGGCAGTAGATGTTCATCGCCCGGGTCCTTTGAGCCAAGGCGCTGTGAGCCCAGGCCCTTCAGCCCTTCAGACGTCCAGGCACGAGCAGCATGCATCAGCGATTAGCACCCCGGCCAGACAAGGTCAGGGTCTGACATGTCTCATGTCGAGTTGATTCTTCCCCTTATGCCAGAATCACTACGCCGCCAGCACCATAGTTTCCTGCTCATCCCTTTATCCTCTGGTTTTCAGGTAGTTCTCTGATGCCATCGCCTGTGAGACCAACAGCTCCAGCAGTGTTGCCATCAAGCTCTGCAGATGCTGGTATGCTGAATTTTGTGAACTACTTCATGCTGCATGTAGGGATATACTTTGAGCTGAATATCCATTATGGGACCGTACAATTACTTATAGCCACATCTGTGTTTAATATCCAGACTTCCAGAGGATGATGTGTCAGCAGTTCTCCAGCGTCATGCAGAGTCTGAGGGAGATGGCACAGACAATGATGAGGCTGGAGCAGAGACTGTCCGGCGAGTCTGCAGACAGCTATCGGGGAGCAGTACTGGATGACCTGCACCCTGCTAAAACGGAGGAGGAGCTGCTGGTCTTGGAGGAGCAGCTGAAGGACAAGGATCATCAAAGGAAGATGGTGAGTAACTTCAGGGCAGAACTTTGTTCCTTATTTTTGCAGGGAAGTGTTAAGGAAATGTAAAAGTAAATGATTGTCTTTATGTTTTGCAGACACGATATCTGAGTTCCATTGGCGGCAAAGATCTGCCAGATGTGGTCCGGCGGGTGCTGTCAGCCATTGCCATACACAGAGTGTGGTGTGTCTACAGCGTCCATGGGAAGACGGGGAAGAAGCCTCTGAAGAATATGACCCTCTACAATGTCATATTACGTAAGGGATTGTTCATATTTTCGCAAAATAATACATTGTCTTTGCTTCATGCCATGTGCATTGAAACCATTCCCTTTTTGGTTAAAAGGTGCAGTTATGGCCTGTAAGCCAAGCACCACTGTGACGGAGGTGTCTGCCCAGCTGCAGGAGATGCTGAAACATGCCCCTGCTCGATTCAAAAAGGTATGTGATGTCAGGCAGTTAATTTTCTCGTATCCAGTGACATGGCACGCTTCCAATGAACGTATGCGACTTGCTTTTACAGCCATTTCATTATGTCCTTAGGCATCTGCTCCAGCCCAGCTGACCTCCCCAGCCCAGCCCCTGACCGCAGCTCCAGCCCTGACCACAGTGGAGTATTCAGATGAGGATGACCTCTTCTGCCCAGACCCTCGATTCAGATGTGGGTGACCCCCAGCCCGTCTCCCTCAACCTGCCTTTCCAGCCTGCCAGGATGGATGCCTTTTTTGTAAATAGTTTTTGTAAATTTTAACCTTTTTTTTGTGGGATACAACGGTCTGTTCCCGGTCTGCCTGCCACAGAATGCGCACTGTTTCATTTTTGTTTTTAGAACTTTTGCAATTGTCAGATAATGGGTTGCTAGCCAGAGCTTGTACATGCTTTTTTTTGCTTTTCTGGCTATGCGTAATGTGACAGACCGTAAACCTCATCCTTGTAAATATGTATACTTTTAATTTGTAATGTACTTTGTGTAATAAAATGTTCTAAACTGTTAATGGTGTTCAGTCTTATATTGGTTTGTATCATAATGCTTGCTGCTATATCCCCATATAGCATTAATTCGTTTTTGTACTGGTAAATGCTAAATATAGCCAGTGGTACTGCAAATGCTAAATATAGCCAGTGGTCAGGGTTTAGTAAGTAAGTGACCATATTTGCACCGTGCGAAAAAGACGTGCAGACCAAGTCATATAAATACCTGTAAATCTAGTGTCAGCCAAGTGAGTTTATTACGGAAGTTCCTGCCCACGTTTTTTGCACGCGGCCGCACCATATTTGCACCGTGCGAAAAAGACGTGCAGACCAAGTCATATAAATACCTGTAAATCTAGTGTCAGCCAGGTGAGTTTATAACGGAGGTTCCTGCCCACGTGATCACGTGCGTTCTTTGCACGCGGCCGCAACTTCTGAATGACGTGTCGTTCTAACGTAGCGGCTACTAATCGGCAGATCTCGCGTTTCCGTAAATGGCCGCGTAATTTCCGCACGCGGCGCAGATGAATCGTCACCTATAGCGGCCGTATGTAGAACGTTTGCGCAACCTGCGTGTGTTAGTAGGGAAGTTTAACATGAATCGCATATGCGAGCCGGAGCCCGTCGCTTTCACTGGATGACTCGTGAAGCATGCTACATTTATCTCGCATACTAAACATGTTTTCGTGGAGTAGTACAGGTATGTACTAAATCGCATGTAGTAGGCGAGTTGCAGTATGTACTATATAGTATGTAATATGGACATTCGGACACGGCCCAAGCTCCTTGGTAAGGGCTGGGTAAGGGCGATCAACCTCCTTGTTTACATTTTTACTTGCTTACCGATTGGCTATTTGGATCCTGCCGTCACAGTCATACAACGTCATCTTGACTGCAGGTGCAGATCGAGGGTTCGCGGTACATCACAGCCAGATTGCAATTATGATGTCATAAATAAAACATGTTCTATGTTCTTCTGGCCTGTAAATATTTTACTATCTTACTATTACTACTGTCATGCAGCATGTATCAGGCTAGGAGATCCAGGAAGTGTTTCCTCTAGTGGATTACATCAGGTCACATCACAAGTCCATTACCACCTTGGACAAAATCCAATTGCATCTTCTGTCAAAAGTGATTTTTAACTTTATTTATTCATTTTTGTTTTACAGTCAATTGAGATTCATCCAGAAGCTTGGGTGGTACTGTTCTCTGTTCTCAACCTGCCAGTCTCTCTTCTACTGTGGTGTCATGGCAACTGCTTCTATTTCCCCATCAGAACCACCCTAGAGATGCTGATCTGTTCTCTCTCTCCCTCTCTCTCTTCCTCTCCCTCTCTCTCCCTCTCTCTCTCTCTCTCTCTCACTCTGTCTCTTTCTCTCTCTCTCTGTCTCTATCTCTCTCTCTATCTCTCTCTACTTCTCCCTCTCTCACTCTCTCTTTCTCTCTCTCTCTCTCTCTCTCTCTCTCTCTCACTGTCTCTCTCTCTTTCACTCTCTCTCTCTCTCTCTCTCTCTCTCTCTCTCACTCTCTCTCTCTTTCACTCTCTCTCTCTCACTCTCTCTCTCTTTCTCTCTCTCTCTCTCTCTAACTCTCTCTCTCTTTCACTCTCTCTCACTCTCTCACTCTCTCTCTCCCCAGAGCGTAGCTGAGTTGCACGAGTGCTCAGCAGAGGGGATCATGGAGTGGGTTGTCATGGTGACCATGGCCCTCTACCAGATCCTCCGTCTCCACCCGGACCAAGATGGCCGCCGGCCGGCCGCCGACTTCGCACCGCGCCCACCGCCGTCTCGGGACGGGCGCACGGGTCCGAGCGAGGAGGCGCGTTTCAGTCCAGCAGGCTCTCCCCAGGACCGCGCCTCTCTCCCAGGCTCGGACCCCCCACCCCGCTCCCCCAGTGCGGCTCTGAGGGTCATCTCCCAGAACTCACACCCTCTGCTGAGGAGCGGGCGCGGCTCCGGCCCCCGCCCCCGGGGGAGGCTATTGGGCGGCCGGCCCACGACGCTATCCTCCGATCGCAGAGAGGAGGAGGAGGCGGAGCTCACGGCCACGGCGTCCGTAGCCGTGAGAGAGATCCTGCGGAGGGTGAAGTGGAGGATGGAGAGAGAAGAGGAAGAGGAGGCACCTGAGGAGGAGGAGGTGGCGCTCTTCCGCCCCGGCGCCTTCCTGCACGACCCCCGTCTGGTGGCGCTCGCCGAGGAGCTGCTCCGGAACGCCTGGCGGGACGCCCGGGAGAAGGCGCGGCGTATTGGTGGCACCGTCACCTCCTCCTCCTCCTCCTCCTCAGACGGCTCGGGGGCCAGTGGCAGCGTGCCGGAGGACGCCTGGGCAACATCGGGTCGGCGGTCCGCGCCATGGAGGACGCGTCGGCCGCCCCGGAGACCCTGGCGGTGGGTCCGACCGGCCGGAACACCTCCTCCTCCGGCCCCAGCAGCAGCGCAACCTCGGAGGATGAGGAGGAGGAGGAGAGCCTCTCGGACGCCCTGGCCCGCCACGCCCTGTTCCAGAGCCCCGGCCTGGTCTCCGCGGAGGAGAAGCTGGAGCTGGTCAGGCTGGTGGGGGGCCTCCTCCGGGAGACGACGGAGCCCGCCGAGGGAGCCCCTCCCCCAGCCCTCCGGGGCCCCCCCAACCCGGGGCATGACCGGCGGCGCCTGCAACATCGTCCGTCTGGTGCTGGAAATGTGCTACGCCGCCTGGCGGCTGATGGACAGCAGGACAGCGGCTGGAGCCTCCCGGCGGCGGTGAGCCAGGGCATGCTGGGAGCTGTAGTTGAGGAGCTGGAGGGCCTAAGGAGGAGGAGGAGCCAGGAGGCCGGTAGTGGCAGGAAGCCAGAGGAGGAGGAGGAGACCAAACCTCCCTGCTTCCAGAAGACAGCAGCCAGGAGCCCCAGCGCCAGGAGTCAAACCGGCAGCCCTGCTGGAGAGGAGGAGCAGGAGAACCACGCCACACCCCTCCCCGCCTACGGACCCGACCTCGCCCTGCACAAAATGTTCGATGCCATCGCGAGAGAGTGCCCCGATCACGACGCGACGACGACGATGGCGAAGAGTCCCCCGGCCTCCACTTCTTCTCCAAGGAGCTGATCCGCCGGGTCCACCGGCAGCTCCTGGACCCCCACGCGCTCGGGGCGCCGGCCGCCGGACGCCCACCACTGCCGCTCCCAGCCCGCCCTGCGGAGCCCCGAGACCGAGCGGCGTCTGGAAGAACAGATCTTCACGCCGCTGCTCTACCGCTTCATCCGACGGGCCGTGGGGAAGCTGGTGGCGGACTTCCTGGGCGTGGCGGCCGCCACCGACACCCGTCCGCACGACGGCGGCCGGAGGGGCCGGGACTCCTCCGGCGAGGCGTCGTGGGGCAGCAGAGACAGCAGCGGTGACCGGAGGGGCGAGCTGGACGCCACATGCGAGGTGCTGACCGCCCGGGCGCTGGCCAAACTCCAGGACACCTGCGATGACCCCAATAAAGCCAGAGTCATCGTCGACAAAGGTACAGACGTCTCTCTTATTGCATGATATTACACACGGCCTGATGTTATCATGTTATTACACACAGTCGAATGTTATCATGTTATTACACACAGTCTGTTATCATGTAATTACACACAGCCTGATGTTATCATGTTATTACACACAGCCTGATGTTATCATGTTATTACACACAGTCTGTTATCATGTTATTACACACGGTCTAATGTTATCATGTTATTACACACAGTCTAATGTTATCATGATATTACACACAGTCTAATGTTATGTTATTATACACGGTCTAATGTTATCATGATATTACAGGCAGTCTAGTGTTTTCATGTTACTGTAGACCAGAGTCATTCTCACCTTAATAATAGTTTTACCTGAGCATGTTTTAACACGTTATGATAGTTATGAGTGTTATTACTGTGTAACAGTAGCATATTTTTCAACACAGCTATGAGTGTTACTACTGGCAACATGGAGAAGAACAGGAGTAGCAGGAGGAGGAGCAGGAGGAGGAGGAGCTGTGAGCAGTCTGGAGAGATAGACTCCTCCTCCTTCTCCTCCTCCTACCAGACCCCCACCTCCCCCTCCTCTTCCTGGAGCCTCCCAAACACCACCTCGTTGGTAAGGAGACAACACACACACACACACACACACACACACACGTGTACATACACACACACACACACACACACACACACACACATGCCGTGTTTAGAATTGACCTGAGTAGTAGTAGGATTAATACATTAGATAGTAGATAGATAGCTCCAGATATAATATAAATGTATTGACATCCACATAATGAATACATACAGTAATAATGAGTTTTTATTAGACGTCTAACTCTACATTATATATATGCTTGTCTTCTTTTCTCTGATTCCCAGATCAGTGGTCAGAAAGCTGAAGCTGTCCCCCAGGATGGACAGAAGACATCTAGAGAGGACAAGAAGAAAAAGACCAGCAAGAAACACAAAAAGAGCAGCGTTACTCCCCTGTCCTGCGATGGTAAGACCCCTACATGTTTCAGTCCAGCAGGCTCTCCCCAGGACCGCGCCTCTCTCCCGGGCTCGGACCCCCCACCCCGCTCCCCCAGCGCGGCTCTGGAGGAGGAGGAGGAGGAGGAGCAGGAGAACCAGGCCACACCCCTCCCCGCCTACGGACCCGACCTCGCCCTGCGGAGCCCCGAGACCGAGCGGCGTCTGGAAGGACAGATCTTCACGGCGCTGCTCTACCGCTTCATCCAACGGGCCGTGGGGAAGCTGGTGGCGGACTTCCTGGGCGTGGCCGCCGCCGCCGACACCCGTCCGCACGACGGCGGCCGGAGGGGCCGGGACTCCTCCGGCGAGGCGTCGTGGGGCAGCAGAGACAGCAGCGGTGACCGGAGGGGCGAGCTGGACGCCACATGCGAGGTGCTGACCGCCCGGGCACCTGCGATGACCCCAATAAAGCCAGAGTCATCGTCGACAAAGGTACAGACGTCTCTCTTATTGCATGATATTACACACAGTCGAATGTTATCATGTTATTACACACGGCCTGATGTTATCATGTTATTACACACACGGCCTGATGTTATCATGTTATTACACATGGCCTGATGTTATCATGTTATTACACACAGTCGAATGTTATCATGTTATTACACATGGTCTGATGTTATCATGTTATTACACATGGCCTGATGTTATCATGTTATTACACACAGTCAAATGTTATCATGTTATTACACATGGTCTGATGTTATCATGTTATTACACACGGTCTGATGTTATCATGTTATTACACATGGTCTGATGTTATCATGTTATTACACACGGCCTGATGTTATCATGTTATTACACACAGTCGAATGTTATCATGTTATTACACATGGTCTGATGTTATCATGTTATTACACACAGTCGAATGTTATCATGTTATTACACATGGTCTGATGTTATCATGTTATTACACACAGTCGAATGTTATCATGCTATTACACATGGTCTAATGCAGGGTCCAACAATGTTTACGTTGACCAAAGTCAAATTTTGCTTGCCCCTATACAAATGATTAGTTTTAGTAGTAAGTAGCAGATATCAAATAACAAGGACTTTTAAAAACGTATAGTGCCTTTGAAAAACGAACCAGTTTTATCCAGCCTACTCTCAAACTGTGCATAGTTGGAGTTTAGCCCACATCCTCTAATGCACCCAAGTGACCCAACTAAACTCCTCTGTCCAAGACAATTGAAACGCTCGCACTTGAGCTCATACATCTTGTCTTTTCCCAGCACCATTTGAAAGACGTCTGACTGACAGCCATGTGTCACAGTACTAGCCTTGTGTCACCCTACTAGCCTTGTGCCACCCTACTAGCCATGTGTCACCCTACTAGCCATGTGTCACCCTACTAGCCATGTGTCACCCTACTAGCCTTGTGTCACCCTACTAGCCTTGTGTCACACTACTAGCCATGTGTCACACTTCTAGCCATGTGTCACCCTACTAGCCATGTGTCACACTACTAGCCATGTGTCACACTACTAGCCATGTCACACTACTAGCCATGTGTCACCCTACTAGACTTGTGTCACCCTACTAGCCATGTGTCACACTTCTAGCCATGTGTCACACTACTAGCCATGTGTCACCCTACTAGCCATGTGTCACACTACTAGACTTGTTTCACCACACTTCTAGCCATGTGTCACCCTACTAGCCATGTGTCACACTACTAGCAATGTGTCACACTACTAGCCATGTCACACTACTAGCCATGTGTCACCCTACTAGCCTTGTGTCACACTACTAGCCATGTGTCACACTTCTAGCCATGTGTCACCCTACTAGCCATGTGTCACACTACTAGCCATGTGTCACACTACAGGCCATGTCACACTACTAGCCATGTGTCACCCTACTAGCCATGTGTCACCCTACTAGCCATGTGTCACACTACTAGCCATGTGTCACACTACTAGCCATGTCACACTACTAGCCATGTGTCACCCTACTAGCCATGTGTCACCCTACAAGCCTTGTGTCACCCTACTAGCCATGTGTCACCCTACTAGCCTTGTGTCACCCTACTAGCCTTGTGTCACACTACTAGCCATGTGTCACACTACTAGCCATGTCACAGTACTAGCCATGTGTCACCCTACTAGCCATGTGTCACCCTACTAGCCTTGTGTCACCCTACTAGCCTTGTGTCACACTACTAGCCATGTGTCACACTTCTAGCCATGTGTCACACTACTAGCCATGTGTCACCCTACTAGCCATGTGTCACTCTACTAGCCATGTGTCACACTTCTAGCCATGTGTCACCCTACTAGCCATGTGTCACACTACTAGCCATGTGTCACACTACTAGCCATGTCACACTACTAGCCATGTGTCACCCTACTAGCCTTGTGTCACACTACTAGCCATGTGTCACACTTCTAGCCATGTGTCACCCTACTAGCCATGTGTCACACTACTAGCCATGTGTCACACTACAGGCCATGTCACACTACTAGCCATGTGTCACCCTACTAGCCATGTGTCACCCTACTAGCCATGTGTCACACTACTAGCCATGTGTCACACTACTAGCCATGTGTCACCCTACTAGCCATGTGTCACCCTACTAGCCTTGTGTCACCCTACTAGCCATGTGTCACCCTACTAGCCTTGTGTCACACTACTAGCCATGTCACACTACTAGCCATGTGTCACCCTACTAGCCATGTGTCAACCTACTAGCCTTGTGTCACCCTACTAGCCTTGTGTCACACTACTAGCCATGTGTCACATTTCTAGCCATGTGTCACACTTCTAGCCATGTGTCACCCTACTAGCCATGTGTCACCCTACTAGCCATGTGTCACTCTACTAGCCATGTGTCACACTACTAGCCATGTGTCACACTACTAGCCATGTCACACTACTAGCCATGTGTCACCCTACTAGCCATGTGTCACCCTACAAGCCTTGTGTCACCCTACTAGCCATGTGTCACCCTACTAGCCTTGTGTCACCCTACTAGCCTTGTGTCACACTACTAGCCATGTGTCACACTACTAGCCATGTCACAGTACTAGCCATGTGTCACCCTACTAGCCATGTGTCACCCTACTAGCCTTGTGTCACCCTACTAGCCTTGTGTCACACTACTAGCCATGTGTCACACTTCTAGCCATGTGTCACACTTCTAGCCATGTGTCACACTACTAGCCATGTGTCACCCTACTAGCCTTGTGTCACACTACTAGCCATGTGTCACACTTCTAGCCATGTGTCACCCTACTAGCCATGTGTCACACTACTAGCCATGTGTCACACTACTAGCCATGTCACACTACTAGCCATGTGTCACCCTACTAAACTTGTGTCACCCTACTAGCCATGTGTCACACTTCTAGCCATGTGTCACACTACTAGCCATGTGTCACCCTACTAGCCATGTGTCACACTAATGAAGTCTCCGACGCAAATTCAGACGAGGCACGTACGTCACGCCCGGGGGGGTCAGCAGAGGTTAATCAGTCACGCATGACGCCAGCACCAGCTGACTGTAGCTGTCATAGCATTGGTCAGCTCACTAGAGCGCATGTATTTAAGCTGTCAAAACATGTCATTGTTCGCGCTTGCCATTACTGCTGGTTGTGCATTGTATGCTCGCTGCTTCCGCGTTCTCTGCTCTGGCGTCCGCTGCCATTACTGCTATTGCTCGTGTCTGCGCGCTCGCTGCTCCGCGTCTTGCTCGCGTTCCGTGCTCATGATTGTGATTTGGTGCGTTTGCTACCTGCTGCCCGCGGTGTCCTCGCTGCTTCCGCGTTCTCTGCTCTTGCGCTCCTCTCTGCCCGCGTCGTCTCTCCGGTCCGTGGTTTGGGGGTCCGTTTAGTGGCGTCGTGGAGCGCCGGCTTCCGAGGCCGAGGTGCCCGTCTCCCTGTAGCACCGTCGTGCCATACTTGCGTATGGTTCAGTTGCTCGCATAGCTTGCGTTGGAAGTCCGTTTAAGCATTGCTACGCCGCCGGTCACTGGGTTTCATTCATGAGCTGCTGATGTCGGAGGTTGTCCATGCCTCGTCTGCCGCATTACTCAACTGTCGATGTACGCCGGGTGCATTCACCATTGAAATGTTTGCAGTTCGGGCGTGGACGTGCTATGTGGATTCTCGTTATGTATTTGGTTCATCTAAGTCCTCCCGTCGTGGCTCGTTCGTGGATTCGCTGGCTGCATGACAGGCTATACTGCTCGTTGCTAACTAGCTGGCGTTCGTCGAGGTTCCCGTATTGCACGTTGGGGCGTCATTATGTTAGATTGCTAATACTAGCTCATGATTCTCGCGTTCAATTGTTGCAGCCCGAGGGTTCCAGCTGAACTGCTCTCTACTCGCTAGCACCCATGATTGCGAGTGCCGCCACGCAGCTAGCGTTAGCCGTTCGGTGTGGCTAATGCTAGCTGTGTCCCCATCAATCGATCTAAGCTTGTTATAGCGCATTTCATGCCCTGAGGCGGCACAATGCGCTTTCCTGAGGACATGGGAGGTGGGTATACGTCCCACCCCTACATATTCTGGTAGGGACCTGACGTTCATGATCGCATCGAAATTGCTTCCGGAGATACAAACAATATAGAGATAAATGAGAAATAAATAAATGAATGTAAGTAAAGAGATAAATAAACGATAAATATTATAATAATATTAAGGCTGTCTCGCCTGTCTGGTAGGCCTGGCTTGTATGGCCGATTGCTTCGGCATGTCCAAACCTCGTTCGGGGACAACGACGGCGATGATGCCTTACCAATTATTGCAGTTTATTGGCTTTATAAATAGTTCGGGTCAGTAGCATCGGGCTACTGCATGGTTCCTTAGGGCAACGCACTGTAAATTGTGCATTGTCATCAATTGATACAAGCCATTATGCTCTGCAATCTGCTGCGTGTGCGCGACTATCCTGGCTGTTTTGGTTTAACGCGGTGCTTATTCCTTCCACCATTTACGTTCGTCGCCTGCTCCTCCGCGGTGTTTGGGGCAGGGTTTACGGGCTTTTATTTCTAAATGTAAAAGGGATGTATGCTGCGCTGGTCACGCTTCAATGTCGGATGTGTCATTTTACGCTGCGTTGGGATCCTGCATTGCTCTTCGCATTTAGCCCTCTGCGTTATTTCAAAGACTAATCACCTGATTATAATGCTGCGTGCATGACATGCTCAGTTTGTCGACTGGACGATGGATAGGGTGTTCTGCGCGACGTGCAGTTTCTCTATCGTCGTAATATTTTGCGGGGCCCCTCAGTGGTCTAGGAAACGCTTCTCTTCTGCAATAACGGTGCACCGTGAATTTTATCACTATGATCGTTCGTACATTCCGTTCGTCAATATTCATGCGCTGCTCGCATGGCTGTCCGGGCAGGGGGAAATTGTTTCCACGCATCCTCGTCCCCGGCCTCAACGATCGAATCGCTGACTCGCTTCCCTGTTTGATTTACAGAGTTCTGCAGACTGTGCCCGGCTGCGGGCGGCCCTGTCCGGCCTGGTCTGCCTCTTCAGCAGATGGTTCTGGACCAAGCTATGCCTCGTGCCCTACTGTATCCGCTGCCCGATGCATGAGAGCTGGTCTGGCCCGGACCGCATTGACCAATGCGACTGCATGGTCTCTTTTCGCTGCGTTCTGCTCCACATTTGATGAACCTTCGTGCCCGCTAGCATTTCGGTTTATCAGCATTCATTGTCCATCGTGTTGGATCCAGACGGCTGCGGCCTCGATCGGTCGAAAGTGTCGTAGCAGGCGTACAATTTCACATGCGCTGCCTGGACCCCTTCATCGGCATACGAACGCTACCTGGGGCCCGGCATCCACTACGTTCTGCTCCATATTCATGTAAACGTCATGCTGTGAATATTCAATACTATCAGCATTCATAGTTCATTGTGTCGTGTCTAGGCGGCTGCGGCCTCAGTCGGTTAAGAGTATTGTTGCAGGTGTTCCTTCCACATGCGATGCCTGGACCCCTCCACCGTTTCTCTGCTGGGGAACCGATCCATCCAGCTCCTCCTTAATGGCATCACGAAGAGCATCCCCAAGGCAAGGATATACGTCTTCCCTTCACTCCTTCGCTCGTTCATCGGTTAATCGCACAGTTGAGGCAGGGGTGGTCACTCGGATTTAATGTTAGAAACAGTCATTCTCACAGCTTTCTATGGGTTCCTTAAGGTCGGCGAATATTCTACACGCACATTGTCATTCAACCCCGCGCACGACCTCACTCGGGCAGATGTCACGTTGCACGCGCTCTATTTCGTCCTGCACCTGCAGCTTCAAAGGCGGACTGAGCCGGTGCCGGCGTGAACGTTTCCTTATCAGGCACTAACACCTTGTTTTGTCCTCTGTCCTCCATGAGCTCCTACCTGACGAGCTGACCCCAGGCCGGTGAGGAGGAGCCCCTCTTCATGACGAGAGAGGCAAAGCCCATGACCAGAGCCTGGTTCGCCGCCGGGCTCCGCACCCTCTGCCAGGCGTGTGGGCTCCCACCGGACCGGTACACTGCGCACTCCCTCCGCATAGGAGCGGCAACCACCGCCGCCGCATCGCCCCGGTGTCTACCCCGAAGTCCATGGGCCGATGGTCTTCACTGCACACTCCCTCCGCATAGGAGCGGCAACCACCGCCGCCGCCATCGCCCGGTGTCTACCTGAAGTCCATGGGCCGATGGTCTTCCCTGCACACTCCCTCCGCATAGGAGCGGCAACCACCGCCGCCGCCATCGCCCCGGTGTCTACCCTGAAGTCCATGGGCCAATGGTCTTCGTCTGCTTATGAACGCTACCTACGGCCTGGAGTCCTGGATATTCTGGATGCCCAAAGAGCTATGAGTGGACTGTGACATTGGGTTGGGGGGTACCTCAGTCATCAGTTCATCAGTCGGAGCGCTCTCCGTCAACCCTTCTGCGCATGCGGGCCGCGGAGTTGCTGGTGTGTTCTTTTGGGGGGTAGTCTGTCAGGTATTCCACTAGCGTCGGCTAGTGGATGCCAGAGTAGCCGCTAGCTGGTCTCTGTGGCTTTCCGTGGCGAACGTGGGCCGCTACGTCTCCGAATGGCCATCCAGCGGTCCCTCCGGGCGCCATGGACGCAGAGACACTAGGCTGTATCTCCCGCGGAACCCACGAAGCGTCGGCCCGTGGGGACCAGGGACTATAATGTACAGCAGTATTCCACTAGCGTCGGCTAGTGGATGCCAGAGTAGCCGCTAGCTGGTCTCTGTGGCTTTCCGTGGCGAACGTGGGCCGCTACGTCTCCGAATGGCCATCCAGCGGTCCCTCCGGGCGCCATGGACGCAGAGACACTAGGCTGTATCTCCCGCGGAACCCACGAAGCGTCGGCCCGTGCGGACCAGGGACTATAATGTACAGCAGTCCTCCTGTGGCACTCTTTGACGGTCTTAGTGGGCTGAGTTACCTCCGAGCGTCTTCCCGATCGCGGCCCACTCTGATCGTCATTGAGGCAGGGGGCTAGATGCCGTTCCCCCTTCCTGGCTCTCTGGGCCAAGGGCTTGGCCCAGAGGGGGGGAACACCTAGATTGCCTCCCCCTGCTAACACGCTCCACGACGGTGGAAGGCAGGGGGCCTCCCGGACAGAGCACACCGCCAAAATTCATATGCTATGTATTATGCCGCTTGTATAATAAATGTTCAAATTTGACAAAAGTGATCTCGACTGAACTAGACTTGTTTCACACTACTAGCCATGTGTCACCCTACTAGCCATGTGTCACTCTACTAGCCATGTGTCACACTTCTAGCCATGTGTCACCCTACTAGCCATGTGTCACACTACTAGCCATGTGTCACACTACTAGCCATGTCACACTACTAGCCATGTGTCACCCTACTAGCCTTGTGTCACACTACTAGCCATGTGTCACACTTCTAGCCATGTGTCACCCTACTAGCCATGTGTCACACTACTAGCCATGTGTCACACTACAGGCCATGTCACACTACTAGCCATGTGTCACCCTACTAGCCATGTGTCACCCTACTAGCCATGTGTCACACTACTAGCCATGTGTCACACTACTAGCCATGTGTCACCCTACTAGCCATGTGTCACCCTACTAGCCTTGTGTCACCCTACTAGCCATGTGTCACCCTACTAGCCTTGTGTCACACTACTAGCCATGTGTCACACTACTAGCCATGTCACACTACTAGCCATGTGTCACCCTACTAGCCATGTGTCAACCTACTAGCCTTGTGTCACCCTACTAGCCTTGTGTCACACTACTAGCCATGTGTCACATTTCTAGCCATGTGTCACACTTCTAGCCATGTGTCACCCTACTAGCCATGTGTCACCCTACTAGCCATGTGTCACTCTACTAGCCATGTGTCACACTACTAGCCATGTGTCACACTACTAGCCATGTGTCACCCTACTAGCCATGTATCACACTACTAGCCTACTGAGTTCTTCATTGGCCAATGACGAGTGCCAGGGGAGGGGGCTATGCTATGTGCCAGAGAGAACATTTGCTATGATAAGACGATGATCGATGACAATAATAAAAATGGGGGGGGGGGGGGGTAAAATTGGTAAAAAAAAGTACATTTATTGTTACTACTCTCCCGAGGCAAGTGAGTTGCTTGATTTACTAGCCTGACGTGGCGTTTTACTTGCCCTGGGCAGTCGGGCAGTCCTTATTGTTGGACCCTGTCTGATATGATCATGTTATTTCACACAGTCTAATGTTATGTTATAACACACAGTCTAATGTTATCATGTTATTACACACAGTCTAGTGTTATGTTATTACACACGGTCTCATGTTATCATGATATTACACACAGTCTAATGTTATCATGATATTACACACGGTCTAATGTTATCATGATATTACACACAGTCTAATGTTATGTTATTAAACACGGTCTAATGTTATCATGATATTACACACAGTCTAATGTTATCATGATATTACACAGTCTAATGTTATGTTATTTCACACAGTCTAATGTTATCATGATGTTACACACAGTCTAATGTTATCATGATATTACACAGTCTAATGTTATGTTATTATACACGGTCTAATGTTATCATGATATTACAGGCAGTCTAGTGTTTTAATGTTACTGTAGACCAGAGTCATTCTCACCTTAATAATAGTTTTACCTGAGCATGTTTTAAAACGTTATGATAGTTATGAGTGTTATTACTGTGTAACAGTAGCATATTTTTCAACACAGCTATGAGTGTTACTACTGGCAACATGGAGAAGAACAGGAGTAGCAGGAGGAGGAGCAGGAGGAGGAGGAGCTGTGAGCAGTCTGGAGAGATAGACTCCTCCTCCTTCTCCTCCTCCTACCAGACCCCCACCTCCACCT